>NC_032025.1:9695129-9763508 GCF_001865875.1 Lupinus angustifolius | reverse complement strand
AACTGCTTACTGTACGGGAGTCCAATTTCTTTTCATAAGGCCTATAAGGCCTTGCCTCAGCTGGACATCCCCACACATGAAAATGCTTTAGACTTGGCTTTCGCCCAGTCCAATGCTCATAAGGTGTTTTGGCAGTTGCCTTAGTTGGTACCCTATTAAGAATATAAGCCGTGGTCTTTAGTGCCTCTCCCCAGAATGACTCTGGTAAGGTAGAGTGACAAATCATACTCCTTACCTTATCCTTAAGAGTCTGGTTTCGTCTTTCAGACACACCATTCATGCTAGGCAATCCTGGCATGGTGAATTGTGGGACTATACCACATTCCTCTAGGTATTTGACAAAAGGCCCTGGACGTTGTTCACCTGAACCGTCATATCTACCGTAGTATTCACCACCACGGTCAGATCTGACGCACTTAATCCTTTTGCTGAGTTGATTTTCAACTTGAGCCTTGAAAGTTTTGAACACGTCCACCGATTGGGACTTTTCATGAATTAGAAAAATGTATGCATAACGAGAATAATCGTCTATGAATGATATGAAGTATCGTTGACCATTCTAGGAAGCCATAGGGAATGGCCCACAGATATTCGTATGTATCAATTCTAAGATGTCTGAAGCTCTATATGCACCATTTATCTCATCCGAGATAGTACCCCTAAAGACCTCTGGAATGTCGCGCTTAATGATCATTAGACTCATGCGATTAGAGTGATCTCACTTCTCATAATCCTTCCTCTCTTCAGAGGCACTGGATTCCAAAGGAGAAGGGGGTTGCTCTACCCTTAATGCATAGTCCAGATCCATGCAGCCAAGAACAATTTCCATGTTCTCTTTCCAGTCCTTAAAATTTTCACCATTAAGGACCGGAACCGAATTCAAATTCGCATATATAGAAGCAATTGATGTAGTTTGATTCAAACAAAAGACAAAATATTAAAATATGCTCGCAACTCAAAATTATCAATGTGCTTAAAACAATGGTATGTCCAAATCAAGATATCTAGTGCACCATCAATATCAAGTCTTTGGACAGTGATATCAACTGCAAGTGGTACTCTTGTTGTAATGATCAAACATTCATAATAAGGCATGTCAACTGACGAATCCCTCTTTGGATTGATTCATCAGTCACATGTATAAAACTTTAGAATCATGACATGTTTATCATCACAGGTGTATATGATCTTCGGCCAAATATTAACTTTCCTTTGGGCCAAATATTAACTTCATTTGGCTCACTTGAAATAATAGACAACTTAGTGGACAACCAAATAATAACCAAAGTCGATGCATAAAGATACCAAAAACCCCATAAATCTTAAATTTTCGCTTGGGCGAGCGATTTCTCGCTTGAGCGAAAAATATACCATGCTTCTGCTCAATTCTCGCTTGAGCGCATGATTTCTCACTTGAGCGCGGGATTTCTCGCTTGAGCAAAAAAAACTATCATGCTTCTGCCTAATTCTCGCTTGAGCGTGGGATTTCTCGCTTGAGCGCGAGCACTGCGACAACACATGAACAGTGCGATTTTTGCATCGTTTTTTCTCCCAAAATTCAAGAAAACAACAGAAAAACAATGTTCATTCATTTCAAATCCTTTTGTATTCATATGGAAAGACATGAATGACAATCTTAATCGATTCATGGCAAAAAATGAAAACATCAAATCCCTAAATCAATCCTAATTTTGGGGAAGAACATGAAAACCTAATTTCACACATGAATCAAATTGGGTTGGCTCTGATACCACTTGTTGGAGAATTTCTCCATCCGTAATCCTTAGATTGAATGCGGAAGTCCTTATGGTCATGGCTTCGTACCGATAACCTAATGTTTATGCCCATATGGAACGACCATGACCTAAACCGAAGAAACCCCAAATGATTTCATGGTGAAGATGAAGAACATACCTTGTTGAGCCATTTCCGGAATCTCGAAGGTATGAGGGTGAGATGATCTTCCAGATGTTAGAGTACCTTACGGTTTTCCTTATGCTTCTCTAGAGGGGAATGAGAAAGCTCTCTTGAGTTTTTCTCTTGATGGTGTGTTGTGTTAGAGTGGGAGCCTTATGGTTGCCTTATGCCTTATATGCCCAAATGGATGAGTTGATAGTGTTATATCCTTATTGGATAACACTATCCTCATCCTACCTTATTCTCCTCAACTTTACACCTGAAAACCTGTTGCTCTACAAATGGGGACCATAACCCATAAAAGTAACCCCGTAGTGGTAATTCCCCAAAAATTATACCACGCATTATTATATTCTGTTCACAAACAATCTGCATAAAGATATCATGAGAACTTTGCTAGTATGACATGCTTTGAAATACAGTTTCTGCCCATATTCAATTCGCTTTGTTCTGAAGATTTCCTCTAAGACCTATTTTAGTTCTTCAAAAATTTTGTGTATCAATTTGGTCTCTGCAAATTTGAAATACACATAAAAAAATATTAGTTGTCCCATTTTCTATGTCTCATTGTCTCCTGAGCTAACTGAAAGTTGACACCTATTTAATATAAATTAATATTTTTATATTATCTAATGGGATTTGGAGGTAGAAAATTTTGGGGACTGATCCTGGTTCCTAATAGATACTATTTTGACTCAAATTCGCAATTTTTTAGCAGTTTGATTTTTATTTTTTCGGTTATCAAATTGGTCCTCCACAAATTTATAAGGACCAAATTGAGTATTGTTATTGTGGATTGGATGCCAGGTTATGGATGAGGCAAGGAACTCTCCTAAATCTTAAAAACTAAATAAGTTAGTTCAGTCTTAGAAAAAGAAAGCGTTCATGTTTAACAGCCATCATGCTTTATGTTGTAGGCTTATATTCATTTTCAAAATGATTTTGCACAAGTACTTCTGAGTTCTGAGTGCACTATTAGCCATTTAGCCCTACTACTTGTAGTAGCCATATAGAAATCTTTGCAAGTGGGTACTGTTTTAGTTTTAGGAGCTTAAATTTGTTAAATATGAGTTGGAATTTTAAATGATGTGTCACTATAATATTGGGCGAGATAGAGTCGGGGGCAACTCACATCCTAATAATTTTCTAATAAAAATCAACTCCTTCTATTATTCTAGAGCTCTTTGGGTCTAAATCATTTCTAATGATTTCACATAGAGTTTTTCTTGTTTCTTTCTCCCTCTAATTTTAGAATAGGTCTTGCTCCTTCTTTCAAGTTTGTGAAATAAGAAAACCTTACAAATGTGGTACAAGTCATGCATATATAGAATAAATAATTAAAAGACTGGAGTATCTGAGGAAAGTTGAAGTGACACATACTAATAAGAAGATAATGAACAGCCTCTACATGAGAGAGGTAGATTATAAACATTAGAATAAATTATTCATTGCATCCAATGATTCAACAAAAGAACGTATGCATCCAATGAGTCATTAATTATTTATAATTATTAATCATTATTAAATGTCATCAAAAAAGTAATAGAAATAAACGGTGAATGATGAATATCTTTTTTTAAACTATTATATTAATCTCTCATAAGAGAAGGTAAATATAACTAAATGATAATAAAATATCTGTTCATACTAATATTATTAAAATATGTTATCTCCTTTAGCCATCAAAATTATAATATTTGATTATTAAGCAAAAAATGTAACACTGGTAGTGAAATTTTTTTATACATTATCACTTATATCATCTATCAATCATATTTAGCAATCATCCAATTTTCAATAAAAATAATCTAAATAAATGATAGATGAGATAATAAGTATATATAAATTTTTACATGAATAGATATTAGGATATTATTAGTGATTTGTAACGTATAAAAAAGGGAAAGACAATAATAAATGTATAACTGACCTTTCCTTTCCTGAGGCACAAGTCACATCAACCTCTTCTTTATCTCTTTATCAATAAACATCAAAAGCAGTGAAAACACAGAGTTGAACATTAATCTAACCCTAAGCGACAACAATGGCTGGTAACGGAAACGGAGATATGGTAACGGTGTTAGAGAAGAGACCAAAAACGAAGATCGTGTGCACTTTGGGACCTGCATCGAGGTCTGTGCCAATGATCGAGAAGCTTCTGAGAGCAGGAATGAACGTTGCTCGTTTCAACTTCTCTCATGGATCTCATGAATATCATCAAGAAACTCTTGATAACGTTAGAACCGCCATGGAAAATACCGGTATTCTATGCGCTGTTATGCTTGATACTAAGGTATTATTTTTTGTTATTGTTTGTTTATGAATATTAGGTAATAATGATGGATTTAAGTTCTTTGCCTGTTAGTTATTTCTTATTTGCATGAGATTATGATTTCTTTGACAATAGCGTAGGGTTGCATGGAATGGTGAAATCTTCATTGAATATTTTTAATATTTAATTTGACTGTATGTATGGTTAAACAGTCACTTTAATGATAAAATTAAAAAAAAGATGTGTTTAAACCAATTTTAGTTGATATTTGTTTTCATCCAACTTTGTAAAGTATTACTAAAGTGTTATGTTGGATGAAAATAAGGTCAATGGCTGAATGTGGGTGTAAATGAAAAAAAAAAGTTTAGGCAAAGGGATCTCTCCTTCTTTATATGTAAAAAGGCGACATAGTATATGAGACTCACACCTAGCGGGGTTTGGTAGATATATGTAATCTTACTCCCACAAACAGAGTGGTTGTTTTCAAGAATTGAACTCCAGATCACAAGGCAAACAACCTTATCGTTATGGCGAGATACACCCCCATTATAAGTGGAAATTGGTTGACGCTGCTTTAAATGCACACATTCTCATAACACTTGATAGTTTTATCTACAAAGTAGACATGTACTTTCCTCATAAACTATCAAGTGTTGGCATAAGTTGTTTGAATCAGTTGTTCAAATCATACTTTCAGTTATTTTTATTGGGGGATGTGATTAATGTAGTACTATTTTAGTATACAAGATCTTCTTGATAATTTGGCTATATTGTGTTTCCTATCCAAGCCTTCAAGTTTCAACCATTTCAAGAGGTTCTTTTATACTCTGGAAACATTACATTATTTCAATGAAAATGTAACATGTGGCACTGTATAGTGATATAGGCTATTGAATCAAATATGAAGCATTTTTATGCTGATATTGAAATAGCCTATTACAAAATCAGATTTTAACAGCCAAAAAATCCTAGAGTTTTACTGTGTGATCATTCTAGTTCCGGAATCTGGTTCTAAATTTTTCTCTTCATAGATTTATAGAGTGAGACTAAAATTATCAAGTTCCTTATGTTTCGTTATATGTATCTATGTTGTTATAGGGGCCTGAGATTCGAACTGGATTTCTCAAGGATGGCAAACCGATCCAGCTGAAACAGGGAAACGAAATAACCATTTCAACTGACTACAGCATAAAGGGAGATGAGAAGATGATATGTATGAGCTACAAAAAGCTGGCTGAGGATGTGAAGCCTGGGATGGTCATACTCTGCTCTGATGGTACAATATCCTTTAAAGTTTTGGAATGTGACACAAAATTGGGTTTAGTTCGATGTCGATGTGAGAACTCTTGTACTCTCGGTGAGAGAAAGAATGTTAATCTGCCTGGAGTGATAGTGGATCTCCCAACATTGACAGAGAAAGACAAGGAAGATATCTTAGGCTGGGGAGTTCCCAATAAAATTGACATGATTGCACTTTCTTTTGTCCGAAAAGGTTCTGACCTGGTGGAAGTTCGGAAACTGCTGGGGAAGCATGCTAAGAACATTCTTCTTATGTCTAAGGTATGTAGTGTTCTTTTTTATGGAAAAGTATATTCCCTCCATTTTTATTTTTATCTGCTCCATCCGCAGGAATTTTTTGTTCCTATTCATCTGTGTCTCATTTTGATCCAGTTAAAAAGTGTGTTGGGATCCTATTTGTTATGAATTAGTTATGATGCCATATTCTCCCCTCCACTTTAATGCGCTCATTAATACATTTGTTCTGAGCATGTTGATTTCCTTGCGTGTAGAGGATTGCAGATGCCTGTTGTATCCACACTAATTTGTCGTATTGAATATTATCTATAACAGATTTTGGGATGTTCTTTAGTGAAAGTATCTCATGATTATCTTCTGATATTTGCTATCTCTATCATATATTAATTACTTGTTTGTGATCGCCTTTTCTGTCTATTACTTCGCGTGGCAGGTTGAAAATCAAGAAGGGGTTGCAAATTTTGATGAAATCCTTGCAAACACAGATGCGTTTATGGTGGCACGTGGTGACCTCGGAATGGAAATTCCAATAGAGAAGATATTTCTTGCACAGAAAGTGATGATTTACAAGTGCAATATCCAAGGAAAACCGGTTGTCACTGCGACCCAGATGTTGGAGTCAATGATCAAATCTCCCAGGCCAACTAGAGCTGAAGCTACTGATGTTGCCAATGCAGTTCTTGATGGCACAGACTGTGTGATGCTTAGTGGTGAAACAGCTGCTGGAGCTTATCCAGAACTTGCTGTTCGAACAATGGCCAAAATATGTCTTGAAGCAGAGAGCACCCTTGACTATGGACTTGTATTCAAAAGGATCATGGAGCACTCACCAGTGCCCATGAGCCCATTGGAGAGTCTAGCTTCTTCTGCTGTTAGAACAGCAAACTCAGCTAAAGCGGCTCTCATATTGGTTCTAACTAGAGGAGGAAGTACTGCAAAGTTAGTGGCGAAATACAGGCCAGCCATGCCAATTCTTTCTGTGGTTGTCCCTGAGATTTCGACTGATACCTTTGACTGGACATGCAGTGATGAGGCCCCTGCAAGGCATAGCCTGATATTCCGAGGATTGGTTCCAATATTAAGTGCAGCTTCTGCTAGAGCTTCTCATGCAGAAACAACAGAAGAAGAAATAGAATTTGCCATTCAACATGCCAAGACAAAGGGTCTCTGCAAGGATGGGGATTCTGTCGTGGCCCTTCATCGTGTCGGCGCTGCGTCAGTCATCAAAATATTGACAGTGAAATGATCATCCATTAAAAGGAAGAGGTCACACCATGCCTCTAAACTTGCCTTTTGGGTTCAACATGGGATGCATAATTTCAATTAGAATAATTTAGTAGTTTGGCCCCTGTTTTGCAGCCACCATATAAAGCTATTTCTTTCTATTTCCCTATTGTTATGACCTCTTTTCATCTGTTAAGATGATGTATGAGGCTTTTTGGTAAACTCAAAAACCAGCCTTCTTTTGGCTTCTGACTTGTTTTGCAGTAAAAAATGTTGGAGAACTATAATATCCATTTTGATTATGAAATGTATGGTTCACAGATTTTAATTCTTCTGGTATCAATTTGATATTTGATGACCTGATCATTAAATTACAATGATATAAACAAAGATTAAACTCTCAATTCTGTCCTCCCCAACCAAAGATTGTGATGTTGCTATATGGACTATAGTTCTTTTGTCATCAATTAACTTCTTGAAAGATTTAAAATGTTACCATATGATCTTGATGTGCAAAATTTTTATGTATATTTTCTACCCTTGAACTTAATAAAGTGAGACTATATGATCATTTCGCAGATTTTTATGTATATTTTCTACCCTTGAACTTAATAAATATTTATGTATATTTTAAACTCTTTATTTATATATATGTTTTATATGTAATCATAGAGTAGATCCACTTATTTCACCTCATATCCTAGTCATTAATTTTATGCATATTTAATGGTTTAAATTTATTCATTAATTTAAATCATATATCTTTTACTAAAAGACAAAAACAATTTTTAAATATATATTTTTATATCCATAATATTTTTTAATGTTTGTTACGAAATAACAATATAAAAATTAATATTTGAAATAAACAACCCATGAGCTTCTATTCTTCGTTTTTTTCTTCGTAAAAATAAGTTTTGTTTATAATCCACCTAATAAAAAGTTAGCTTAAAAGGGTATTTTGGGGAATTACCGCGTTTTTTTGGTAGTGTTTTAGATTTTTCCAGATGAAATAGAATATTGACCTATTTAAATCGAATCAACCAACCCCCAAACACTATCACTCATCGGGAAAATGGCAAACGCAGATTCGTCTTCTTCCTCTTCACCTCCTCCTCCTCCCGGAGATGCCTCATCGGAACCTTTAGCTGTGGCGGCGGTGGCTACGGCATCATCATCATCATCATCTTTGCCGTCGATTGCAGATATTCGATCTGCTGCTCGCTCTGCACAACAAACCTCTTCCACCCATCTACGTACCTTTCAGGTTCCCTCTTCCTCTCCTCTCACTTTTTTCTTCCATTCTATATACGTCACCGTTTTGTGCCTTCTTCCAAATTAGAGGGTTTTCATTTCCCTAGGTTTAATTAACTCAAATTTCGGTTAGTGTCGTATGGTTCCGCTAGATCCCAAAAAGACCATATGGTCATGGGTTCGATTAATGGGAGGAGTTAGGAGGGACAGCCACGCATCTCAAAAGAGATTAGTTGCTTACCGATAGAGTGGGATACATTTGGCAGTAGCAAAAAAAATTAACTGAAATTTCGGAGTAAGTAAAGAAAATAAGGACAAGGATTCCATTCTGTTAAACACATATACTGGACTAATACAAAGTAGTGCCACCATATAGTCCCAGAGAAATGAAAAATCATTGAAATTTTTTTAGTTGATTCTTAAGAATTTCAAATTTTAGCGACGTGTGTTATATCCTATCAAATAATGCTTAGACCGTATTATTTGGACCATAATGGGTTGTACATTTTTACGGACCAAAGTTGGTTGTGGGTGTGGCACATATACTCGATGTATTTTTTCTGGGAGGATGAGCTTGTTTACAAATTATTTAAATTGTTTGCAATGGCTAACCTGGACAGCAGAATAATGCAAAATGAAACTATTAATGATGTCAATTACCCCCTACCCCCTTTTTATATAATATCTTGAACACCCTTTTATCGTCAAAACTCAACTAAAACATTTACTAAATAGGTTTTCTTGTTCTGATTGTTTGAGCCTTGAGAAAAACAGTTTTTTCTAGCTTCTATTACATGAGTATCCCGTTGATTCCAATTAACAAACCTCTAAGGATGTAACGGACCTGTTAGAATGTTATGAGTTATTGTGTTAGGTTCATATTATGCGAGGAGAGTTATGAGCTAGGGTTGTACCTGTTTTATAATACTTATGCTGGACCTAGAATATTGGTATAAATAAGTCTTAGATGAATCAGGCTTGCCAATAGGAGCTGGAGCTGGAGCGGCCACAAACCACAATAGCTGCAGCACAGACCAAACCCTAATCACAGGGTCTTTCCGTGTCGCCGCTATTATGGCTGCTAGTGCCCAGTGCCCAGTGATGCGGTCAATCGGTCATAGTGACTGCGATGCTTAAATGCTATACAGCAATTTAAATCTGTTTTTGTTTTTATTGTACTTTCTGATTTAGGGATCCATGTAGTCGACCCACCTAGTGAGATTAAGGTCTGGTTGTTGTTGTTTTAATGAAATTTCTGATTTAGGCTCACTTAGATTAACGAGTTTATGTTATCCTCACAAACTAATAAAATCTCATAATCTAGGTTTGAAACTTCTTTGTTGACTCTCTTTGGATCAATTTCTGACTAGGTTATTGTTGTCCTTAGTACTCCCACTAAGATAACCCATAATATTGTATCCTCTTGCTAGAGGTGTCAAAGTGGGCCAGCTCAGGTCAATTGGGGCTGGCCAAAAAGCTCACATGTTAATTAAGCTGCCAAATTGCTAGTCTAGCCCACCTTGATAGGGGTTCGGCCAGGGCCGATGGTAGCCCATAAATATCGAAAGAGGGGTACACAATTTCAAGCGAGAGTATCTGCTAGTGTGGCCACCATCTTTACAAGTGTCACTGCCATGAATATTAATTTTACTACTTGTGTCACCACCACCACCATATAACTACTGCTGCAACTCACTTCAATAATGTCAGTATGCCACCTCTACCAAAATTTCCACATCAACTCAAACACCACTTATACCATGTCCACCAACCACTGCCAATGCTAGCCTTTAACATTATAAAGTCTTAGACAACACCTAAACAATAAAATTATTATTATTATTGTACTTTCAGATTCTTTGTATATTCATGCATAACTATTAGGATATCAACTGATTATAATTTTGAGAGATTTAGAATTGAAGTTAAAACTCCAAAAGTTGACCTATATTATCCAAACCCAGAAACATCTAATAGAACGCTAACACCTAATAAAATGGTGTCATATGGTCTAACCTACTAAACCTGTCTAAAATTATGAAGCGTGGCCCGTGGGTTTTTGCCATCAGGTATAAAATGGTAAAACAAAGTCAAATACTTTAAAGATTATAGTGTGCTTATTTTCATTGTATTTTTAAAATTCTGTAAATAAATGAAAGGTACAAATTTTCATTTCCTTTATTCTGCCGGGGTTGATCATGACTTATTTTTTTTCAAACTTTTGTTTATAAAGAATATTCATTTTCTAATGCCATTACCTTTTTCACCCTATGTTAGTGTTTCCTGTTTTTAATGTTCTATCTTGTCTGACTTGGAAGATCCTCGAGTATGTGTAATTCCTTTCTTATCATGCAATACAATATGAGTGACTCAAAAACTCATCCATGTTATGCATGATTCCATTGCAGAATTATTTACCAGAAGCAGTATCACAATATAGAACCTATGAAGATGCTTTCTTAAGTAAAGTTAAAGGTATTCTCAATCTTATTTTTTAAATTATTTTTCATAGATGAATCAACACATGGAATGGTATCAATCCTGAAAACTTTTGTGGCCATAGAAGCAGCATACTTGTTTCAGCTTTGCAGCAATCTTTTATTTATATAAAAAAACCTTCTTTTTCACTAGGTGGAGTCGATTACATAACATTAAACATAGTCATTTTTAATGGTTTCAACTTTTTCACCTCTTCGTCCCACTCTTCGTCCACCCAAATACTGTT
Source organism: Lupinus angustifolius (assembly GCF_001865875.1). Classification (NCBI taxonomy): domain Eukaryota; kingdom Viridiplantae; phylum Streptophyta; class Magnoliopsida; order Fabales; family Fabaceae; genus Lupinus; species Lupinus angustifolius. Next base: position 9,752,580 of record NC_032025.1, on the reverse strand, counting down.
CTTACAAAGGCTTTTTATGGTCTTTCCCGCTAATGTATTCATCCCTAAACTTTTTCTATCTTGTATATCTACCTATCCTACACAAAAGTTCTTACCTCTGCAACCTTGTACTCATTCTCTTCTTTGGGTGTAATCCTAAACTTGTAGGACAATCTTCTATGAGCACACCCTGTGTTCTCACACCAATTTTAACTTCATAATACATACTGCTTGTCTAATAAAGGCTATACAAACTCCTTTCTTCTCCTTAGCCTTACACAAGATCTCTATTGCTACCCTATCATAGGCCTTTTTGTAATCAATGATAACTGTTGGTAGATCTTTTTTGCTTCCTCTGATACCTCCATCAATCTTCATAGAATGTTATCTTTTAGATACATATTGCATTGATTTATGATCTTAAATTCCTGACCCCTTTGTAGATGGAATGGTGGTTGCAAGGGAGAATCCAGCTTTAGGTGCTGGTTTGGCTATTTCTGCTGCCCTTATTGCTATGCGAGGTATTTTTATTACCATCATTTGCAAATACAAGTATCAACTTCTCATTTTTGATAACGCTCAAAGTTTTTCTTAAAATACATAGCATATGTAAATATCTGTTAAAAAAACCTTACACATGAAACCTTATATGCCGGCTGTTTGTAGAATTTTGAAAAAAAGTGAGTTTATTTAAAGCTCAAGAAATCACTTTTTTAAAGTGTTTCTTAAAAAAATAATAAACACTTTTTAAAAAATGGTTTTGAGAAGTGCTTTTAAAAAATGCTTTATTGAAAAAAGGATGATTTTCTTAAAAAATGTTTCTAGTCCAATTCAAAAAAATCAAATGGATTGGATATCCGTCCATCCAATCTATTATTATGGATCAATTCATCCGTTAAGTTTGGATATAGGTAAATTGGATAATTTAAAATATGATTTAATGGATTTAGATGGATTGGTGAAGGCTTTTCATCAATCCATTAGGATCCAAATCTATCCAATCCATCCATTTGCCACCCATAGTTGTGTCTCTAGTCTGAAACGATTTTGTAAATGTTGTCTTGAATATTAGTATTTTTTATATTATAGTTTTTAAGTCCTTCCTGTTTTTGCAGCTCCAAGAAGGTTTCTGTACCGTCATACATTCGGCCGATTTCAGAGCGAGGAGGTATTTTGTAGTAGGACAATCGAAATGCATCTCTAACCTATGTTCTTACATACTGCCCTCTCTCTTTTTGTGATGCATGTATTCGTACTTCTAACTTGATGTATAGGGCCTTCAGCCTTGTATCTTGTATCTTTCATAGTTCTGTATCAAAACTGGTATATATTTCTCTAGTACATATTCTGTTGTTTCTTTTACCTTACATTACATGAATACTTGTTAAGGCAAGGTATGCTAGTGCTGAGAAGAGTGTGAAGGACCTGAACCAATCACTAGAGTTAATGAGGAATGAGAGCAAAAAACTGCTTGAAAGGACAACTCTTGCCGAGAAGGATATGAAGTATGGGTATAACGAGCTAATGTATGTATTATCAGCTAAGAAAAGGAATTTTGAGTTATTTGGTTACAACTTAAGTATGCCTGAATATCTAATTCCAATGTTGTTTAGGAGCACTGGAACCAAGTGTAAAAAGCTGGCAAAATCATTGTACAAGGTTGAAGCCAGAGCTGCTGGTAAGCCTTTTTTTTTTGTGGGAAAGTCACAGAAAGATAACTTCTGATAAATCATTTACCATCAAAGTAATCCTTTTTTGGCACATTAAATGGTCACATTTCATACACAAAACTAACATTTTGTTCCTTTATTTTATGATATGGAATTCTCTTTTTATAATTATTCCTTTCATATTTTCTCTGGGTATTTGAATATGTCTGATATCAATTACATTGTCATTTACCCTCTTTTATCTGAATGTAGATTTGATGGACAGGCTGCGGGAAGTACCCACTCGCGAATCTCTGGCACTTAGAGCTGATGTAAGGCTTTGTCTACTTTTCTGTGCATCTACCAAGTAGTTACATTCTCACTATTTTTCATCATATCCTTTTTATAAACATTAATCACTTACCCATTATTGCTTTGAAAGCATAATTTTATTAATAATTATAGTTGTTGGCTAACATACTTGTGGGTATTCAGTATGATACTCATTAGTCTTGAAATGAAATAGAATCATCGATAATTCGATATCCTATTAAAAGTTTAGCAGCGGAGATAAAACATTCAAATGAAAAAGTCATCTTTGACCTTTATTATCTTCTATTTGCCGCTGACTGTTTGATGGCTGAGCTTTGCCACTGTTGTCGCCACCGATCTTCAATGCCCCTCCCACCACTGCCACCAACTCCACCTTCTCCTTTTACCATCAGATTTCCAGATTCAACCAATTAAACACAATTGAAACTCCCCAACAGCAAACCCACGATTTTACATATCAATAACAAAAAAATGCCAGTCAGATCTGAAGAAAAGGGATGACGTGAACTGTTGGTCGCGTGGTTGTCCCAACATGGCGATGCTTTGATGGTATCTGTGTCACTAATGATAAGAAAGGTGTTCTGCACAGATATAAACGAGCCAGACAGTGGAGGAGTCTGTGGCGGTGTACGAAGGTAGATGGCGGTTGTCAGCTGAAGACATGGAGGAGTTCATGGCAGAGCGTGCATAAACTCGACATCAAAATTATGTGGAACACACAGATCTGGCCGAATCTGACAGTGGGGGAGTTCAAGGGATGGAGGTGTGTTTCAGAGTGGTGGCGGCGGATGGGTATAGCCGTATAGGTGACAACAGTGGCTGCGATGCGACAATAGTGGTTGCTGCAGCTGAGATGTAGACTGAAGCCTGAACATTGAAGGTGGTGATAAGATAGGAATTTGAAAATTGAGGTGAGGGTATGATAAGAAAGTTGAAACATAAACAAAGACTAGCTCAAACTCATTGAGTCAAAATGAGTATACTTTAACAGGCGCCATAATTGCTTAGTAGTAGAAATGGAGATATGTGAAAAAAAAGCATGGAAATATCAATTTACTTTCCCAAACGTCTAATTTTGTTTCATTACTTGATTATTTTCTCTTTGCCAAAAACCTGTTGATTAGGTTGCCTCTATGGTTTCAACTTTGAAGCGACAGAGGTCTGCGCTGGACAAAAGGATACTGAAGATCTCCGAGTTAGGGCTTGCTGTATGAGTTATAACAGATATGTCATGAACCTTCTTTTAATGCACACACATCTCAGATGTCCCATTTTTCTTCAATCAATTCTCCTGTTTGAGGATGTGGAAAAAATTGTATGAATAATTCAGATCCATGTACTTGGGGTATCCCATTTTTGTTTTGTCAATTCAGTGATCGAGTAGATAACCTTAATAAGGAGCAACAAGAATATGATTTTGTTTTAATATTACAGCTTCACAGCAAATCAACTATAGATTTTGAAAGAGTCCTATTGTATTGTCATTGTTTGCAGCTGTTAAGACCCCCACCTACTCAGTTTATGGAAATAACTTAATTTTGCTAAGCGCTTAACTTTTATAGAAGGAAATTTGCATTTGTAAAATTAAGATGCATGACAAGATTTACCATATATTACTTCCCATATAGCTGATGTTGAGAAGTGAGCATCATCAGAATCACTTGTATGTCCTCTCAAATGAATAATACTATTCATATAATTTATCTCATATTTGTATATATTTTGTCACATTTAAATATTAGTATATTGATGGTGTGAAGTTTTTTTCATTCCTAATCAATTTTAGATTAGCTGATGTATAATAACCTTTAAGATAGTTATTGTTACTGCCAATGAATTTTTGTACTATCAAGTACCACGTATCTCCTTACCGTAAGAAATTAATATTTTTGGGGTTTGTAGCTCTCCCAATAAGTGTTTTCAGGAATTGAACTCTTACCTTTTGGTCATTCTGAGAATCTAGCGTGATCTTACACCCCTTGATTAATACTTTCTTAGGCTTTGTTTCGAAGTTAGGAGGGAAAATGAAGGAGAGGGATCAAAGGGTTAGGAAGGGGAGGAAGGGAAAGGAAAATGAAGGAAATCCTCTCCCTTATTTTAGAGTATGAAATTTAGATGAAGGAGAATAAACTAATGGTAATGTAAGCATATTTTTTATTTTCCCTTAAAAATGTAATTAACAATGACAAATAGACAATAATATGTAATTATATATTATTTCTAAACATATTTAGTTATTTTGACATTTTATCTTTAAAAAATCCCAAATTGAGAGAACTTTGAAAATACACATATGGAGGGTTTGAGAAACCCTTCAAAACCTTTATCTCTTATTGGTCCAACTCCCAAACAAGAGGAATATTTTTCTAAATCATTCCTTCTCTTACCATCCAAAACCTTACTTTCAAATAAGGCCGAAGTGATTTTCAATGAATTTTAACAGTGTGTTAAATGGATTTTTGTTATAATAAAATCCATTTTATACATGGTTATTTTGTTACAATTAAATCCATTTAATTATTATGTATTTGTTTTATAGCGAATTAAATCTCTCTTCTGACATACAGATCCTAATTCTGTCATCCCACTCACGTAAATAACGTGATGAACTTGGTGATGAATTTTGATATGCATTTATATTATGCAACGAGCATTGTTCACCACTAAATTTAGCAGAACGTACATTATTTTTTTAACCCTCAAAATCCAGTTGTGATTACCTCAGAGCCAATAATCGATTGGATTGAATCATTAAATTTGTTTTGATTAATTTAGTTTGGTTTCCTTACCAAATCAAAGCCAAATCATTTAGTTCCCAATGTACGAAAAATGATGGTGTGAACCTTTTACTTCGTCAAAAGGCGAGAGTTTGATTCCTAGGAGCGACATTTGTTGAAAGGGACAAGCACAAATCCTAAAAGAATAAATTCTTTAACTTTAACCTAAAAGGTAAGAAGATACTTTTGATAATAAATAAAAAACTAACCAAACTAATGAACACTCATAAGCTGGATAAGTAACAGTGCGTCTAAATTAAAGTCTATGGTTTGGCCTCATTTGTGTTCTTAGTCAACAAAATATAATGGTGCTTAATGATGTGATTAAATGCCTTTGCTTCTACAAATAACTTGTCATGGTGCTGGTGAAATAAAAACCGAACTCATGGATATCCGATAGAATCCGAATTTAACGGGGAAAACCCATTATGATTAGGTTTGGGTTTGGGTTTTATCTGGGTTTAAATTTTGGGTCCGGGTTTGGTATAGCGAAGACCCTAACCCGAACCCGCCCAAAGTAATGTAATTCAATTTAAAATTGAAATTTCTACCATGTGTCCGTTGTTTTTAATTTTTAATTTTACTTTATATACTATTGGATCTTCAAATATAAAAGAAATAATACTAGAGAAAGTAGAAAAGTTAGAGAAAAATTACACGAAAATAATATCATACTTTATTTAATACTATAATTTTTGGGTTTTGTTTTGGGTTACCCGAAACCCGACAGGTTCGGAGATGATATTTTTATTTTCAACCCTGTTGAGTTTGGGTTTGAGTTTTAAATTTTGGGTTCGGGTTTGGATATGTGCAAATCCGACTCCGACCCGCCCCTTTTCATTCCTACTTTACACTCCTTTATAATTAAACAATCTTCTCATTTCACTCTCAAAAGATAAAATAGCGAATTCTTTCGATCTATCTTATAAGATAGTTTAGGATTTAAAGAAGTTTAATTTTGCAAAATTCCTTTCAACAATTCCAATTTGCAAGATTTAAGGTTGTTGCCAATAACACTATAAGCAATGCGTCCAACAATCACATTTGTTATCAACAACATTCTATAACATTATTGGGGACTAAGGTAACATGAAGATCCTAGGCATTTGCCTCAATTGTTATGAACTGACTACAAATTACATAATTTTATCTGGAGAACATTATAATTTATGTAATTCAACTTGATCAAATGATAAAGACATATTTTTTTGTGTGCTAACAATAATATTTCCTTACTTTTTGAGTAAAAAACTAATTAATTTCGGAGTTCATGATTACCCCTACTAATAAGTATCGTTACCGAGAAGCAAACAAATAAAAATAATAAGACATATGAATACATTACTTCTATTAACCTTATTTCTGAATAATTATCTTGAGAGTTGAGACATATATTTGCATTTTCTTGTAATAACTTTCCGCTTGTTAATTTAAAACTCAACCACAGAACATCGTAATAACAATTTTCTACCACAAACCTCTTCGAAACAAAGTTTAACCAACATTAGTTGTGGTAGTTAAATCACCATCGTCATTAAGTTACATCGTTCACCAGTGTCACCACTTCAATTAACAGCTTTGCAAATTAAGGCGATGGCAATAGTGTTAGTTGGTGTTCACGGCAGAGAGAGGATCTGAAGAAAACTTGCAACAATGTGGATGAGAATTACATGTGAGTTGAGGATGAGTGTGTGAGAGAACAGAATGAGGAAAAGGAATGTAGTGAGTGTGAGTAATAATAGATTAATAGCTATTTTTGGTGTAAAGTTACTGAAAATATAAGGGGCAAAATTTAAGGAATCAATAGAACATGTAAATTCAATTAGTAATAATGTCCTAATGAGCTAAATGACATGTACTGAGTATGAAAATTATGAGAGTGACATGTGTCTTTTACTATCAACATGAAGTTGATATTAACATGTGTCACTCTTAATAACTAGAAAGATTAGAAGGATATATTATATTTTTAAATTCAATATATATTAAAACAACCAATAATACTTTTCAAACCTCTATCACATTAGGTGTAATGAGCTAAATGGATCAAACGATGTCAATAATGTTTTATCATAAATTATATTTATCAATAAAAATTAATTTGTAACTATTTTTTAACTAGCCTCCGATCGTGTTATTTAATAACTTTTTCATGTTGTAATTCATGTTTATGTAAGATAGAATAACTTTATTTAGTTATCTTATTTTATCTTATCTTACTCGTGTGATGTATTTTCTATCTTAGGAGAGGGTGAGAAAAAAACAAACATGACATGATAATATATTGTTCCCCTGTTACCCATACCCTTAAATGCTCCCACCAACATCATTACCACCATTAGTGTATCATCCACAAACACCATCCCTTATCACCAAGAACATCACCATCTCCATTGCCACATTGCTAACACTAATACCACCCTGACCATCATTATTCAGGGTGGCAATTAGATGGATTTGGATGAATTTGGATATGGATCATAATGGATGAATAGAAAATTATCTATCAATCCATATAAATCCATTACATCACATTTTTAAATTATACAATCCATCCATATCCAATGGATTCCAATCCATCCATTCTATTCATGTATCCATTTTAATGGATTGGATGGATGAATATTCAACTCACCTTTTTTTTTAATTTGAACAAAACATTTTTAATAAAGCAATTTGAAGAAGAAAAATTCTTGTAAAAATTATTATTTAATAAAGCATTTTTAAATATCAATTTTAAAAAAATAATTTTCTTAACAAACACTTTTATTTAGGAACCGAACTGGTTCTACTCGATTAACAAAGATATGGTTTGGTTCTACTCGATTAACTGCAAATTTTATTTAGGAACCGAACTGTTCATTTATGCTTCGGTTCGGTTCCACGGTTTTTCAATTTATTTAAAGAAAATCATTTATGAAATAGTTGAACAAAATTTGCAAAGTATAGAATCAACTAAATGAATACTAAACGCTTCAATAATAAAGTATTTAATACTTTTTCTAGTAAAACAATAATAACTCAACATCTCAACGCACTGCAAACTTGAAATTTTAGTCCACAAAATTTTCGACAATGTCAAAAAAAAAATTATGAATGACAAACTTGGTACCAATTCTTTAGTCCAATAGTCTATCTTCTCAAAGGATAATAGAGATAATAGATATTTACATTTGTTTACTAATTTATTTTTTCTATTTGCCTCTTACTTATAGCCTATATGTATTAAAAATCCTAAACTCTTAATCATATTTTATCTCCTAACTTTAAAGTTTAACCATCCAAATATAAAATCAAAATTATTTCTTAATATGCGGTTTGGTTCTAAAATTTACAAAATTGTGAACCGAACCGAACTAAAATGGTTCCAAATAAATAAACTGAATCGAATCGCATAACCGAACCGCATTTTATGGTTCGGTTCAGTTCGATTTCATCAGTTTCACAGTTTAAATGGAACTGCTTACACCCTTAATAATTGAGACTTCCACAAGTTGTATCCAACAATCTATCATCTTGAAATATTTCATTTTGTTATTATATTATTATATTAGTCAATAACTAAAATGATATATTTATATTTTGCATTAAGATGTTAGGGCAAAACACTAAGGCCGAAATCGTTTATATTTGTTTGATAAGCACTTTTTATATTTGTTTGATAAGCATTTTTTAAAATCACAATTGCAATTTTTAACTTTTATAATGTGTGAGATTGTTCTTAGAAATGTGACAGAAATCTTTTATATTAATATTGAATTAATTGGAAAAAAAAATATTTTTAATTTAATTTTTTTGGATAGATTGGGTATCTATCCAAATGGATATACCCATGGATATCTATTAGATATAATGGATGAATTTGAATCCATCCATTATCAATACTATCTATTGGATTATATTCATTTTATTCCATTAGTTGTAACGGATGAATTTTGGATAATTTTGTCACCCCTAATTATTATCATCACCACAATCATTGTCATTGCCACAACCTCCACCGTAATTGTTGCCACCATCGTTGTTAGTGTCATCGTTATTCCACCAACATCATTATTGACACCATCCTATCACCACCATATTAATGTTGCTACCATGTCATCATCTCTCCATATTGTTGTTGTTGTCATCACCACTGTCACCACATTATCATTGCCCTCATTTTGTTCCTCCTAACTAAATTAGGTTTATAAAGGACGGCCCATATTTTAGTAGGTATAACTGTTAGATTTTTATTCTTTCGCAATAATTGAATTTGAGACCATGCTAGAGAACTAAGCTCGTAAAATTTTTTATATAATATATGTTGTTATCGTAACTTGCAACAATTCTAAATGACACGAAATAATAGTTATTGGTTGAATCACGATCAGATCGCTCTCTTTAAGACGTTTCGTGACACTTCCCAAAATGTGCAAACAGACTATCAATCATGTCGTCCCTAGAATAAAACAGTTCAGATCTCTGTTATAGAATTCTTACTGCACTATAAGAACCAATCTCGAATACACCCACCACAATATGGCTATTAGTGCCAATTCTTTGTGCCACAAAAAGAAAGTGATAGAAGTTTTTCGGAAATGTATTAACGGAAAATATGGGGAGAAAAAAAAAGTTGAATGAAAGTGCATTCAACTTTAGGCAAGAAAATATGAAGGGATGAGACTTCTATTTATAACATGATATTTTTTTACAAGTTCTCCATCTCTCCTATGTGGATGAAACTTCTATTTATAACAATATATACACCATATAAGTCTATATTTTCTAGTAGTTCTTGCTCTCTTCTTCTTTTAGGTTCAATTTTGAACTTTTAAATTTTTATCATTATCTATAATCATAGGTATGTGACAAGTTGATGTGCCCTCATTATTCCTCAATTTAAAAAGGAATTTCTCTTCATTGAAGTCAACATTGTTAGACTCATTGATCACTTTTGCGTTAAGGTCATAAAACGTATATGTCTTTAGGTTTACAACATAAGCAAACAAATACACATTCATAGGCTCTATGAGTTTAACTCTCTAGGGGCATACCATCAGAAATGATTTCATAACCAATTCTATATATCTCATATGACTAAGACTCTACTATTCTATTATCAGTCATCTGATACTTGAGGTAATGATTAACATCATATATATATATATGTACATATTTTTTGTCTTACCTTCCTCAATATTATATTTCTTTCTTTCTTAAGTGCATGCCAAATTAATTTGGTAGAGTACTAGACTTGTATGGACTGTAGTTAGAGATGGAAAAATGGGCATTGCTCATGGGCACACCCGCATAGCCCACATTTTTTTGCAGGCAAGACATACAAATTTTGCCCATTTTCCCGTTTTGCCCGCCAAGTTTGCAGGCATTTCCGTTGGGCATGCAGGCGGCCCATAAACATATTTTAAGAAAAAATTAAGAAAATTTTAACTAAGTTATGATGTAATGTAAATTTTAATCCCTAAAAAAATTGTAATCTAATGTGATTTGTTAAACTTCATATAAAGTATCAAATATTTTGTTAATTTTTTATCTTCCACTACTTTATTTCATTTATTATATGAATTTTTATTTTTTTAATTATTCAACAATATCTGCGGGCCGCCCGCAAGACCATTAGCTCGTTTTAAAACGGGCAGGACAATGAATTTTGTCCGTTAACTAATGCGGACATGCTTGCGCCCGCTTAAATTTTTGTGGACATTTGCGGACGCGGGCTAAACGAGTCGGGCGACCCGTTTTGCCATCTCTAACTGTAGTAATCATATAGGTCATCTAACAACTCATTCGAAATGAAATTCTTACGAAGGTAATCATTTTCATTCCAGATAGTTATTTCAATAGCTAGTTTATCTCTTTCCTTCTTTCATTTTTTTCTGGAAGCACTTGGACATAGTTTTCAAAATGTGGGCAACTTTTCTCATAGTGAGTAAACATTTCATCTTATATTGCCATTGTTTGAAATTTGTACCATCAAACTGAAATCTTTTGTTCAGGTCAAAGTTGTTCGGTCTAGAAATATTACCTACTAATATCCTTGTAGTCGAAACGTCTTAAAATTGTTGTTACCGTAGCTTACAACAATTCTAAATGGCATAAAATAATACTTATTGCTGAGTCACGACCAGATTGCTATCTTTAAGATGTTTCATGGCACTGCCTGTTCTTTCCTAGAACACAAATGTATGGAACAGTTGTTGATCGGTTGCAGAGGATGGAGAGGAGGAAGAACGTCAGAGTAGTAGGATGATGTAGAAGAGTTGGACCCGCTGGTGAATGTTCTTTCCTAGAACACAAAGGTATGGAATGGTTGTGGATCGGTTGCAGAGGATGGAGAGGAGGAAGAACGTCAGAGTAGCAGGATGATGTAGAAGAGTTGGACCCGCCGGTGGAGGTACCTGAAAAGGTTCTCCGACGATCAAGTCAGTATATGAACTTGGGTGAGAAGTATATGGGAATGTGAGAATATGAGGAGAGGGAGCAATAGAGTGAGTAATGCTTAGAGAGTAGAGGGATTAGAATACTTCCTGTTGGTAGAGACTTCCATTTACAGGGAGAGAGTTGACTTTGGGCTTTTGACAGGTAGTGTAGTACGTAGCCGACCAAGAGTGTTGTCGGGGGCTGCTTTTTCTGTGTCGGGCGATCTGCTAGGACCGTACTCTGCGCTACCTTGTCTTTTAGCCTGTGGTCGGTTTGGTAGTCGTTTTGCAGTCTGCTTGTCGTGTTGGCAGGTGGGTTGGTGACGTACAGATGGCATGCCATGAAGTGTCTCCAAGGTCAACTCTTGTGGGCCAACCACGCGAGATCTACCTCGGCGACCAAGCATGTGGGCCTTTGGATTGCCGGGTAGGAACAGTTGCTTCAGTCTACTAGGATGTTGGGCGAGCATGTTGGGAGAATCTAGACGAGCCTCACATAGTGCCCAAAATATAGAAGGAGATTATCTACCACACCGTCCATAAGATAAAACAACTCAAAATCTATGTTGAATACACCACCACAATATGGCTACCCGTGCCAAATTTTTGTGTCACGGAAAGAAAGGGGGAGAAGTTTTCTAAAAATGCATCAGCGAAAAATATGAGGGAGAAAAAAATATTGAATGAAAGCACATTCAACTTGGGGCAAGAAAATATGAAGGGAGGATACTTCTATTTATAATATGGGATGTTTTCCAAGTTCTTCATCTCTCCTATGTGAGACTTCAGAGTTATTTTTATCAAAACTCTTATATATAGAACTTCAGAGTTTTTGAGACTTCATTTTTACTAATAAATTCCCATGAACCATGTTCTAACAATATATATCAAAGCCTTTTTACTTTACTCCAATAATGACTAACCCGCTCCATCAACAAAATCCCTCTAGAATATTACATAAAAAATTTTTGCCCAAAAACAAAACCATTTTTACATATTTTGAGCTTAAACCTAGTTGGCCGGAATCTCAGAACCTGAATTGTCAACTATAGTTGCTAAATAGATATCTAATTGACCAAGCTAAAATATTATTTAATGTATTGGTTGAAAAATAAATTTAAACTCTAAAAATTTATAATTGATAGTAAATAAAAATTAGGCAAAACTCTAGTCTAGTCCCTTTTAAGTTATTTTTCAGTTTAGGATATAGTTCTTTAAGTTTTTTTGTTTCAAATACATCATTTAAGTTTTCAAATGTCAAACAAATAAATCTTTCATGTCAACCCTAACACATTGAAAACAATGTTGATTGTCTTATACTTCTCATGTTTTCTAATGGTGACACACACATCTATGGTAGATGGAAATCACCAATCCATTTGTGGGCATAACCCAAAAGCCCACTTTCATACAAAGAGATAATGTTACAAGTCACCTACGCATGTGTGTGCACATCATCCATCGGAAAGTGAGGTAGAAGCATATTTCGTGTGAAGAACAATGACCATAGTAGAGACCACAAGCACAATGGACCAGGATTAAGGCATCATGGAAGAAGATGAACATTGTTGATGTGAGGGCAAAGTCACCTAAAGTAAACACAAAATGATTTAATTGTTAACATTTAGATAACATAATAAGCTTAGAAATGGATTATTCCTATTAAATATAAATCAATTTTAAACTGAGTAACTCCGACCAATTTACTTGGATCTATCAAGTTGGAGAATACTTATGTACTAACAATAGATATTTGGACAAGTGAGTAATACTTATAACGAGTCAAGTTTGGGTATGTGGTTTTGGACTTATAGGCAATTGGAGTAAAAAAATTTATAAATTATATGTTGAGCGAGGCAAACCGAGTAATAATGTAGTAATAAGACTCGTTAGTATCCAAACTCGTATATTTAAATCATTAAAAACATTAATCTTGATTTCCCTATTAATAACCCTAGTCATTTGCACATCTCCATCTCTCTGATCTCCATAACCCTCAATGTATCACTTACACTCACTTTTTTCGTCCATCCCTCACTCAATTGCCCAGACCGTTGTCAACTCCTAGTGACCCAAGTCGTTTTGTCCACGGGCCAGAGCCCAAGCCATCTCCATCCAAATGTATAAGTTGTTTGCTTTTTTTAATATTTTTTGAATTACTATATATTTATAAATCCACCGAATCCCAAATGATACACAAATAATATACTTAATGAGTATCCAGATGTATACTTATCCAAAAGTGAATAAAGGAGATAGTTCCAAATAATACTATACCTTATCAAATTTATTGACATCCTTAATCTAAACTAAGATGGCTAAGTTTTAGGATTTAGGTAGGTGGCGTGAGGATGAGTTAAGTTTATTAGTTTCTAAGCTTTCCCCACAATATTATTATTTTTTATTTCCAATTTTATTAATTCCGAATTTGCAATTGCAACCAAAACTAAAACCCTAGGATTTGTCAATTATATAGCCATTTAGCAGTTCCTACTCAGATCTGAATCAATCGTTTGTCATGGAGGGAAACTCAGCCGGCGGTGGAGGAGGCGGAGGCGCCGCAGCCGGCGGTGGCGGTAGTGGTGGTGGTGGAAATGATGTGGAGTTGCTTTGCAAAACGCTTCAGGTGGAACACAAACTTTTCTACTTGGATCTCAAGGAGAACCCTCGTGGTCGTTACCTTAAGATTTCTGAGAAGACTTCCGCTACTCGCTCCACTATCATTGTTCCTTCTTCTGGAATTTCATGGTTTCTCGATCTGTTTAATTATTATGTTAATTCAGATGATCAAGAGCTTTTTAGCAAGGAATTGCAGCTTGACACTAAGGTTCAATTATCTCCCTCTCTTTTTTGCTAATAGTTCATAATCATTAGATTCAACTGTATATTCATGTAAGTGTGAATGATTATCGATATATTTGGTTAATTTCTCTTTCTTTTTTTCTATTTTCTTCAGATTTTCTACTTCGACATTGGGGAGAATAGGAGGGGCCGTTTTTTGAAGGTAATTATTACCAATTGCTTCTTAATTTGAATGTTTTATTTTATTTTTATCTCTTTTTCTTTCAATTTCAGTTTACTTGCATTGGTTAGTTTTTTTCTTTCTGAATTTGAATTTTGTTGGATTTGCATTGGTTAATCCTTGTTCATCCTTTGAGATGCGGGGACTAGACAATTGAGCTAGAGGTGTTTGTTCAATTGTCTACCCGATATGAAATCTGATTCTCGAGATTGCTTAGGATTACACTGTTAATTACCTGTTACTGACTTCCTTGCTCTGTCTTTTTAAAGGACATTAACAACTTTTGATAGTGTCTTCTTAATAGCTAATAGGTTTCTATTCTTTTAGCTGCAGATATTCTGTATTTAGTTTTTAAGTGGCGTGGAGTCTTCTATGCTGTCCTAGATTATGTTTAGGATAGGTCGATAGGGTGGCTCTTTTGGCATCCCTTTCCTGTTCTGCGCTTGGGTTTTTTAGTGGTATTTCTTTGGTAGATAGGCAGAGGGATTGACGTGCTTTGTTTGATTGCTGTCACTTAGTCGTTATTTATTTCTTTTTGTTTTGTGATGATGTCTTGGCCTTTTCTTATTCTTTTCTCTTCTCATCTAATAATAATTATTTCATTATAGAAAAAGAGGATATCTTCTATGTCCCCTTTTATTCTGATTGCCCAGATTGTTGATCATATATTTGCTGTTTGTTCCTTCATAACTGGAGTGCTTAGAATGTGGGTTTAAGGATGCCAGATGCGTTCAAACCCCTGGTCATCATTGCATTGGAAGTTTTAAGATATCGGTGTTGTTTGGCAATTAGCGCTGTCTATTCTTGCTTTTGCTGTTACACCACAGAAATAATTTTTATTTTTTGTCACAATTGTCACCAGTGGATTGAAGTATTGAACAAAAGCTAGCTTTAAAGCATGCATCGCAGTGTAACATAGATATAACAGTATAGTCTACTACACTATTCTATTGGTACATACATTTGTACTTCAACAATCTTGAAATAGGTCTGTGTCTATACATTTAGATTAGACAGAAGTTGATCCTTAAGTAATTGGTATTTTCTCATTAGTCATAATTGTTATAATGTGTTTACCTGAAGTCCCTTGTTAAAAAAACTGTTATCTTGTCACTAGAATATTCGAATTTTCAAATTGATATAATCCGAAAGTTATGAACATAGATTGTCATCATCTTCTCGTCTAACTAAAAAATGGCGGCCCAGTGAACGAGGCTCTTACCTAGTACAGTATGTGGATGGTAGATGTGCATAACCTTACCCTCACTAGCAAACCCATGGCCATCAGGCCATAAGGCAAACAACCTTACCATTATGCTGAGACTCACCCTCTTATCTTCTCTTTTAACTGATTATACAAAATTTATGTGTGGAAATTGTAAATTTGTTGTACTCCCAATGCCAAATAACAATGACCTTTCATTAATGGTTACATCTAACTTGTAACTGCATATCCTTTTGCATCCTTTTGGGCTCAATTATTTTTATGGTTATTGACATTTCTATCTTGTGAAAAAGTATTACTTGTATGTTTATCTTGCATCAATAGTATGATTCTGATTTCTTTTGTGAAGATATCTGAAGCTTCTGTCAGCAGAAATCGTAGTACTATCATTGTTCCTTCAGGAAGTTCCAGAGATGAAGGGTGGGCCGCATTCAGGAACATATTGGCAGAAATTAATGAGGCATCACGGCTTTTCATTCTACCCAATCAGGTTTCCTTCTTTCTTATGCAGACATTCCCCCCGCTATGCCGCTAGAACTGTCTAAGTTGTTTTTATCTGATTTGATTGTTTGAATTCTGGAACAGCAAAATTCTGAATCCCCAGAACGTCTTGTTGGACTTTCTGATGATGTTGGTGCTGGCTTCATTTCTGGGTCTGGCCAACCTGCCGCCTCTTCTGAGTTGAATGTGGACAGGTCTGTTGATTTGCCATCTCAGGATGAAATTGGGAACTTGGGGGTCTCAAAAGTGATCAGGGTTGATCAAAAACGATTCTTCTTTGATCTTGGGAACAACAATAGAGGTCATTTCTTAAGAATATCTGAGGTCTGCTTCCATTATCTTTTGTCCATTTCTTTTTAGTATGGGAAGTGGGTTTTCTGCTGTAAATTCTTGTTATTAAATTGCAGGTTGCAGGTTCTGATCGATCCTCCATCATTCTTCCGTTGTCAGGGCTCAAGCAGTTTCATGAGGTTGTTGGTCACTTTGTAGAAATCACCAAAGACCGAATTGAGGGAATGGCAGTAGCTAATGTCCGTACAGTTGACCCCCCTCATAGATGAGTCCTAACTTGGGGTTCTATGTGCCAAGGTTTAAAGGGGAAACAAATTGGTGTTTGTCTATGTTTTATCTGTACTTATTTAAATTTGTCCTTAGCCTCCTCCTTCTCATATTGTTCTTCCATTAATGCTTTGAAATAATCCAAACTGGTTGGTCAGCAGGAGTAATTTGAATTGCTTGGCAAGGTTAACATGAACAGGCAATAAGGAAGAAAATGGACCAGAGACTTGTACTAGTTTGGAATTGGATAGTTTGGCACTCTTGCTACATTTTGTAATAATGGCTGTGTAATTGATTGTTTTGCTTTTCATGCACAGATTTCATGTGGATTTAGATTCTCATAAGTGCTGTGGTAGCGACCATGTATGTTACTAGAGAGTGAAGCTAAAAGTTTAGCCTAGTAAAGCAATTTGCAAAGATTTTACTCCTTTTTTATTTTCATTCTAAAATTTACTGTTGCATACACTCTTCAACACTCCTATTAATTAATAGGCTTGATAAAAAAGGACGGCTGATGTATTAGGCTCCTATTAATTGAAAATTGATTATTCAGGGATTGAGGATGTTAGATGTATGTCAGAACCTTACCCTCGCAAGCAAACAAGTGAACTGATTGTTTTTCAGGATTAAACTCATGACATTTGGGAACTTTGTTGTTGTGGTCAAACTCATCCTCTAATTAATTGGCTTGATATTATGTTAGAACTTAGAAATCATCATACACAAAATGTATGGGAATTTAATGACTTGTTGTTGGACTTTTTGTTCTCTTTTTGTTCTTTGTTATTGAAGCAAGAAATCAACACCCTATTCATTCACTTATCATGCGTAATAGAAAATTCTGATGCAGAAATGAAGCCATTGTCGCATGTCTTTATTGCTAAAGATAGCAGAGACAATATGCTTATAGACGTGTAGTAGATGAACTAAATTAATAGAAAGTGTTTTGCTCACAAAAATGTTCATTTAGTAAAAATGCATACCACAAGTATAAAGAATTGGAATCACATTTTCTATTCTATAATGTGTGTCACTTCATGTGTCATGAACTGTGATTGGTCAAAAAAATATTTAATAATTAATTATTTTTATTGCTTAAGATGAGCAATTGACTTTAATTATTTAGTGGCTGCAACGCAAATTGGCTATGTGAGGAAATAGTTAAAGTTAAAATTAAATATGAAAACTCACTTTAAAAGTTTAAATGGTGCTAGTTACTAATAATAAATCATATATTACAATGGAATAGTAATCATTGCAGTAAGGACCTATCCACATGTGCTCTCTTATAGGCCATGCAAAGACAAGGAAGGAGTTTTGGGGTGTTAATCTAATATATTCCCTAGTATAGCTATTTAGTCTTGATTTTTTTTCTTCTACCACTGGAATAAAAATAATTTTAAAAAAAATAAGTCGAAAGTGATTAATGATAAAACCTAATCAAGCAAGAGAATTACACTTTGGAATGTTGCTTCTAAAATAGATAATCCACTCCATATCCTCCACACTTCAATACCATTGATAACCCATTTAATCCATTGAAAATTCAATTCATCAGTTCTTAAAATAAATAGCTTATTTTGTTTTAGTCAAACAAAAACAATGAAGTGAAGGTCAAGAAATCCCTCTGCCTTTAGATAATGTATAATGGTTGTCCATCCAATAAGTGTTATTTTTATTGGTTGACATTAACCTTTAACCCTATATTAGATTCATGATTGAGTTTATTTTCAAAATTTTAATTTTAGAATATTTTAGCATTCCCAAATTAAATGTTCAAAATATTAACAAGAGGTGTTCCAAGATATAGTTCTTGGGAAAAATTATAAATTAATAAATTATTGAACTTTTGAACCATTTTTTAAAATATTTTTTAATTTTAATTTCATAACCTTTTAAGATGAAAATTTTAGATCTATAATTTCAATTCCAAAATGATCTTAAATGGTTTCGAAATATTGTTTCTGTAATATTAAAAAAAATTGGACCAAACATTCGGAAATATATTACTGGGAAGTCAATTTTACAATTAATTCTAGAATTATTCTAAACATTTTCAAAGTTTATCTTATGCTACTAGTTTTACTACTTTTCTCTGTTGTATATTTGTTCATTAGGAAAGTATCCACTGATAAGTATACCAATTTGTCTTATACAGTTTCCTAGTTAGAAAAATATTTGTTCATAAGGAAAATATCCACCGTTAAATCCATGTAATGTTTACAAGTTTTGTGAGACCTATACTTATGTCTAATGTGGGGTGTGCTGAAGAAATTTTCCTCCTTCAATGATCATATATAAGAATTTATCATTTAAAGGGTGAACAGGGTTTTTATTTAAATTTTAACTATTATTTGTTTAATTTTGCTTGTAGATAATTTTGTACTAAAAATGGTGAATTTTAAAAAAAAATGTTGATTTTTCAAATGTTGGCAATGAAACTTTTAAGTTTTAACAATTAAAATAATTTAATTTAAATTCTAGTTTTTTGGTATCAACCAATAATATCTTCTCATTATATGATGAATCAATCTCTTTTGAACATGTTCTTTCTCTTAACAAGTCTCACTTTTTAAAAATAAATTTTGGCATTTTAACATTATATAATACATAGAGATTCAATGCAACCTGATTAAATCATTGTTAGTAAATATATTTTAAGAGTAATATTATATTTTCTCACTAAATTCTACTATAAATTATCATATTTAAAAGAAAGTGACATATGTTACTTATAAATCAATTATTAATAAATAAATTAGAGAAAAACTTGTGTGAAGATGTATCTAATATATTACACATCATATTTAAGACAACAACATTTATGTTTTTAGTGCTATCATTTATAATTAAATATTAATTTAAATTAAATTTTTAATGTGCTGCCCATATTTTATTGGTTGTAGATACGTTTCCACATAACTCTTTCTCAATACAATATCACTTTGTAACATATGTTAATTTGTTGTGCTTAATAGAGTTTAGTAGGATATATATTATATTTTCCATATTTTAATACATTACCTACCCAAGTAATTGTATAATACATTTTATAATTTGTTAATTCAAAAATAGACATTAATATAAAGTGACTCTCAATTAATTTTGATGAGAAATTTAACTATTAATGATTTATTACATAAGATGTACCATAATAAAGTTGTTTTCAAATTTCATTTCTAAAAATTCTTTTCAACGTAAATAATAATTCAATGTTAATGCAATGCTAATGTAGTTTGTTTACTGTATCACTTAACAAGTTTGACAAATTATTAGATGAAAATGTCAAGTTTTATTTGCAGGTTAATGACTTACTTTTGCGAATTTGTGAGTTCAGACTTTATTTTTAACGAAAGATTCTACTAGTGAATAATCTATAAGTATATTTATAAGTGTTTATTGATCCAACTTATAAATTTTTAATTATAAAAATACATCAAAAGTTATTTCCTAAATAACATTATGTTAAAATTATATCTTGCAGATTACATACTTTTGAGTTAAATGTCCAAAACCTTTTGTCATGAAAATCAAGAATTTTAGACATTATCATACAGGAGATTACTATCATCATCATCATCATCATTATTATTATTATTATTATTATTATTATTATATTTGGTCCATTACATACAATAGAAGTTGAACATCCTCAATATCCACAAATTACAATTTGCTTCGAAAGAGGTTAATGTATAAAACTAAATCAAGCTTATTTGTCATTTTTACCTATTCTTTCTCCCCTCAAACGACACCTAATAATTCTCCAAAAATAATATATTACAACAAATAGCAAAAGAAAGATTCAAAGATAGAAGGTAAATGTTAAATAGTCAAAAGAGTGAAAAATGAGTGGAGAAGCGACACAAATGGGTGCCACCATATTCGGATCGGTAGAGAGACAAATTCGGCAAAATGAAAAAACACATGTGGTTGAAAAACTTTAGGACATTAGTATAAAAGGGTGATGATATAAGCTCAACAAAACATAGAAGAAGAAAATTAAATAACCATCTTCTTCCTTCCAATAAAGATTAAGGAAGGAGATAGGGAAGGGTTTTGGCAAAGAAAAAAAATACAAAAAAATACATATACAAAAAATGGGTCATGGTACAGTTCTTGCTTTGATGCTGTGCCTTATGGCTTCAGCAGTTATGGGTGAAGACCCTTATCTCTATTTTACATGGAATGTTACTTATGGTACCATTTCTCCTTTGGGTCTTGACCAACAAGGTATCCTTATCAATGGTCAATTCCCTGGTCCTGAAATCAACTCCACTAGCAACAACAATGTTGTTATTAATGTTTTCAACAACCTTGATGAGCCATTGCTCTTTACATGGCATGGTGTGCAACAGAGGAAGAACTCATGGCAAGATGGTACATTGGGAACTCAATGTCCCATTGCACCTGGCACAAACTATACCTACAAGTTCCAGGTGAAGGATCAGATTGGAAGCTTCTTCTATTACCCAACCGTTGGTTTGCAAAGAGCAGTTGGTGGTTTCGGTGGGTTGAGGATCAACAGCAGGTTGTTGATCCCTGTCCCATATGCTGATCCCGAGGATGAGTATTGGGTTCTTATTGGTGATTGGTATGGAAAGACCCATAAATTATTATTATTATTATTATTATTATTATTATTATTATTATTATTATTATTATTATTATTATTATTATTATTATTATTATTATTATTATTATTATTATTATTATTATTATTATTATTATTATTATTATTATTATTATTATTATTATTATTATTATTATATTTGGTCCATTACATACAATAGAAGTTGAACATCCTCAATATCCACAAATTACAATTTGCTTCGAAAGAGGTTAATGTATAAAACTAAATCAAGCTTATTTGTCATTTTTACCTATTCTTTCTCCCCTCAAACGACACCTAATAATTCTCCAAAAATAATATATTACAACAAATAGCAAAAGAAAGATTCAAAGATAGAAGGTAAATGTTAAATAGTCAAAAGAGTGAAAAATGAGTGGAGAAGCGACACAAATGGGTGCCACCATATTCGGATCGGTAGAGAGACAAATTCGGCAAAATGAAAAAACACATGTGGTTGAAAAACTTTAGGACATTAGTATAAAAGGGTGATGATATAAGCTCAACAAAACATAGAAGAAGAAAATTAAATAACCATCTTCTTCCTTCCAATAAAGATTAAGGAAGGAGATAGGGAAGGGTTTTGGCAAAGAAAAAAAATACAAAAAAATACATATACAAAAAATGGGTCATGGTACAGTTCTTGCTTTGATGCTGTGCCTTATGGCTTCAGCAGTTATGGGTGAAGACCCTTATCTCTATTTTACATGGAATGTTACTTATGGTACCATTTCTCCTTTGGGTCTTGACCAACAAGGTATCCTTATCAATGGTCAATTCCCTGGTCCTGAAATCAACTCCACTAGCAACAACAATGTTGTTATTAATGTTTTCAACAACCTTGATGAGCCATTGCTCTTTACATGGCATGGTGTGCAACAGAGGAAGAACTCATGGCAAGATGGTACATTGGGAACTCAATGTCCCATTGCACCTGGCACAAACTATACCTACAAGTTCCAGGTGAAGGATCAGATTGGAAGCTTCTTCTATTACCCAACCGTTGGTTTGCAAAGAGCAGTTGGTGGTTTCGGTGGGTTGAGGATCAACAGCAGGTTGTTGATCCCTGTCCCATATGCTGATCCCGAGGATGAGTATTGGGTTCTTATTGGTGATTGGTATGGAAAGACCCATAAGACTCTCCAGAGCATCTTGGATAGCGGTCGTACTCTCGGAAGACCAGCTGGTGTTCACATCAATGGTCAGAACAATGTTGATGGTACTGGGAAAGCCCTTTACAGCATGAAGCCTGGAAAGACCTACAAATATAGAATTTGCAATGTTGGTATCAAGGACTCACTCAACTTCAGGATCCAAGGCCATCCACTGAAGCTTGTTGAGTCAGAGGGATCTCACACCGTTCAAAACATCTATGACTCTCTTGATGTCCATGTTGGCCAGTGCTTCTCTGTCCTTGTCACCGCCGATAAAGAACCTAAGGACTATTACATGGTTGCTTCAACACGTTTCACTAAGAAGGTTCTTACCGGAAAGGGTATCATTAGTTACACCAATGGTAAAGGACCAGCATCCCCTGTAATTCCTAATGCACCCGTTGGTTGGGCTTGGTCTTTGAACCAGTTCAGGTCCTTCCGTTGGAACCTAACTGCTAGTGCCGCTAGGCCTAACCCCCAGGGTTCTTACCATTATGGACAGATCAACATCACTCGTACCATTAAGTTTGTTAACTCTGTTAACAATGTTAATGGAAAACTTCGATATGCCATCAACGGTGTCTCTCATGTCAACACCGAGACCCCACTCAAATTGGCTGAGTATTATGGCATTACTGACAAGGTCTTCAACTACAACATCATCGCTGATGAGCCACCAGCATCCCTCGACAATATCAAGTTGGCTCCCAATGTCCTCAATGCAACTTTCCGCACTTTCATTGAGATCATCTTTGAGAACCCTACCAAAACCATTCAATCTTATAACTTGAATGGTTACTCATTCTTCGGTGTCGCGTAAGTATCCATAATCAACTTTGTTATTTTTATGACTAAAGTTGATATTTTTATATGCAAAAAATAAATTAATTCAATTAAAATTTTGTTTGGTTGTGTAGAGTTGAGCCAGGGACGTGGACCCCAGAGAAGAGGAAGAACTACAACCTTCTTGATGCCATAAGCAGACACACAATTCAGGTGTACCCCAAATCATGGGCTGCAATCATGCTAACATTCGACAATGCTGGTATGTGGAATCTAAGGTCAGAGATTGCTGAAAATCGTTACTTGGGACAACAACTATACATCAGTGTCCTATCTCCAGAACATTCCCTCAGGGATGAGTACAATCTTCCAGAAACACAACTTGTTTGCGGCCTTGTTAAGGATTTGCCCAAGCCACCACCATACTCCAGCTAGAGTGTTTTCTCCTTCTTCCATCATTAATAAATGCCATGTCACCATAAGCATAGCTTCATCGATGAATTATCAACCCTTTCCTGAGTGCAATCGATTTTCCCCTTATGTAACACATGATGATATTTTCATGTAAAATTCCCCTTCCTGTTATATGGGTTTGACATGAAATGAATCTTATTATTTGATTTCTTTTATATAAGATAATAATATAGATATATTTTCTTTTGTTTCAAGTGCTCACAAAAATCAAATATGTTACGCAAACTAGAATTGTTAAGACCTTAATGGTACCTACTATATAACATTAAGAAATTATCCACCTCAATAAAAATGAAGACATTATCAAATGAAGTCAGCATCCGACAAGATAAATATAGGAAAAAGAAAATGCAATGAAATAGAGAATTGAACAAGAAGAAATAAGGGGAAAACGTAAGAGCTAAGAAGATAAGTACGCGAAACATATTCAAGTTAAAAAGAGTAGAGAGTGTGTGTTTTAGATTGTTTCCCCAAGTTTATTTTTATTTTCTTATAATATATTGATATATGTTTGGATAATTTTCTTTAGCAGTCAAAATTATCACTATAATTGGAGTGTATTATGAAGAGTTTCTGATTAACCTGAATAGATTTAAAAATTACTTAAAATTTTCAGTCTTAAACAGAGTAACCCGTAAGGCCTTAACATAATAGATTAAAGTAGAAGAAATAAGACAAAATTAAAATAAGAAAGGATATGCAAGCTCAAAATTAAGTAAGTAAATTATAATAGTTAGTCTAAAATAGTTGTAACAAGATCAATATATTATTCTATTGCATGAGGGTTTAATTCAACCAAGTACAACACATTTAATAAGAGTTAAAAAATGATATATGTTTTTTCAGCCAAAACAGAGGTTGGTAGCATGAAACCTTATAAAGTAAGGGATGACATTTTCTCTCCCAAAAGATTATACTACTTTATGTGTCATTGTTATTATTGGTCAGAAAAATATTTAATTATTACATCTTTAATTTAAATATATTTTTCAACTAATCACAAATTACACAGAGTAACACATTATATAGGACAACAATTGTACTCCAGCCGGTTGTTAGATATTTGTAATAATTCAGCTTGTTAGTTAGTAGGAAAGTTAGTTTGTTTCTACTTGTATGCCAAGTTAGTTAAAGATTAGTTGATATAAAAATCATGTAATTGGAGTTTGCAATGAATTGAATCATATACAAGTCTTTCACCACTATCATATGCTATTCTCTGTTCTAGTTCTTTCTTTCTTCTGATGTCAAGGAGTTGATGCACTGTGTGTGCATAGCAACTTCAGTTTCTTGCGTGACAAGTAAAGGCAAATGTGTGTATGTGAGTTGTAGTTACTTGATTAATCTCAACAGTGGTATCTAGAGGAAGGTTCAACTAGGAACAACCTGTGTGGAGTCAAGGGTGTAACCAAGTAAGAAGAGGAGAACAAGAAGGGAGGTTATAGAAGTGAAGAAGCTTGAACAACAATGGCTAATGGCAATGGTTTCTCAATGACGTTGCTAGTGCTAGACACCAAGAACTATGATAGGTGGAGGATCCAGATGAAGGCAATTTTTGGATTCCAATAAGTATATGAGATCATACATAATGGGTATCAAGAGATTGAGGATGATGCCAATGAAGCTCAAAGAACAATCTTTAGAGAATCCAAGAAGGGGGATTGCAAAGCCTTGTTCCTAATCCGTCAATGTGTAGATGGAGCCAACTTTGAAAAGATTGCTGGTGCAAAGACAGCAAAAGAAGCTTGGGATAGCTTGGAGAAAAGCTATGAAGGGGCAGCCAAGATCAAGAAAGTCAAGCTTCAAACCATAAGAAGAAAATACGAACTTCTACAAATGGAAGAGAGGGAAACAATCTCAGATTATCTTACCAAGATTCTGACTTTAACAAATCAGATGAAGGCATGTGGAGAAGAGGTAAAAGACCAATCCGTGATTGAGAAAGTGCATAGAACCTTAACACCTAAATATGATCATATAGTTGTAGCAATAGAAGAGTCTAAGGACTTGGATGCCTACAAATTTGAAGAATTACAAAGCTCTCTTGAAGCACATGAACAAAGGCTAAAAGAGAGGTATGCAGAAAAGGGAGAGGCTCAAGCACTTCAAACACAATCTGTCAAGAAATCAGGTGGACATTGGAACAACAATTTGAGGAGAAATAAAGATAGATGGCAGAATGAGAAATGGAGAAAAGGTGAAGGCTTAAAAAATGAACAAGGCTTCCAAGAACATGATCAAAAGAGAGACCCTACCTGGAACTCAGTGAACCGGAAGAAGATTGATAAGCAAGATTAGCACAAGGTGCAGAACCAGATGATGATGATCATTACCTGCTTATGATTACTACTAAAAACAGTGAAGAATATGGAGACTTCTGGTATCTTGACACTGGATGCTCTAATCATATGACAGGTAAGAAAGGATGGTTCACCACACTTGATGAATCAACAAAGAGTCAAGTCAAATTTGTTGATCATAGTGCAGTTTCAACAGAGGTAATTGACAAAGTAATGATCAAGAGAAGGGATGGGAAGTCTGCATACATCTCCAATGTACTCTATGTGCCAAAAATGAAAAGCAATTTACTAAGCCTTGGACAATTGCTGGAAAAAGGCTACACAATGGAGATGAAGGTGTTTGATAAAAACAAACACAATATCTTGAAAGCTCCTATCTCAGCCAACAGGACATTCAAGATAGGCACACAAATGAGTGATCAAATGTGTCTTCAATCAACTCTTGAGAAGGACACATGGCTATGGAATCAAAGGTTTGGGCATTTAAGCTTTAAAAATCTAGATTTGTTGAGTAGAGGAGGATTTGTGTCTGGATTACCTCAGATCAGGATTCCATAACAAATGTGTGATGAATGCCTTACTAGCAAGCAAACAAGAAATGTCTTTGTCTCGAATGTTCCAACTAAGTCAGTAAAGGCATTGGAGGTAGTATACACTGATGTGTGTGGACCCTTTGAAGAAGAATCAATTGGAGGCAATAGGTATTTTGTAAGCTTCATAGATGATCATACAAGAAAGAAGTGGATCTATCTATTAAAGAGAAAGAGTTATGTGCTTGCTACATTCAAGAAGTTCAAGGCTCAAGCAGAAAGACAAATTGATGCCAAGCTGAAACAATTAAGGTCAGATGGTGGAGGAGAATATGTGTCTACTGAATTTCAGGATTTGTATGTCAAAGAAGGAATAATACATGAGGTGATTGCTCCCTACACACCTCAACACAATGGTACAGCAGAGAGAGCAAACAGAACAATTCTTAATATGACCAGAAGCATGTTCAAGACAAAAGGATTGCCTAAGAAGTTTTGGGGTGAGGCTACTTCTACTGCTGTGTATCTCCTCAGCAAATGCCCAACTAAAAGATTAAGTGAGAAGACTCTTGAAGATGCTTGGACAAGAATCAAACCAAATGTGAGTCATCTGAAAATCTTTGGCTCTATTTGCTACACACATGTTCCTGAGGCTAGAAGAAGAAAACTGGGATGACAGAGGGGAAAAACTCATTTTTCTGGGTTATCATTCAACTGGTGCATACAGAGTTTTTGATCCTAAGAAGGACAAATTGATAATAATCAGGGACTTGAGACTTGATGAAGATCAATGCTGGAATTGGAATCATAAAGGCTCAACAGAGAATCAAGATATCTTGCTGCAACTTGAAGATGATGAAGGAAATGACTTGATTGAGACAATGGTGCACGATCAAGGTGAAATATCCAACACTCTATCCAATCATCCAACAACTCAGAGACATAGACATCCACCATCAAGGCTAAATGACTATGAGATATTCCCTGATTCAACCATCACAGTAGATGGTGACTTTGTGCATATGGCATTACTTGTTGAAATGGAACCAGTAAGACTAGAAGAGGCACTGAGTCAACCTCAATAGATTGAAGCAATGGAAGAAGAACTAAGATCAATTGAAAGGAATGACACATGGAGCCTAGTCCTATTGCCAAAAGGGAAGAGAGCCATATCTGTCAAGTGGGTGTACAAGACCAAGTTGAATCCAAATGGTGAAGTGTCAAAGCATAAAGCCAGACTTGTTGCAAAAGGGTTCTTACAAAAGCAAGGTCTTGATTATGATGAAGTTTTTGCTCTAGTGGCTAGGCTAGAAACTGTAAGGCTTGTAGTTGCCTTAACAAGCTATAACTGCTGGGAAATTCACCAAATGGATGTGAAACCAACATTCCTAAATGGCCCCTTGGATAAAGAAGTTTTTGTGAAGCAACCACCTGGTTTTGAGATAATAAACAAAGAATATCTAGTGTACAAGCTGCACAAAGCCTTGTATGGGCTCAACCAGGCACCAAGAGCATGGAATAGAAGAATTGATGCATTCTTGCTACAACTTGGGTTTATAAAATGCACTGCATAACATGGTGTGTATGTAAAAGGAAGTAACAATTTAGATCTTCTCATTGTTTGCCTCTATGTAGATGATTTGTTAATCACAGGTGGAGATTCAAATGACATCTCAGTGTTTAAACAACAAATGCAATCAGAGTTTGAGATGTCTGATCTTGGCAAACTAGCATACTTCCTAGGCATTGAGTTCAAGCAAACCAAGCTTGGGATAGTTATGCACCAAAGCAAATATACAAATGATGTGTTGAAAAGATTTCATATGATGGAAAGCAATAAGGCATCCACTCCTGCAGAATCTGGAATTCTACTCAACCAACAAGGAAATGACAAACCAGTTGACAAAACATTGTTGAGACAAATGATTGGTTCACTGAGATACACATGCAATACTAGACCCGATATTGCTTATGGAGTTGGTTTAGTAAGCAGATTCATGGAAGATCCATAACAATCTCATCTTGTTGCAATGAAGAGAGTAATGAGGTATATGAGGGGAACAATAGGGCATGGAGTCTTGTTTCCTTTCAAGCAAAACAACAAGGGCAGCAATGAAATGGTGGGCTTTTCTGATGCAGATTGGTGTGGAGATAAAACAAACAGAAAAAGCACAACAGAGTATCTTTTCAAGTTGGGTGATGCCCATATAAGTTGGTGTTCCAAGAAGCAAGATGTAGTAGCTCTATCCTCTTGTGAAGTTGAGTATATAACAGCTTGTATGTGTTTGTCAAACTGCTTGGATGATGTCTTTGTTGAAGGAATTACAAGTACAAACAAATGATGGAATCCTACTGATGGTGGACAACAAGTCTACAATCAATCTTGCCTTAAATCATGTGTCTCACGGAAGAAGCAAACACATAGAGACAAGGTTCCATTACATAAGGGAGCAAGTGAGCAAAGGGAAGGTAAGATTATAATTCTGCAACTCAGAAACAAAACTAGCTGATGTCTTTACAAAGCCTTTGAACAAGGAAAGGTTTGAGAAGCTAAGATTGCAGCTTGGAGTTAAGAATGTCAATGAAGTCTGAATTAATGAGGAGTGTTAGAGATTTGTAATAGTTCAGCTTGTTAGTTAGTAGGAAAGTTAGTTTGTTTCTACTTGTATGCCAAGTTAGTTAAAGATTAGTTGATATAAAAATCATGTAATTGGAGTTTGCAATGAATTGAATCATATACAAGTCTTTCACCATTGTCATATACTCTTCTCTATTCTAGTTCTTTCTTTCTTCTGCTGTCAAGGAGTTGATGCACTGTGTGTGCATAGCAACTTCAGTTTCTTGCGTGACAAGTAAAGGCAAATGTGTGTATGTAAGTTGTAGTTATTTGATTAATCTCAACACCGGTAAGTGGGGGGAAAAGGAGAAA
Organism: Lupinus angustifolius; assembly: GCF_001865875.1. Taxonomy (NCBI): domain Eukaryota; kingdom Viridiplantae; phylum Streptophyta; class Magnoliopsida; order Fabales; family Fabaceae; genus Lupinus; species Lupinus angustifolius. The sequence continues at coordinate 9,723,317 of NC_032025.1, read as the reverse complement.
GGAATTGAAAAGGTGGAAGTACATTTTTTGGTTCAAACTCTTTTGTTTACGCTTCGCAATTTTATTAATCAGTAAACTTTGGAAATGATATATATTATTAAGAAATCATCAAAAATGAATTTTACCGATATCACTAAAGCAATTTTCATACATGTGGCAAATATCAAACTCTTAAAATCATGTTCAAAGAACTCAACCATTTAGCAATTGCGCCTTTAACCTCTTATCTTTGATGTTAGGATTTTTTAGCGATATTCATCACTTATTACAGTATAATAAATAAGTACTTATATATATATAGTTTCTTTCTTTTGATTATGTAATAATTATATTAACTTTTTGGAAGTTTAATATTATATACTAAGATTTATAATAATAATAATGTGTAATAATAATAATAATAATGTAACTCGTTTTAAATTACTAATAGTTATTAACACGTTAAAAATATTGGAAGTTTAATATTTGAAGCATTTACACACGTTATATATTCATATTATAATAGTATGTAATAATAATAAGCATTTAATATTTTGAATACGTTATATATTCAAATTGTAATAATAATGTGTAATCTATATCTATACTATTAATAAAGGCAAAACAAGTAATAACTACCTCATGGTATAATTTTTATATTCTAAACTTACCCTTTTATATTTTTAATAACTACTATAAACTTCCACATATTACTTTCATTTTTTATATTAATAATTTAATATCATTAATCTTCCACACATTCTCTTATTTCTATCTTCTATCTTTCTCCACTCAATAGGCACAAAATGAGAAATTGACATAAGTTTTATGTATATCATATCAACTATCACATATTATCTTCTTAAATCTTCACTCTTTATTGAGTTTATATACTGCACTTTTATATTTAAATTGTTTTTCTTAAATAATATAATATGAAGATCATACATACTATATCAAAAAAATAAGAATGCGTCTGTGCCGGTCGACACGCTAGTAATAATAATGTAAATCATTTTGATTTACATTATTTTTATAGGGAAATAATTTTCCCTATATAAGTACAAAATAAATAATTTTCATAGGGAAACTGAATATAACCTTCTTTCCTTTTGATTTTATTTTTAGCAACCAAATATTTATTTTTATTTAAGTGTCTCATTAAAAATTAATAAACATCTATGGCTATTGGTACTCCTTTACCTTACCTTTGTAATTGTATTAATTAAGAGAGAAAATGCATATGGTGATTAAACTAATTAAGATGAATCACGATCCTCTCTTTAATATTGGGGAGATAAATTTTGTTTTTATTTGTAATTTGAAGAGTAAAAGTATCATCTCTAATATTGGAGAGATAAATTTGTTTTTACTTAGAGTAAAAATATCATCTTAGAAAATATAAAAGGATGTAATTGTCAATTATATTTGGCTTTCTCTTTTGTTTTCCACGATACTTCTTTCTCCCGTACCACCATTATCATAAAAAATGGCACTTTCAGGCAATTATGTTTTCGAATGAAAAACCAAGAGTTTGATGAATTTCAATGATAAATCTAAGAAGAATTATCCAACAAGTTGTTGCAAATTGTTGTAAATTATTCAAAAAATAATTTGGATTTTTTAGATGAAAAGCTGATCTTGATGCATATTACAGATAAATGATTTAGTTTGTTAATGGTTAAGGATGAGAAGTGTAGTACCATTGAGGTTTTGCTCTTTGAAATTTAATTACTAAACTAGTATTTTTTTTTTTGTAAGAAATTTTAGGTCGCAAATGTAATATTTAAATTTGTTTGTGTCATTGTTTTTATTAGCCAAATTAAAGTGATCTACTTCAAGTAAGGTTATGACTATAGACATAATTATCATGAAAATTATTGTGTAGATACCATATATCTACTTCAAGTAAGAAATATGAAGATTCAAAAGGGCATCACCCTTCATGAAAGGGGATGCATGTGTTATAGATAGGAGTTATGATCCCTAATTATAGACACAACAAATTAATTTTATTCTCTTCATCCCATCGGAAGAGGAACTAAAGACTGAGGGTAGTCTTCATTGAAAGATCATTAATTCATCAACAAGTTCATTTCTTTCAAGAAGATTTCATGAATCCTTCATGTACGTTTCCACTTTTCTATTTATTCTTGATGATTTGACATAATTCATATATTTATATGATGATAGTATTCTTGTCATATTTAGTATCTTCCATATTATAAAATTAATACTACATTTTTAACTTGTCCCGAAGACTTTACATGGTAAGAGTTGAGACGACTAACCTAAATGACACTTATGGAAATGAGAACTAAACAATCTTATTATAAGACTTAATAAACTAACTTCTATTAGTGGCTTAGTGCGCATACATTCTTGTATTTGTGTAGGTTGTGAAAATGGAAAGATATAATGAAAAATATCACTCCGAATATGGGGCTCAAACAATGATGATTTATTAAGTAGCCTTTAAGATTAGTGTTTATACATTCTTGTATTTATCCTTTTGTCTTATATTGTTATACAATCATCAAGCTATTTATACATAAATAATTCTATGAGATTATTGTAGATATTTTTAGGGAAGTTACATTATCTTACATTGTTTCCTAAATTCGTATACATATTACTTTAAAATGACAATTAAAATGAGACGAAAGAATACTTAAAAGTAATAAAATATAAATCCAGGTGTAAACTATTTAAAAATTTCAAACTAAATATCGTATATACTTTGATGATAAAACCATTAAGCTCCTGGCTAATTTTGTTCCAAATGTCAACACTCTTTCTACATGGACAAAGAAAATGGGAAAGATGTAAGAGGGAGTACGCATTCTAAGGAGCATAAGCAATGGTAACTAAGAGGTCTTAGCGGAGAGTTTGCATGGTTGAAAAATAGGATAAAATGTATATAAGGCATGTGAAATAATAAAACAAAGTCCACACAATAGAACAACTAAAGATACCTAACTAATTAATAACAAAACTACTCTCACGAGAAAGATTAAAAAAGTGAAAGAGAAATGGATAGGGTAATCTACTTGCTTTTGTTATGCCTCATGGCTACAATGCCCCTTATCAATGGTGAAGACCCTTACTTCTTCTTTACATGGAATGTTACCTATGGCACTTTATCTCCATTGGGTACTCCCCAACAAGTTATTCTCATCAACAATGAATTTCCTGGACCTAATATCAATTCCACTAGTAACAATAACTTAGTTGTTAATGTCTTCAACAACCTTGATGAGCCTTTGCTTTTCACATGGTATGGTTTCCTACATGCATAAAGTACTTCTTTTTGCTACATTTTTCATTTATTATCTATCGTTATTGATTGAGTGGTAAAAATCCCAGCCAGTTGTGACAACTAATAATATATGTATACTTTTCATGAACAATTATATAATACATAAAGTTGGCTTAGTCAGTAATTACTCATTTAAATCACATCTTTATTATCAATTACCTCCCTTCAATTGAACAATAATGGGAAGAAGACAAAAACTTTTCATGACAAAAGGTTTGTAACATTTTCAGGCATGGGGTTCAACAAAGGAAGAATTGCTGGCAAGATGGAGTTCTTGGAACTAATTGTCCTATTCCACCTGGAACAAACTACACTTACCATTTTCAGGTGAAAGATCAAATAGGGAGCTATTTTTACTACCCATTCACAGGTTTGCATAGGGCAGCTGGTGGTTTTGGTGGCCTTAGAATTAATAGTCGTTTGCTCATTCCAGTCCCTTATGCTGATCCTGAAGATGATTATACTGTTCTCATTGGTGATTGGTACACCAAAGGTCACTCCGCTCTAAGAAAATTATTAGATAGTGGTCGCTCTCTTGGAAGGCCTCAAGGTGTTTTGATTAATGGTAAATCAGCTAAAGGGGATGGAAGTGACCAACCACTTTTTACTATGAAGCCAGGAAAGACATACAAATATAGAATCTGCAATGTGGGGATTAAAGAGTCACTTAACTTTGTGATCCAAAACCACCCCATGAAGTTAGTTGAAGTGGAAGGCTCCCATGTGGTGCAAATAAATTATGACTCTCTTGATGTTCATGTGGGACAATGCTTTGGTGTACTTGTAACTGCTGATAAGGAACCAAAGGATTACTACATGGCTGCCACATCAAGGTTCACTAACACTATTCTTAAGGGTATAGGTATTATCCGTTATACGAATGGAAATGGTCGTGCTTCACCTGAAATCCCTAAAGCTCCTATTGGTTGGGCATGGTCTCTTAACCAATTCAGGTCCTTCCGTTGGAACCTTACTGCTAGTGCAGCTAGGCCTAATCCTCAAGGCTCTTACCATTACGGTCAGATCAATATTACTCGCACCGTTAAGCTTATTAACTCTGTTAGTCGGGCAAATAACAAGCTTCGATATGCTCTTAATGGTGTGTCTCATGTTGACACGGACACCCCAGTGAAGCTTGCTGAGTACTTTGGGATCTCGGACAAGGTTTTTAAATATGATATTATTTCCGATAATCCACCGCAAAATGTTGAAACCTCTATCTTGGTACAACCAAACGTTATTAAATTCAAGTTCCGAACATTCATTGAGATCATCTTTGAGAACCATGAAAAAACCATCCAAGTATATAATTTGGCTGGCTACGCATTCTTCGGAGTCGCGTGAGTATTCAATCTTCTTATTTTGTCATTTCCATTGTTTGAATAATATCACTCTATTCAGGCATTTCTAGTATTAAATATAATCATGCTCTTTTTATTTAACCTACAGCATGGAGCCAGGGACTTGGAGCCCAGAAAAAAGGAAGAATTATAACGTTCTTGATGCCATAAGCAGACACACAATTCAAGTCTTTCCCAAATGTTGGGCTGCCATTATGTTGTCTTTTGACAATGCTGGAATGTGGAACTTGAGGTCGGAAAATGCTGAGAATCGCTACTTAGGTCAACAACTCTACATTAGCGTTGTGTCTCCAGAACGTTCTCTCAATGACGAGTACAACATCCCAAAAAATTGCATTACTTGTGGTGCTGCCAAGGGTTTGCCAAAGCCAACACCAAGCACCTAATTAATTAAAAAAATTGTATCTAGTTTTAGCATGTTTCTATAACTAGATTTTATATTTTGAAACTCAAGACATGGAGAGCCATTAATACTTCTGAGTTCTTAGCAAAATGATTTTATAAATGAAGAATAACATGCATAGGACATCAGAAATGTTGATCAGTTTGAATCAACCAGTTTAGAAATGTCATTGCATTTTTTTGTACTTTCACAACTCAATTAAAATATGTATACCTGAAAACAAAATTCTCTTTTATAATATGTACTCCTACAATTTTGGCAAAAGAATGTACTAGACCACATATATAAACATTGCAATGTGAAGTAAAGTCTGTTAATTAGGTTCTTATTACGGGATATGCACCTTCCAAACAAGGGTGTGTCACTGTCAATGTAACTTAAAGAGAAGTCGTTCGTCTTGGATTCAGATCCTCTTTGGTATTCAGAGATAATAAACAAATATTTAATGATCCAAACTTTTGTATATTTAAAATTAAGTAGAAAATCATCTTTCCACTTTTCTAGTAAACAAGTGAAAAAGGAGAGGTTGAACATTTGAATCAGGAAATAGAGTAGATTGGAACTAATGAATCATTAAATTATATTGGATGACTATGAAATTTTCCATTTCTTACTCTTCAAAAATTAACTTACAAAGAACATCCTTTTTATATCATGAGAATGATATGTACCCGATGATTTTGTTTTACCTAACACAAGAAAATGGTTTGAATTAATTTGTTAATTGTTCAGGGTTGTTTTAAATGCATCACAATTTGCTTTTATAACTGGGGATCATATCAAATGGGGAAATCAATGCTTTTTCTCCTTTTAATGATTGAGGTTTGTGAATCAGACAAATTTTTTAAATGATTTGCAGTCACATTAGGGTTACAAGGATTATAGTGTTTGCAGCCAGTGGGATGCAAATTGTGGTCATTACTATATGAATTATTTTGTAATTCATAATATTTTTTAATTCAATGTGAGTCTAATACGAGTTATATAGTTGTACCATTAATATTATGGTATACTTATATCGAATATAATATAGTTATACCCTTAATATTGTGGTCGTATCACGTGATATGATCCATAATTTGAATCATTATCATCGACGTGCCCTTTATTTACGTGAACAACAATTTACATGAGGAGCACTACTCTTAGTCGCTTATGCTTGTGGTGTGGCTATTGATGTTTATAATGGTTAATTATTCGATCTTTGATGTTTTTTCTTTGACCCAATCTTCCTATTGATGGGTTATTGATTCACCCGACCGCCATTACTATCCATATCCATATCCCATCATGAATACTAAATAAAGTAGCAAACTATTATGATTTGTATCATTAATTTCCATTTCCATTTTTTTCACTTTTATTTCTGGTACACATCTCTCATCTCACAAGTTGTGCAACTGCATATACAATTAGTTGTGATTGGTAAAAAAAATAGTTAATTATTAATTTTTTTAATTTAAATATATTTTTTTAATTAATTATATACTAGTAATACATCCGGTAAAATATATTTTTTAATTAATTATATACTAATAATACATCTGGTAACATAACTTGTGGAACAACATATATGGTTCCTTTTACTTCTCTCATTCTTTGGTCCCTTCTTCCTTCCCAATTTCCACCAACCTGCCTCCTCAATCTTTGGATCAGCTGATTGGGAAATCATAACTGTATAACTATGATGGGTGAGTAACACATAAGATGATTTTTTTCCACTTTAATTTACTTTAAGATTCTCTCATAAAAAGTGTATCAGAGTTAAAATTTGTATTATAAGTAAATTATGACTTCTAACAAACTCCTCCAACCCCACCAAAAAATGAAAATAATATATCATTTATAATATATGTTACCTTTTTATGACAAATAAAATTTTTAGAAGAATATATATTTTTCTAAAAGTCATATACACTAGCAACCACTATTGCTATGATGACCAGCCTTAAAATATAATTCTACCATGTGTTTACAACTAGAGGCCCAAACCTTCTCGACAAGTGGTTGGTTGAGATATATCTAAACATAAAATCATGCAAATTTAATCATCTCAACCTTAAACGTGTTAGAATCTATTTTGGTTAGTTGTCCAATTGTTAAACTTTCTTTGTAGAGGTAAGTACTTTAAAAAACAAAAAGAAATAAAATTTTCAATAACACATCTATCTTTTTTATTATAATAAAATTATACTTTTATCATTAAAAACAAATATAAAAATATATATTTCTCTATTAATGGAGATGATACTTATTAAGAAAATTAAGTTCAAAACTAAATCATATTGAAGTTTTGTCCACTTTTGTTTCGATTAAATGAAGTGTGGGTGCCAACTTGCAATGCCCAAGTAAAGATAAAATTCACTCAAGACCCTCCCATTACCCATAATAACCTTATCACAATCAGCTTTATCCACCGAAGACCAAATTATCCACGTCCATTATATCAAAGTCACCACAGTTTTCATGTTATTAGGGTCAGTTGTAACATTTTCTAGGTCATGTATAGGGCTCTTATCTAGAAAGTAACTAAAATTTGTAGTTAAAATTAATCGAAAATTAAAATTTAAAGCAAATAATGACAGCAAAACATAAATATATATTATCTATACATATATAAAGCCAAAACTTGAAATAACTACCCTTATGGTGTAATTTTCATTTCCTATATTGCCATTAACATTATTTAATTTTTACAAAAAAAACTATATAATCATAAGCAACTATCACCAATACATTATTAATCACATATCTCACCTTAAATTAAACGTTATCATAATCACACAAAAATATAATATAAAGTACACCGAACACAACAAATACATTTTAATTCAAAAAAATAAAATATATAAAAATTGAATATGTAGTATCACACAATATTCGCCGACAGGCACGAAGTGCCTGTACACACTAGTATATATAAAGTTAATTATGTAAAACAATTTACACTAACCTTTCAACAGAAAGATGTATAATGAAGAATATGAGTGTATGCCATATTTTTATTTTTGATAATTTTTTTGCTCAATTATTATTGATACTTATTGAGACTTGAGTTGAATATGGTTTATGTTAATTTTTTTGTCAAATTCTTAATGGTCTTGATTAATTTCATGTTCATGCTTGATTTTAATTTTATACCAACCGTGATAATATAATAGAATAATAAGTATAATCAACATAATATTGAGTCTATTGGTATAAGTTCTTGCTAGATCCCCAGATGACTAAAATGTCATAAATTCGATTCTTAGAAGCAACACTTGTTGAAAGAGAAAATCATGAACCCTAAAAAAATTAGTTCATTACCTTAAAATGGGGAGCTACCCTTGATTATATTAAAAAAATACAATATTAAACAAATTTATAAGTTGAGTGTAATAGTTAACAAATGCAAAAGTGAGCATGTCCTTCAAGAATGATTTTTATTATATAAAAATAAAATATTTGAAATTTGAAAGTACTTATAGATAGAGGTGTTCGCAGTTCATTTGCATCGGTTTTTAGATAAAAAATGATCTGATCCAAACACGTAATTAACACACAGTTTGGATTGGTCTGGTATGTTTATATTGAGATGTTCGATTCAATCCGATTCAAATATAATATGCAGTTTCGGTTCGGTTTGGATCGGTTTTTTTAATAAAATATTTAAATTGCAGTTATATTCAAAACTCATAAAATGACTAAATATTAAGCATAAAACAACAATAAAAATAGTTTTTAACAACATTGAAACATCATTAAAATGTATGCAACAATAGTATAAGTAAACATCATAAAATAGTAATAAACAATAAGACAATAATAATAAAAGTTAAAAATAGTAACAACAACAAGATATCAATAATAAAAAGACAACAAAACAACAAGATATCAATAACAATAATATGAGCATATGTAACGTAATTTTAACAGTTATTCTACCGATGATTAATAACAATAATACTTTCACAATAATAAAATTGATAATAAAACACATAGTCAGAATAACATTTGAATCCTCTTTATTTGGTTGCGAGATTGATTTAAGTTCTAAAAAAGTGTATCAAATATAATCAATATGATTAAAACATAGCAACTTATATATAAATGTGTTATAGAATATAACAAATAAAATATAGGTACAATTTTGGAGTTGAGACTTAATATTAAGTTTAGAAGACACTTAAAAATATTACACACTTAAACTTTACATACTATTTCAGTCCGGTCTGGATCCAAGAGGTGAAACCAAAATCCGGACCAGACCAATCGGTCTTTAAAAAATAAGTCTAACACGATCCAAATGCATTCAGTTTTTGCAGTTTTGATCTATTTCAGATCGATTTTTTGTTTTATTGTTGGACCGGTCTGGATTTGAACACCCCTACTTATAGATGTAGGCCCCTTGCAGCGCACTTATCCCTTATGCATCACAACCTACTGTGCATGTTATGTAACATATGTTTTATAATTTGGTATCCCATGTTTTTACTGAGCACATATTCTATCCTAAAATATGTGTTATTTTATAAACTATAAATTAATTAAAAAATATTTAATAATTAAAATTTTAATTTAAATGTATTTTCTTCAATGAGTCGGAACTTATGTCACATAGTGTAAAATATAATGTGGAATAAAACATATGCTCATATGTTTTTCCAAACAACTTTACACTAATAACCCTAAAACTATTATCATTGATATAGACGTTGGGAAGAAGTCAATTGCCTATGAAGCTCCATGTGAACTAAGTGTTTTGTAAAAAGATCACTCTTTCCCCAAAATTTAAGGGATCAATCAAGAAATTAATTATACTTTCTCTCATACTCAAATTTAAGATATTGATTAATGACGAATTATCATATATGAATAACCGATTTCAATATAGTTGTTTTTAAATGATTAACATCATTCAATGTTTAATTTATCTGATGTGATTTGATCAACATCTAAAATCAGATCAAAATTACAATGCATGATAACTAAAAAGATTCCCTCCATTATCTACAACATCAAAAATCGAAAACGCATGCGTTTGGGCCTCCACTTCCCGGTCCATATGCTACAACCACAAGTCAATAAAAGAAAAAAAAACACATATATACATTTTTATTATAAAATATTATTATTATATTATATTTCATATTTAAGCCCTTGTATCTTCTGAGAACACTTTACTCAAACGCCTCCTCCAAAGTTCTCAAATTTTTTTCCTTATTCTAATTCGTAGTTTCTGATCTCACACTCGGAGGTACTTACATGTTATGTTCATTTTCTGAATCATAGATTATGTTACTGTCATGTGTTTTGTTTGATGTTTTTCTTTTTTTTCTCTTTTGTTTGATGTTATTTTATCTATGTTGATCTTTTTCGTTTATGTTGTTTTCTCTCTTCATTTTAATATTTTGGAATTCGCTTAATAGGTTTTGTTTTGATTGTGTTTATTGATAGTTTGGCATGTTGAGATTTAGGGTTTTTATTTTATTTTGAATAAAAGCTTTTTTTCTCAAAAAATAAATAATAGCTTTTAACCTTTTAGTTTGTATTAATTTTTTTTATCTGGGTTATCTCAAAAGTTCAGATTTTTCATGTTCATTTGCATTGTGACTCATGGGTAGTTCGTATTGATGCCCATCTTATAGTTTGATTACTAAGCCATATACATATTATTATTTGTCTAAATTCAAGGCATTTGTTTTCTTAACTAAGGGCTAAGGCTAATTTCATTTTGGTCGAGTATTCTTTGAATGTTTGTTTTTCTCCTTGTACTACTGCATCGAATCAGGTTTTGAGATTAACTGCATGTAGAAATTTTGATTATTTTTTGTGATTTTTCCTTTTAAAAGGGCTCTTGCTGATATTATTTTTTCATTATTGATTGTGGATTGTATTCATGGGATTACTTTAATGACTTGTTCAAGACTTTTTAGTGATTTTATTGTATAAATGTTTTGGTTTTGAGTTGTATGTGTTGAACGTATGTTATATGGAATATATTTTAAATATATGGAAAATTCTTTGTTTTTATTCTCGTGGGAAATAAGGATTGTTTGACATCACGAGAGTATAATAACCGTTACAAGGAGTCTTTTAGTTCTGTAATACCTAATAATGATTGCTTGACATTATGTGTCCTCTATATTGTCTTGTTGCAGGAATGGCGGTATCTGATGGGTCCCCTACCCCACAGATGGTTGGAAATGCTTTTGTGGAACAGTATTACTCCATTCTGCATCAAAATCCAGACCAGGTTCACAGGTTTTACCAAGAATCTAGTGTCCTAAGTCGCTCTGAAGAAGATGGTTCCATGACAACCGTGACTAGTATTGCCGTAAGCACCAGTCCAGTTGTCTATGTAGCCTTTTAAGCACTATGTGATTTATGATGTGAAGATAAAAATATAAGCTAATTACAATTTATGTCTCTGTATTTGATGTTGAATGCACTGCAAGATCTCTCTACTAATTTTTTCCTTTGTTCCGTATTATGATGTATTGCAAGCGTGATTTACATCAACTGACTTACATGGTCATATTTTATTTCCGTACAGGACATTAATAAGAAGATACTCTCCCAAGATTATACAAACTTTAGGGTTGAGATTCTGAGTGCTGATGCTCAGCCTTCTTATAAGGACGGAGTAATCGTTCTAGTTACTGGCTACTTAACTGGAAGTGACAATTTGAAAAGGAAGTTTACTCAGTCATTTTTCCTGGCTCCACAGGACAAAGGCTACTTTGTCTTGAATGATGTTTTTAGATATGTTGATGAGTTTAAGTCAGTTGATATTGAGTCTGCTCCTGCAAATGACGCTGAAGAAAGTGCTCCTACAGATGCTTTGGTTCCAGAGTCTGGTAACTTTTTTATTTTCATATTCAGGTTTTAAATATTTGCTTATATTCCTTTTACTTGTTACTTACTTCCTTCTAACCTTTTGATCTTCTTGTTAAGAAGTATTGGTTTTAAAACTTTCTTTTGATTATGAATATAGAGCCTCAACACGTTCCTGAAAACATTCTACCTGCACCTATTCAAAATGCTGTTGTGGACACTGACACTACTGTCAGCAAAGAAGTGGATCAACCAATAGAGAATGTAAAATTACCAGTTGCTGAAAAGGTGGTTCCTGTTAATCATGTGAAAGAGCCAAGTCACCAGGAACATCGCCCAATCACTGAGAAAGCTGCTTCTCCTACACAGGAGGACCTTCCAAAGAAGTCTTTTGCATCTATTGTGAGTTTTATATGTTTGTTTATGTATTCATTTTTATTCTTGTGTAGTGTCTTATCGTATGCGACTTTTCTGTATTTCCTATTTTTTTTCCAGGTGAATGCATTGAAAGAAAATGCTGCTCCCTTCCATGTGAGGGCTTCACCAGTGAAACCTGTAGAGCAACCACGTGTGTCTATTGTGCCTGCACCTGAAACACCAGTGCCTAACACTGTTGCATCAGAAAAAAATAATGAGAATTCAGGTGATTTACATGTTACATGGACAGTCATTGAAAAGTTGTCTCGTTTGATAAAAATGTTTTGTAACCCTGATTTTCCTTATACAGGTAAGGCTCATGCAATATTTGTTGCAAACTTGTCTATGAATGCTACAGTAGAACAACTGGAAGAGGTTTTCAAGAAATTTGGGCCCATTAAACCTGATGGTATTCAAGTTAGAAGTAACAGGGTTAGTATGTTATAATAATCATATTTGGACTCTAGCTTATTAAATGCACTTGAACGGCTACTCGTATTGAAGTATTGTTTTATTCTCTTTCCAGCAACAGGGATCTTGTTTTGGCTTTGTGGAATTTGAGTCTGCTACTTCACTGCAAAGCGCACTTGAGGTATATATCACCCTTTTGGATATTTATCCTATTTGATTAGACCATGTTCCTTTTGAACATTTACTTTTATTTCTTGATGTTGCCTTTGCCCATGTGTGCCCTTCAATTTATCCTTATAGAGGTACCTTAGATGATACATTGCATTTGACACCAAATGATTTTTAGGTGTTTGAAATAGAATGCTTTGAAAGTCTTTACAAAGCCCACAAACCTTTAGATTGCGATTATTGATTATAGACCTTGTTATTTCTAACTATTTTTGTGCTACTACATTAAATAACTATTATGATAAGAGTTTGGGGAATCTGCAACAATGTAGCTTCTGCCTTGTTTATAGTTTTCTGAACTTAAAGTTTTAATGTTTGATTGCATTGTTGAAATGCATTTCTTAGAAAGTTTTCACTCTTCTAGATGGTTGTTTCTTGTCTGTTATCTGTCCTGACTCTTTGCCTTTCTTAAAAAAATTATGGCCAATCCTTGTTTTTTTAGAATTATTAATACTGTGCTTATGTCGTTATATGTCAGTTGTTCGCTTGTTGTATTTAGTATACTATAGATTTGTATGTTATCTTTGTTTGAGATACACATGATCCTCACTGTAGTGTTAATTTCTGGACTACAGAATTCGCACTGAAGTTGTTTATGCATTTTGCTCTTTTCCTTTTCATTTGGTCAAAGAACACTTTGTAATATATGAGAAGTATGTTGTGTATTTTTCATTCTATGCCTTCTAAGGGGCTAACCTCTATATTTACTATGACAGGCTTCTCCTCCTATTATTTTGGACAACCGCAAGCTTTCTATCGAAGAAAGGCGAGGTAGGCAAACAATATTTTTCCTTGTCAAATGTGAACTTAGTTTTAAACTATGATGGTTTAGTTTATTATTTCCCATGACCAGAAATTTTGACCAATTTATTCTCTATAATCTAAATATGGTGTATGATATTTTCGGGCTTCTCATCCATATTCTCTAAAATTAATTATGCACTTATAGGTTCAATGATATTTTGCAGAAGTGTCACCTGCTCATGGCACTCTTATAATTCTCTCATGTAAAACTTTGCACGGATAGTAATATCACTCAATGTTTCATGTACTCTATTTTGTTGCAGCTAATAATGACAAGGCTAGATTTTCATCAGGAAGGGGTGGATACCGAAACGACAGAAATGATAACTTCAGGGGCCGTGGGAACTTTGGTGGTGGTGGACGTGGATACTCTGGTAGAAATGATTTCGAGAAGCGAGGTGAGTTCTCTGGCAGACCTCGAGGCAGTAATAATAATTATGGGCGTAGCAATGGAGAATCTGCCCCAAATGGTGGTTATCAGAATGGAGGAGGAAAAACTCCTCGTCAACCAGTTAAAGCTCAATAAATTGCTTCTTTCTTTTCTTGGTAATTGAGTGAACATGATTTTACTATATAGCAAGGGGTATCTAAAGATTTTGCTTTGCAAGATTTAGATTATTTTTTATGTAGTTGTGATGCTTATTTGCCTTTAGAGTTCTTTGGTTAAACCAAGTGATTCCCTACACCTATTTTCCTTTTTAATTTCTACTTTGACTTCGATTTTTTAGCTATTTTTTTTGGAATAATTGTTTTAAACGTCTATGTTTTTTGCCCTGGGCCCATTCTAAGTCAATGTCAGATTCGTATAAGGAAAATATTTGCTAATATTTGTTTTTAAATAACTTCATTCTGATCTTGAAGTTTGGTTTTTGAAGTCATAAGTGAGAATATATTCCATTTTTAAATGTCTTTCATGCTCATTGTGGTGATAACTCGTCAGAATTAAAGCTTCAAGCAATTACTTGTAGTCTTCAGAATCAAAATCACTGAGCTTTTTATATCGTGATATTATATTTTTGTTGTCTTCATATCTAATAGTTTAGATTTACTCACTAATTTAAGTAATTGAATTTCCTTATAATTGATGGCTAGGACGTTGAATAAGTTAAAAAATTTACTGTTGGAGTAACTGGATACCTCCCATTTTTCCTTTGTACTATTATATTTTTGTTGTGTCGACCATCATAGGTATAATGACACTTGTGTTATGAAATGAGGTTGATATAAAATTAACCAAGTAATGAGGTTGATATAAAATTAACCAAGTTAAAGGCAACAGTTAAGCAGAGAGAAGAATACTATGAAGGTAACGTGTCCACAACTAGACCAAGTAAAACCTTTGGTGGCAGTGTATCGTTGGGATATTTATATTTATCTTCCTTGAAGATAAAATTTATTAAACTGAATTCTTTAGAAGTTATACAATTGTAGTATTTCAATCATCACCTTCTAGTGAATAAGTGAAACAAACTTCTTGCTCACCAAGTTTGACATGATTAAGTTTTTGCTTAGTCAGGTTTCATGTAGGTCAGGTTCAAAAATAGACCTAACAATATTTAGGGTCAAGAGGGTATGTATAATCTAACCTGACTCTTCCTATGGTCACTCGATTGTGATTTCTATATTCAATTATTTACAAAGTAATGATAATTCTTTGGCCGAAAGTATTATTAATTCTATAATTTTTTCTATATATATATATATATATATATATATATGTATAAATGATTAACAAAAACCTATATGTTTATCATTTCATATTTCAAATTACAATTCATGAGAATATTTTTTTTAAAAAAGATATGTATTATATTTAATTGGTTACAGAGTTGAGCTGATTCAAAGACTAACGTGGTCGATATTTGGGAACCGGTTAATCTTCTAGTCTAAAGTTGAGTTTGGGTTAAAAACAATCTGACCAATAGTTATGGTTAGGTAAGAAACAAGACTTACCTAATCTATAGACATACTGACTGATAATGGTGAATTTTATCCAAATATAAAAGGGTTAACTGACTCTATCTTTGAACCACTATGTAGGGTTATAGTTAGTAGGTGATATTATCTTGCATTTACAAGAAGATGGTATAATGGGATGAGAAGAACTTGTAATTTTTTTGTCAAATGATGACAACTTTAAAGTTGAACCATGATTCCGCTTGAATGTTCCATCCAATTATATTTGCAAACTGACATCAATTTGACAGCTTAAGGATTGGAATATCATAAGCCATAAAGCTAATATAGCTGTAGCTGTGCAAGTATTGCACTAGAACTGAAAAAAAAAGTTGAAAACATTTATTTAATGTTAAGCAAAATCAATAATAATTAATTACAGTTAATAACTGTATAGTTTAGTTTAATGAAAACAATATCATATACCTGTGATTGGAGTCTCTCACGGGGAATAATACAATAAGCAAACCCACTACTAAGCAACTATAGATACAGTAATCTCTCATCCAGAGTACCTACTAACTACTATAAATAAGGTTAGAATAATTTGTTTTCAGGAGTTATTTATTAACTCGTGAGAGTGTGTGACAAGTGTACGACCCAAAGACCATAGATAATAGGAATAATTTTTCTACATATACAACTAATTTTATTTCTGACAAGTATTTTGTTGCTTTTATTTTTAAAAACATTCATGTTGACAATTATTACTTTACAAATAATTTATTAAATACGTTGTTGGTTGTATAATCATTATTTTATATTATCGCTTATAGTTAATATAAAATTGAAATAAGGTCTGCAATGAGAAAAGTAAAATTGAAATAAGGTCTGCAACGAGGAAAGTAAAATAACAATTGTTGAGCCAAAAAAGAAAACACATTTTACATTCTATTGTTAAAATATTTGACTGTAAAAATATTTACATTTGATATATAATATGCACACGTTTTTATTTGTTATTACAATTTATTTTAATTTTGTTCCAATTTTAATAGTCAAATTTCATATAAGTAAATTAATGAGTCAAACTTTTTTCTCATGTCACGCCTACAAAATGTCAGGACTCGCACTGCTATTAAACCCACCTTTATCATTATGCAATCATGGTTAGACAAATGACTCATCAGTTATCCACTAACCACAACCCCACCACCAATAAATCATGGTAAGACTAATGAATTATGTAAATAGTAGTTATTAGTTATTACTTACCTCTTCAAGAAAATTAATTATTATTTACTTAAAAATAATCATCTATCTCTATAATATTTTCATATCAATAGCTATGGTTGATTTTTTTGTTCATTGATAATATTTATTAGAACTTTGGTAATTGATATATAATATTTATTCCAATGTTCATTGATCATATTTTCTAGGTGTGAACATGATTATTATTGGTTTGCAATAAATAATAGCAAAATTCATGGAATGCTATGAGTGAGGCATGTCTACCTTTTATTTAATTACTGTTATTCTCAGGCTAGGATGTTTGACAAATGTTGTCAACTACCATTTTAGTTCCTGTAATTATAAGAAACTACAATGCAGTGTGGTTGATTTTAAGAGATTAGTATGTTAATTCCTTCTTGTTGTCGATCTTAGGAATTGTAACCTATCAGTTCCTTTTATCCAAATATATTCTACTATAATTCAGGTGATGTAAATCAATGAAGGCAATCTATAATTTGTAGAGGATAATCTTACAATTAGGAGAGCCATTTGGAGTTCATATTCTTGAAAATAAATTATGAAAGTTTGTAGTTTATTTGTTTATTTGCTTAAGTTTAATAAATGAGAATTTATTCTCATGAGTAGTCTTAGGATTTAATTCTGTCTTAGAAATTATTTCATTTAAATGTTCAAGTGTTTATTTCAATTATTCATGTAATTTGAGTTGAGAAATTAATTGAAGAAAATAATGTAGAGATAAAGGTCTGAAATCTAACATGCTTGATTTAAGGGAATTAATCTCATATTCTTGCTTAGAGATAATGTGAAGATTAAGTTGATTTATTTATCACAATTCAGCCAGCCACAAGTCAAATTGAATTGGCAACCTTTGACATTGGAGATCAAACAAAAACGTGGAGACCAAGTCAAACAATCAATTTCAACTCAACCAACCTAATTTGATGCACATAATCAGTTAGGATCTTATCTACATGATTAGTTAGGAATTTTATTTTGTTTATTAGAAGATAATTAGGATTCTAACTTATTCTTATCTTTATTTAGTAAGGCAAATTGCATATTTATATTTTATTAGATCATTAATAAAAGTTAAGTTTGTTTTTGAGAAAAAATGGATTGAATTCCTAAAGTTGAGCTAAAACTCCTTAATTCGAACTTATCAAGACCCTAATTCTTGTGGTGTTCTAAGACTCCTCACCCTCTCGGTGTGACATCTAAATTCTTATCAAGGATCCATCCTTGTGGTGAATATCATTGACTTATCAAGCTCTTGAGCTTGTGATGTCTTCATCTTCACATCTTTTCCATCTTTCCCCACATATTTATCCTAAAATTGTCCTAAATTTTTTTATCAATACCAACACTGAATTCTAATTTATAAAGCTCTTAATATCAAGCTAAAACGATCCTACAATCAAAGGCATTCCCTAGAGGTTGTCATCAGTTAATTGACAAAATATTAATTATTAAATCTTCATGACTATTTTGTGTGTGGTTGTTCTTAACCTCTCATGTTCTAGAAATTAGACAACATCTAATGTTTTTATTCACAGATATTTAAACCCTGCAATATATGATTATGTATTATCTTTTTTATTATAGATTTTGGAACAAGCGAACAATCAAATAGTAAAGAGTATAGATACAAGAGAATAACATAAGAGATTTGATAACGAGGTTCGGCCAATTGTGCCTACGTCCCCGGGAGTATTGAGCGGCTACCGCTATATATTATTAGAGAATAAGGATTAGTGTTTTACTATTCTTCTCCTTGTTACATTAGGTTTACATAACATCAATATATATAGCCATCTACCCCAACCCCTTTACATCAGCCCAAGCTCATAACTTGTATTGTTGTTATCTAGAGATATGAGTCATTGCACAACAATCTCCACCTTGGCGAATATCATCAATCTCCATCTTCCGCCATTGGGTTGGGCGCGCTCCATAGTCCATCATCAATGAATGTTCAACAAGCTCAGGCAATGCCTGAACTTGTCCACGATAACCGGTTTGGTTAACATATCAGCTGCATTTTCTGAAGTGTGAACCTTCTGCAATAGTATCTGCCCACAAGCTACCAACTCTCTGATCTTATAAAATCTCACATCAATATGTTTGGTCCTAGCATGATACACCTGATTCTTTGCCAAGAAGATAGCACTCTGAATGTCACAATGCAGCGGAACTCCACCTTGCTCAATGCCTAACTCATTTACTAGCCCCATAAGCCACAAGGCTTCCTTAGAAGCTTCACCAGCTGCCATGTACTCTGCTTCAGTTGTGGACATAGCAACAACAGACTGAACTGATGATCTCCACATAATTGGTCCACCTGCAAGGGTGAAGACAAACCCCGCTGTGGACCTTCTATCATCCAAGTCTCCTGCATAATTCGAATCAACATAACCAATAACTGAAGGCTTACTCTGTTGGCTGCCAAACATGATACCGAGACCTGTAGTCCCCTTCAAATATCTAAAAATCCATTTGACTGCTTCCCAATGTTGCTTCCCTGGTTTCGACATGTACTTGCATACTTGACTAACTGCTTGTGCCAAGTCCGGTCTAGTACAAACCATAGCATACATCAAGCAACCCACTGCACTGGCATATGGAACCTTTGACATGTATTTCTTCTCTTCATCTGTCTTTGGACACTGATCTAGGAAAAGCTTGAATTGATTTGCCAATGGAGTGCTCACTACTTTAGCATTGCTCATATCAAATCTCTCTAAGATCTTTTCAACATAGCTTTGCTGGGAGAGCCATAGTTTTCTAGCTCCCCTATCCCTGTGAATCTCCATCCCAAGAATCTTCCTAGCAGCCCCTAAATCTTTCATGTCAAACTCCTTACCTAGCATGACTTTCAGCTCATTGATATCACTCAAATGATTAGCAGCAATCAACATATCATCAACATAAAGTAACAGAAAAATAAACGAACCATCGTCAAGGCTTCTCACATAAACACAGCAATCATACTCACAACGCTTATAACCAAGCTTCAACATATAAGTGTCAAACCGCTTGTACCACTGTCTGGGAGACTGCTTCAACCCATATAGAGACTTCTTCAACTTGCAAACCAAGTGACTCTGTCCAGCTGCACTGAACCCCTCTGGTTGTGTCATGTAAATTTTCTCCTCTAATTCACCATGGAGAAAGGCAGTCTTCACATCCATCTGTTCTAAGTGCATATCCCAGCTGGCTACCAAGGCAAGCACTGCCCTGATAGAAGTGTGTCTCACCACTGGGGAGAAAATCTCATTGTAGTCGATCCCCTTCTGCTGTGAATACCCTTTTGCTACAAGACGAGCCTTGAATTTTTCCCCTTCTTTTTCTGATACTGCTGGCTTCCTCTTGTACACCCACTTGCACCCAACTGCACGCTTGTCTGGGGGCAATGGAACAAGCTCCCAAGTTTGGTTCTTCTGTAGAGACTCCATTTCCTCCATGAGGTTTGATATGACGTCTATCCCTGTCTCTAGCAAGTAGATACTCCTACACACCTGAACTCTCTGCCTGAGAATCATCATGTTCTTGACTTGAACTAGTGCATGGTTCCTTGCCTTTATTCACCTGAACCATTTCATTGCTCACTGGAATCATATTTGATCTCAAATTCTCTCCATTTGGCATGGGCACCTCTGTCAAAACTGACTGTTTCATCATGAAATCTTCATCAAACACTGCATCTCTGCTCAACACCACCTTTCTGGAAACTGGATCCCAGAACTTGAACCCCTTCACACCTTTGGTATATCCAATGAAGATACACCTCTTTGACTTAGGATCAAGTTTCGATCGTTCATCACTGGGTACATGTATATAAGCAGGACAACCAAATATGCGTAACATATTATAATTAACTGGGTTACCTGTCCATACTTCTTCTGCAACTTTACCATCCAATGAAGCCCGTGGTGATCTATTGATGACATAACATGCCATACTAAGTGCCTCTGCCCAAAATCCTTTGGAAAGTCTAACATTCAGTCTCATATATCTGGCCCTCTCTGTAAGAGTTCTAATCATCCTCTCCGCAACACCATTCTGTTGAGAAGTCTTCTTCACTGAAAAGTATCTCTGAGTGCCATGTTCCTCACAGAATTTCTGAAACTGTGAGTTTTTGTACTCCGTACCATTATCTGATCTCATGTATTTAATTTTCCTACCAGTCTGGTTCTGTCTCTACCTCTGCCTTCCAAACTTTGAACTTGACATAGACTTCTGACTTATGCTTCAGAAAATATACCCAGACCTTGCGAGAAAAGTCATCAACGAAAGTAACAAAATACCTAGAACCTCCTAGGGATGGTTCCTGAGTGGGTCCCCATACATTAGTGTGGACATAATCTAGAATGCCTCGAGTCCTGTGTTGGCCAGCCTTGAAACTAACTCGTGTCTGTTTCCCAAGCACACAAATCTAGCTTGCATTTGCTAACTCCCCTCAACATTCCTCTTTTGCATAATTCTGTCATACCACACACACTCATGTGTCCCAAACGCATGTGCCATAATTTTGTAGCACCATGGTCTGAATCTATTGAGATCTCTTCAGCCACTCCAGCAACTCCACCTACAACTGTTCTCCCTAACAACTTGTAAGTGTTCCCTGCAGTCCTTTTACCCTTCATCACAGTCAGAGCACCTTTGCATACTCGAAGAATATCATTGTCCCCATCAGCTCTATAGCTAAACCCTTTGTCCTACAATGTCCCCAAAGAAACCAAATACTTCTTCAAATCTGGTATGTGCCTAACCTCACATAACGTCTTCACTACACCATCATCCATCACAATTCTGAGTTCTCCCATACCAATAATTTCACATGCTTTATTATTTCTGAGATACACGAAACCAAAATTGTCTGCCCTGTATATGGTGAACCATTCTCTGTTTGGCGTCATGTGGTGGGAACAACCAGTGTCAAGTATCCACTCATCTGTACTATAAGTTGATGATACAGATAGTAGATCAACTTCACTATAGTAACCAGAGTCATCTTTTTGTGCAACATTTGTATACGTAGATACTCCATCTTTCCCCACTGGCTTGTTAGGACTCCATTCATTGGGACAATCCTTTTTATAATGCCCAGTCTGTTTGCACTTATAACACTCTACTGTTGTTCTGCCCCTGGAATTTGGTCTTTTCCCTTTGGCAGGACCTCCTCTGCCTTGTCTCCTTCCACGCACTTGGCTCCCTTTCACATACAAACCATCACCCTCAATCCTTCTCATTATTTCTAAAAACAAAGTTTATAAACGGAGGATTAGGTTAAGAAACCTAATCTGGATGAGCTCCAACAAGCCTAATTGGTCACCTCTTTTAATCTTATTCACTTATTACTATTTACTCAACGACTTATTATTTTTTTTTGGAAAAAACAAATTAATCCAATCAAAATTGGGTGTTTACACATATACTTAAATTCTTTCTACTATCCAACAAGACATATCATTGTCTAACGATGTAAGGTCTCATAAGAAAAGACCAAACATTCGATGTCTTGAAGTAACATTTGTTGAAGATGGATTATAATTGAGTTTTCCCTCTTTTCAACTGATAGCCGATATACAACCAAAAATATAGTTGTGACAATAGACTAAAATTAAAATTGTTGATATTTTCATGTACTAAAAATATAGTTAAGCAGTGAGGGATGTTTTTTTTTAGACTAGGGACTTGTTGGGGAATCTTTAACAATTAAGTTGACACATTTTAAAAAAAAAACTCCAACATTTATCAATTAAATTATTTTTGGAAAACTCTACATTCAGTGTGCTACTAGGCCCAAACTATTAGTGTTGGGAACAAGCGAACAATCAAATAGTAAAGAGTATAGAGACAAGAGAATAACACAAGAGATTTGGTAACGAGGTTCGGCCAATTGTGCCTACGTCCCCGGGAGCGTTGAGCGGCTACCACTATATATTATTAGAGAATAAGGATTAGTGTTTTACTATTCTTCTCCTTGTTACATTAGGTTTACATAACATCAATATATATAGCCCTCTACCCCAATCCCTTTACATCAGCCCAAGCCCATAACTTGTATTGTTGTTATCTAGAGATATGAGTCATTGCACAACAATAGAAGAAGCCCATATTTTTTCTCCAATGTATTTATCCTTAATCATACATTGTTTGGTATGTCACTATACCAAAACAATATTTTTCATTTGGGGTGCATTTTATTTATTCTCATGCATGTTGATATTTTATCATTCATCAATTTTTTTCGATAAGGAAAAATGGTATTAAAATGAGCACAAGGGGTGCCCACCCAATACAAGAGAAAAATCAAGTAATAATCTTCTTAGAACTTAGAATGATACAAACTTTTGAGTCCATACACCAATTTGCAAAAGATAAAGAAGAAGTGTTGTTTGTAACATTGATGAACCAAATCCAAGATCTAGTTTGAATTAAATAAATAAATGCACATAGCTTGGTGTCTTCTCGGAAAAAATCGCTTCATTTCGCATAATCCAAATAGACCAAACCACCGCAGACCAAAGCAATCGCCACAGATTAGCATTAATTCCTCTTCCAAGCGAGTTATGAAGATTGAAAAGATCAAGAATTGTAGATGGTAATATAAAGAGAATCTACAGCTAAGAGTAGAACATTTTCCAAACACTTGCAACAAAGTCATAAGATATAAACAGGTGATCAATAGACTCAACATGATTATTGCATAACATACAAGTCACATCGCTGATCCTAAGAATAATATTTCTTTTAAATAGCCCATCCTTCGTTGGAAGTCTTCTTCTCAGCAACTTCCAAACAAAACAATAAATATTTGAAGGGACACAGTTAATCCAACACTTTTTTAAAATGCTACCTAAAGGAGATTGTTTTTGATTCAGCTGAGTCAAGTATGAAGATTTAACCACATAATCACCAGAGCCATCTAACCCTCATTTTCAAGTATCCAAAATATTCCTTTTACAAGAATAGTTATGAATCAAAACATACAAATTCGTAGCAAGAATCTCCTCTCCTCCAATACAATCCCAAATCCACACATCCTCATCCCAATGGCCGTTGTCTCCCACCCAAGCATTCTAGTTTTGAGCAAGATTGAACAATCAGGGATAAACTACCTTAAGACTCTGAGTGCCTGCCCAAACATCATGCCAGAAGAGAGTTTGAAGACCATTCCCAAATTCCTTCCAGACATTATCAACAAACCACCTACCTCATTCTCCAGTCGATGATCCCAACTTTCCCAAATCCTTCCACCATCTCGAGGCAGAAATATTGCTATATACATTATAGTCAGTACCATATTTTGAATTAATTACCTTGACCCAAAAAGCCTCACTTTGTTGTAGTCTACACCTTCTCCATTTCCAACAAAGCACGTCGTTGAATCGAGAAAGATCTCTAACACCAAGACCACCAAGCTTCCTTTGGTTTGCAAACATCAGCCCAAGCCACCCAAGCAACACCTTTACCACCTCTCTTATTCCCCCAAAGAAATTTTCGTTGCAAGCTAACAACTTTAGCTAAGACTTTCTGTGGAGCTTTATAGAGAGAAAGCATATAAGTAGGGATATTGGATAACACTGAATTCAGCAGAATTAATCTCCCTCCAAAAATGATGTGTTTGCATTTCCATGCAGCAAGTCTCTTTGAAATCACCTCAATCATACACTGCCAAGTAGACATTTTCCTTGGATTTGCCCCTACAGGAATACCCAAGTAAAGAAAAGGGATAGAACCAACCTTACAATACAAAAAATTAGCCATTGCTGAAATAACCGACTCCGATAACCTTAAACCAAACAAAGAGCTTTTGTTTGAATTGACCTTCAAACTCGAAACTAACTCAAAACATCTCCGGATTGTCTTCAAGCACCAAAGGTTTTTATCTGATAGTTTGCAAACAATAATAGTATCATCCGCAAACTGAAGATCACACACTTCAACATCACCTTGACCAATTTTGAATATGTCAAAAACACCAATGGATCTAGCTCTTCTAACCAACCCAACAAATCCTTCCGCTACCATAAGAAACAGGAAAGGCGCCATAGGATCCCCCTATCTAATACCTCTTGAAACAGAAAATTGCATCGTTGGACTTCCATTAATCAAAACAGACATGGATGTCGAGGAGAGACAAGAATTGATCCAATTCCTCCATTTAGTTGAGAACCCAAACCGACTAAGCATGTAGTCTAGGAAAGTCCAATCCACCGAGTCATATGCCTTCTCAAAGTCAACTTTAAACAAGATACAACCATCTCCATTTTTATTTGTAGAATGGATTACCTCATTAATCACCACAACCGCATCCAAAATATATCTATCGTGAACAAAAGTTGATTGAGAAGGAGAGATTAAAGAACTCATAACACCTTTTAGTCTACTAGCCAAAATCTTCAAAAGGATTTTATACAAGGATCCAACTAGAGAAATCGGACTGTAGTCCTGGATTTTGTTCAGATTCTTCGTCTTTGGAATCAAAGCAATAAAGGAAGAATTCAAACCTTTCAGGATCTTGCCATTTTCATGGAATTCTTAGATAAAAAGAATAATATCCTCTTTAACCACCTCCCATAAATCCTGGAAGAATCTGAAGTTAAAGCCATCTAGACCAGGACTCTTATCACCTGCATAGCTCCAAATCGCTCTTTTAATCCCCTCTTCCAAAAAAACCGCATCGAGATCGTGAAGTTGATTAACACTCAACTCGGAAAAATCTACCCCGTCCAATGTCGGTTTAATCGTAGGCCCCGCAGAGAACAAGTTTTAAAAGTAATTTTTTATCCCATTCCTCAAAACTGAGTCTTCCTCAAGCCACATCTCGTTAATCCAAACTCCCCTGATCTGATTTCTCCGCATTCGATTATTAATGCAAGCATGAATATAGCTAGTATTTGCATCCCCCTCCTTCAACCACTTACTCCTCGACTTTTGCCTCAATAGTCATTCACATATGACATTGTGAATCTTATAATTATGTGTTAAAGTTTTCCCTTAATGAGTTGTAGTAAACAAATTAGTCAAAATATATTATTTTATATTATTAATTAACAAATTCAATTATTATCTTAATAGACAATGCAATTATTTTGATAAATCATTGAGATTTGAATTTGAGCAATTAACACATTTTTTTCCGGTGGAATGAGCAATTAACACATGCTCCTAATTAATTTGACTATGATTATAATTGATGCAGTTAGTTTTTTATTTATCAATTTGAATTATGAATAATCATAATAACTAATTAGCTAATAAACTGCCCATGTTTTGGTTAAATGATAATGTTTGATCTTGTTTTGATAATAATCAATTATAATAATCTTTGGACCAACCAGAATTGATGAATGCTATTATTGTGACTGGTATTTGAATAATTCCTCAAAAACAAAAATTAAATCAGTCTTAATATTTTAATTACAAGGAAAATCACTAGCTACCAAATCCATAGATATATGGTGACAAGGAACTATTCTAGTTTAACCAAGAGAATGAAGCCTTAATGATTGATTCATATTACAATGAATCATTCCACGCATGAACAAGTATCAACCTCCATATAGTGGAAGAAACATGCATGATTTCTATATAGTAATAAAATCAGAGTCAGCATCTGATTGTATTATAATTTTAATCTTTTGAATGAAATAACCTAATTAAGTGGCAAATCTCCCTAGTTTTAGAACAATTTATTCCTATTTGATTAAGTTACAAAAATGTCAGCAAAAGCATGTAATAATATTTATTTCATTTTGTCGTCTATGCGTGTCATGATATAAAACTAAATTATTCTCTTTTGGTATTGACTTTTATATCGGAACTGATGTCTAATGACTCATATCTCTAGATAACATCAATATAAGTTATGAGTTTGGGCTGATATAAAAAGTTGGGGTAGAGGTCTATATATATTTATGTTATGTAAACCTAATGTAACAAAGAGAATAATAGTCAAACACTAATCCTAATTCTCTAATAATATATAGTGGTAGTCGCTCAACGCTCTTGGGGACGTATGCACAATTGGCCGAACCTCATTACCAAATCTCTTGTATTATTCTCTTGTCTTTGTACTATTTACAATTTGATTGTTCGCTTATTCCCAACAATTGGTATCAGATGTCTCTTAACCCAGGTGCCAAAAATGAGGTGGGAAGTTCGATGGAACTGGTAATTTCGGATTGTGGCAAAGGAAGGTTAAGGATGTGTTGGCTCAACAAGGTCTATCAAAGGCGCTGCGTGAGAATAAACCAGAGGGTATGGATTAACTGGATTGGGAAGAGTTCAAGGAGAAGGCTGCGGGAACCATACGGCTGTGTCTATCAGATGAGGTGATGTATCATGTTATGGATCTGACGTCACTAACAGAGCTATGAGAGACATTAGATGATGAGGACAAAGCAATAATATTATTGTGTTCTTTGCCAAATTCTTATGAACACTTAGTTACAACATTGACGTACGGGAAAGACTCAATCAAACTGGATGAGATCATATCTGCACTTCTGTCCCACACTCAAAGAAGACTAATTGTAGGTGAATGGTCTCAGAGTGATGGTCTGTATGTGAAAGGGAGCCAAGCGCGTGGGAGAAGACAAGGTAGAGGAGGTCTTGCCAAAGGGAAAAGACCAAATTCTAGGGGCAGAACACCAATGGAGTGTTATAAGTGCAAACAGACTGGGCATTACAAAAAGGATTGTCCCAATGAATGGAGTCCTAGCAAGCCGGTAGAGAAAGATAGAGTATCTACATCTGCAAATGTTGCACAGAAAGATGACTCTGGTACAATAGTGAAGTTGATCTACTATATGTATCATCAAATCACAATACAGATGAGTGGATACTTGACACTGGTTGTTCCCACCACATGACGCCAAACAGAGAATGGTTCACCATATACAGGGCAGGCAGTTTTGGTTTCGTGTATCTCGGAAATAATAAAGCATGTGAAATTATTGGTATGATAGAACTCATAATTGTGATGGATGATGGTGTAGTGAAGACGTTATGTGAGGTTAGACACATACCAGATTTGAAGAAGAATTTGGTTTCTTTGGGGATATTGAGGCCAAAGGATTTAGCTATACAACTTATGGGGACAGTGATATTCTTCGAGTATGCAAAGGTGTTCTGACTGTGATGAAGGGTAAAATGACTGCAGGGAACACTTACAAGTTGTTAGGGAGAACAATTGTAGGTAAAGTTGTTGGAGTGGCTGAAGAGATCTTAGTAGATTCAGACCATGATGCTACAAAATTATGACACATGCATTTGGGACATATGAA
>NC_032025.1:9671554-9695029 GCF_001865875.1 Lupinus angustifolius | reverse complement strand
AGAACTATGTAAAAGAGGACTGTTGAGGGGAGTCAGCAAATGCAAGCTAGATTTGTGCAAGTATTGTGTGCTTGGGAAACAGACACGAGTTAGTTTCAAGGCTGGCCAACATAAGACTCGAGGCATTCTAGACTATGTCCACACTAATGTATGGGGACCCACTCAGGAACCACCCTAGGAGATTCTAAGTATTTTGTTACCTTCGTTGGTGACTTTTCTCGTAAGGTATGAGTATATTTTGTAAAGCATATGTCAGAAGTCTTTGCCAAGTTCAAAGTTTGGAAGGCAGATATAGAGAACCAGACTAGTAGGAAAATCAAATACATGAGGTCAGATAATGGTACGGAGTACAAAAACTCATAGTTTCAGAAATTTTGTGAGGAACGTGGCATTCAGAGACACTTTTCAGTGAAGAAGACTCCTTAGCAGCATGGTGTTGTAGAGAGGATGAATATAACTCTTATAGAGAGGGTCATATGTATAAGACTAAATGCTAGACTTTCCAAAGGATTTTGGGCAGAGGCACTTAGTATGGCATGTTATGTCATCAATAGATCACCACGAGCTTCATTAGATGGTAAAGTTGCAGAAGAAGTATGGACATGTAACTCATACAGGTAACCCAGTTAATTATAATATGTTACGCATATTTGGTTGTCCTGCTTATATACATGTACCCAGTGATGAACGATCGAAACTTGATCCTAAGTCAAAGAGGTGTATCTTCATTGGATATACCAAAGGTGTGAAGGGGTTCAAGTTCTGGGATCCAGTTTCCAGAAAGGTGGTGTTGAGCAGAGATGTAGTGTTTGATGAAGATTTTATGATGAAACAGTCAGTTTTGACAGAAGTTGTCAGGCCAAATGGAGAGACTTTGGGATCAAATATGATTCTAGTGAGCAATGAAATGGTTCAGGTGAATAAAGGCAATGAACCATGCACTAGTTCAAGACAAGAACATGATGATTCTCAGGCAAATAGTTCAGGTGTGCAGGAGTATCTACTTGCTAGAGACAAGGATAGACGTCCTATCAAACCTCGAGAAAGATATGGCTTTGAGGATATGGCTTCAGCTGCTCTCCGTATCAGTTCAGGAGATCCATGTAGCTTTCAAGAGGCTATAAATAGCCAGGAGACAGAACAATGGATGCGTGCCATGATGGAGAGGATGGAGTCTTTACAGAAGAACCAAACTTGGGAGCTTGTTCCATTGCCCCCATACAAGCATGAAGTTGGGTGCAAGTGGGTGTACAAGGGGAAACCAACAGTATCAGAAAAAGAAGGGGAAAAGTTCAAGGCTCGTCTTGTAACAAAATGGTATTCACAACAGAAAGGGATTTACTACAATGAGATTTTCTCCCCAGTGGTGAGACACACTTCTATCAGGGCAGTACTTGCCTGGGTAGCCAGCCGGGATATACACTTAGAACAGATTGATGTGAAGACTGTATTAGAGGAGAAAATTTCCATGACACAACCAGAGGGGTTCAGTGCAGCTGGACAGAGTCACTTGGTTTGCAAGTTGAAGAAGTCTCTATATGGGTTGAAGCAGTCTCCCAGACAGTGGTACAAGCGGTTTGACACTTATATGTTGAAGCTTGGTTATAAGCGCTATGAGTATGATTGTTGTGTTTATGTGATAAGTCTTGACGATGGTTCATTTTTTTTTTGTTACTTTATGTTGATAATGTGTTGATTGCTGCTAATCATTTGAGTGATATCAATGAGCTGAAAGTCATGCTAGGTAAGGAGTTTGACATGAAAAATTTAGGGGTTGCTAGAAAGATTCTTGGGATGGAGATTCACAGGGATATGAGAGCTAGAAAACTATGACTCTCATAGCAAAGCTATGTTAAAAAGATCTTAGAGAGATTTGATATGAGCAATGCTAAAGTAGTAAGCACTTCATTGGCAAATCACTTCAAGTTTTCTCTAGATCAGTGTCCAAAGATAGATGAAGAGAAGAAATACTTGTCAAATGTTCCATATGCCAGTGTAGTGGGTTGCTTGATGTATGTTATGGTTTGTACTAGACCGGACTTGGCACAAGCAGTTATTCAAGTATGCAAGTACATGTTGAAACTAGGGAAACAACATTGGGAAGCAATCAAATGGATTTTCAAACTACAGGTCTCAATATCATGTTTGGCAGCCAACATAGTAAGCCTTCAGTTATTGGTTATGTTGATTCGGACTATGCAGGAGACTTGGATGATAGAAGGTCCACAACGGGGTTTGTCTTCACCCTTGCAGGTGGACCAATTATGTGGAGATCATCAGTTCAGTCTGTTGTTGCTATGTCCACAACTGAAGCAGAGTACATGACAGCTGGTGAAGCTTCTAAGGAAGCCCTGTGGCTTATGGGGCTGGTAAATGAGTTAGACATTGAGCAAGGTGGAGTTCCACTGTATTGTGACAGTCAGAGTGCTATCTTCTTGGCAAAGAACCAGGTGTATTATGCTAGGACCAAACATATTGATGTGAGATTTCACAAGATCAAAGAGTTGGTAGGTTGTGGGCGGATACTATTGCAGAAGGTTCGCACTTCAGAAAATGCAGCTGATATGCTAGCCAAAACGGTCACCATGGACAAGTTCAGGCATTACCTGAGCTTGCTGAACATTCACCGATGTTGGACTATGGAGCGCCTCCAACCCAATGGCGGAAGATGGAGATTGATGATATTCGCCAAGGTGGAGATTGTTGTGCAATGACTCATATCTCTAGATAACAACAATACAAGTTATGGGATTGGGCTGATGTAAAGGGGTTGAAGTAGAGGGCTATATATATTTATGTTACGTAAACCTAATGTAACAAGGAGAAGAATAGTCAAAACTAATCCTAATTCTCTAATACTATATAGTGGTAGCCGCTCAACGCTCCCAGTGACGATGTAGGCACAATTGGCTGAACCTCGTTACCAAATCTTTTGTGTTATTCTCTTGTCTCTTTACTATTTGGTTGTTCGCTTGTTCCCTACAAGAACTATTCAATCTAAGAGAAAGATTGTTCCATAACATAAAATGAAGGAACACCCTAAAGGGAAAAGTGAAAGGAGAAGATGTATTACAAAAGATCTAGTATTGTTGGCACAAATAGAGATGGATTTACTTTTCATTAGTATGCTGGGTCTGATATAATCAATGGCGAGGGAAAAATATTTCCACAACAAATAGGATACAAGTAATAGGAGGGTAGGATCTAAGTTTTTATCTTAGAGTTTGTTTCCAAGTTGAGTTTTAGGGGAAATGAAGGGAAAGAGAAAATTTCATATTTATATCACTAAGGTATTATATTTTATGTTTCTTAAGTCTTTTCTTTTCATAGAGTTTGTTTTCAAGTTGAATTTTAGGGGAAATGAAGGGAAAGAGAAAATTTCAGATTCATATCACTAATGTATTGTATTTTATGTTTCTTAAGTCTTCTCTTTCTATTTATTTTTTCCAAAACTCATCTCACGAAATGTGAGGGATACCCTTGGTAATACCAAAAACAAATTCTTTCTTATAGAGGAAGTTTTCTATGCTCTTGGCTTGCTTAGGGTTGTTCTTTTTAGAAGAATAGCTCATATGGAACCAGACCTTAATTAGTTGCATGATTTATTTTGGTTCAATTCAGTGTTTAAATTGCACCTGCAATCGGCAGTAATATTGCAGATCAATTTTGGAGTCTTTACAATAACGTCGAGATTACATTTTCCCAGTATTTTATAATTACGGTAAACACAACATAATCACGGAGAAATTAAAATATTGGTTCATGATAATATAATCACATATTTACTTCAAAAATTTGACCCAAATGGAAGCCTCCAACATACATTACATTTTATGTTGCCAATGGCATCATGGAAGTTAGGGATATAGTATTCAACTATTCATGAGAAAACGACGAAAACTAAAATCATAGGATGGAGTTACGCGTTGTTTGGGTCGGTGAAAGGGAAAGAAAATGAATGAAAATATAATGAACAATTAACTGTCAAAATTAAAGCAAATCATGCAGCATGGAGGTAAAATAGTTAGTAAAAGACTAAAAGTCTAAAACCATATGATTAATTGACAATTTTATTCACACAAACTTTAAATGAAGATAAATAACTAAAAAAGTGTAATCAAACTCAAATTAAAAAAAAGGAAAAGCTGAAAGAAAACAACGCCCTCCATTATTAGTAATAAAACTCATAATCCAATATATCACCACCCTTGAGAAAAAAAGAGCCAAATTCCCTAGTACTACTTTTTTAGTTGAATGTGGAAGAAAACAAATTTCCTATTCCTAGAATATTATATATATCCTTAGACCCTTAATGCTAACCATGCAGTAGTTAGAAGAAGGGGCAATAGTAACTTAGTGTAGGCACTTTCCAAAGCCACCACTGTAGCTCCATTAGTAGTTGAAGATGATGGACTTGTTCCAAAATTAGGACTTTCTGGTGTGCCAGCGCCAGTGTCTGGAGTTATGGCAGTTGGTGGTGTAAGGGAAGGTGATGTGCCTGTAGTACCATTGCTGCAATAAGAGACAAAATTCTGAGTATCCATTTCATTATTGTATATTTTATATGAGCTCACGTTTGGGATAAAAAATCAAACATTTTGAGGTGAGAACTGAGGAGGAAAGAAATAATTGTCAAAACATCAAAATCATGCCAGCTAATGTTTCAACGTAACAAGCATGAAATGATAGCAGCAAAGGTAACCTATTGCAAGAACGTAACTTTGAGTTTCTTATTGAGGGAGGTTGGTGCATGAACAAAAAAATTGGTATTTGACCTCTTGTGTAGAATAAACACAAATCAACACTATCCTCTCACACCCATTCTCTCATTCTTCTCTTTGTTATCATTGTATTATTTCTTGCTTCTTTGTGTTTCTAGATTTTTTTCCCCAATAGTTTACAATAGTGTTTAGCTCATCTGAAATAATTTTGGATGACCGGCCAAATGGACTAACAACATCTGGAAGACCCTCTCCTATACTAGAGAAGATCCTTACTCTTTCGAAGTGTATATAACATTGATTGGCTCATTAGAAATAATTTCGGATGACTTTATCGAATGTATAACAATTATAACAACAATCAAACTTTTATCTTATTAAATAGAATCAACTACATGGGTTTAGGACTGAGTGATTGAGAGAGTTTTAGGGTTTGGGTGTGTTTATGATATAGATTGTCGAAACACAATAGGCAATAGCAAACCATAGAATGCCACTGAAAGGTATGATTCTTTTTACAAGATTCCCATGTCACAATCAATAGATACAAAAATCCTTGAATTTTAAAGAACTTACCCAATTCAAAGCAACAAACATAAAAAAATTATTTTAAAACAAAGATAATCAAGAATAAGGTCCATAACCAAGAAACATACATACCTAGAACTTGAAGGGTAAACACATCCAGAGCTTGCAGTTGCTGTAGATAAATACATAAGGAAAAGAAGTGCATTAGTAAAAGTGAAATTCTATTAATATGTGTCAAAAAATTGGTGTTGACTTCTATTGACTTACAAGGTGGAGTTGAAGAGGTTGTGGCAACACCAGAAAAGTCACAAGTCCCTCCAGAACTTACTTCCATCTGATAATAGCTATTAACAGCATAGTTACAGTGATCCTTCACAGTGTTGGGTAGGTAACAAGGTCCATTTTGTTGAATAGAGGTACAATCAGCACCATTACCACATGCATAATCTATTGCTTTCTGAAGGGCTTGAGTACCTACACCATCTTGGCATATGCAGTAAAGAGCACCTATTGGACAATATTTGAAGCAAAGAGTTAGTCATAGAATTCTATCTTAGAATAAATGAAAGACATTTAATTAACCTTTTTTTCTAAGAAATAAATGAAAGACATTATCCTTGTTTTTTTTTCTTAAAAAAAGAGCATAATCAAGAGAGAAAATTATTTTAGGAATTTCCATTATTAGCACTTAAATTTGGTACATGTCTCAATCAAAATAGCTGCTTATACAGAAATCTCTAAGAAAGTGGAAGACTTTAGGGCCATATCTCATAGTGTATTCCAAAATTCAACTCGTAAATAAACCCTAAAATCACAAAATTAAGACAAAAAAAGAATGAACACCAAATAATAGTAAGAACAAGGTGCTTACTTGAATGGACTAGGAGGGCCAATAAAAACAGCACAGAAAACACCCAAAGAGCCATGATATGAGAACTTTATCAGAGAGAAAGAATGAAAAAGATGAAGAGAAGAAGAAGCTTGGATAGTAGAGATGTTATGGACAAGAAAAGGGAGTTGCATGGTTTTTAAATCATGCTTTAGATTGAGAACATATTGAATGATTGATTTCAATTTTAGAATATGGGTTGTGAACTCATAATGTAGTGGTTTTTTAAGTATGTATATTATTTATGATTCATGGTGTTAACTAAAATAATGACATGCATGCTGTAATTTAAAAGTACAGTAGTTTGACCAAAATAAAACTATATTATAATTAGTTAGGGGAGATTCTTATTTCACGATGCATCATATAATACAACATAAACTTTTGGTAATATAATATTAAGTATTGTCTATCATATTTGATATATTCTTTTCTTCTAATGAGAACCTTACAGAGGCCTTAGGAGCATAATTAATTAATAATTGGTCTCTGAAAAATAAAATAATGAAATATCAATTTGGATCTCTAAAATTTTAAAAATATTAAATATGGATTAAATATTTAAATTAGTTATTTTATGATATAAATTTCAGAGATAACTTATTGTCACCAAATTAACTGTTTTTCTATTTCTTAAAATTAAACGCCTATTGTGCATTTTTTTTCCAATACATCATTCTTCCTGTACTTCAATCTAAACTCATGTGATCAAAAGATTGGATGAATGTTTTCCCACTCCCCTAGTCCAGTGTTTTTTGTTTACTAAATTTATTTATCTTTTATTTAAGATAGAATTCATTTATTCTAAGAGTAAAATTTTTTAAATTTATTCTCCATCCTAGTCATTAATTCTATGAATATCTAATGATTTAGATCTATTCACTAACTTATTCTTGGACTGAGTGAATCATCCTCTTTACTTAATATCTATAGAATATCAGAGTATAAAAAATATAAAAGTATACACAGTTACTATATTATTTACCATTCATTTATATTATTTTTTATTATTATGAAGAATTAATAATGATTAAATATAAATGATTGAGGACGCAATAACAATATGCCAAACTCAAGTATTATCAGCATAAATTTTTTCTCATTCACTTTTTACTTTAATTTCCAAAGTTACCCTTTTCCAATGGGGTAAGCTCATACCATTGGAGGAGGCCATTACTCATTATAATATCTATCATCTTTCTAATCTCTCTAGCTATCTTATCCCTTTTAGGTACTTACCCATGACCGATTCTAAGCCTATTCAACATTATTCAGAAACACCAAGACTGTCGCTTAGTCCAGTTCAACTTACCTCGGCATTAATCCCAAAACCATGTTTGTCATATCATAACCAGACACTAACAAATTCGGTTCAAGTGATATGATACAATCGTGTACACACGAATTCAAACTCCAGAATCAAGACCTTTGCCCTGTCGGATCTCCGTGTGCTCAATATATAGACATGTCCAGTTGATTTGTTTAAGAGGATAAAGTATTTCCTCGTAACTCTTAGCATCAGCAGATTAATCAAAATAAATAATCAATACTACATGTCAATGCCTGTGTTAAAGGTGGGAAACTGGTGAATGGCTTTCCACCAAGATATATGATTGAAGATCAAACTTCGTGACTCGGTTGGAGCACTTAGCAAGGGAAGGTTTAGTTACTATCTCAATTTCATTCTTGAATTTTGTGGCAACTCACACTCTTTCTAAAAAAACTAGGAGTTGTTCAACAGAAAGTCTTGAAGTCCAATGATAAGTAAAGAAAACATAAGAAAAATTGCTGACGAGACATTGGATGAATGAATTACTACAAAAAAATTGACAAAAAATGAACTGTGGCTAATTTCGGCGTGGACCTTCACAATCTACAGCTTCCTCCATCCCTTGACCCAGTTGTGGAAAAGATGGGAAACATCAAGGCTCTGAGCTCTATATATACAAGATGTGCCGGCGACTAAAGAATCGATTCTGTGAAATTGTACAATGACAAATAATTTCAGCTTAGTGCAGTGAAAAGCTGCAACACATTCTGCTATGCTATAGGGGAATTCTATTCATGTCAAACTGATTCATAGCGGACTCTCAACATAAACATAATTATACCATTAGCAGTGATTGTTGCAAGATTTAAGTTATCATGAATACTTTGGTTGACAATATGCAGGATGGTACAATGGGACAAAAGAATCCACATCAGTGCCAATACAGATCTCATGCCAGGCGTGAACAACACTTTTTTAAAGCATATATAATGTTTGATTCCATACTGACGTAAAGGCTACCCAGTTTTACAAAAAAAATAAAAACTACCAGTTTAAGAAAAGGTTTAGAGGAATTACCAGAGCCAAAAAATTGGGTTTCATCTACCGTCGCGAGACATACTGGTGCTCAATCAATTATTTTTTCACAAATGGTTTCTGGCAAACAAGTAGCCGCTGGTCACTGCCATTCTGAAGATCAATTACCCTTGCTTCCCAACGTACTTGTGTGGCAAGGGTGCGAGCCATCTCGATAGCCCCCATTATATCAGAAAGAATGACCCATCCCTATAAAGTGAAGATATGTAATAAAACCATTAGCTCCTTCATAGACCAATCCAATATACCAATAGGGAAAACTACTTGGATTCAAAAATACAATTCAAATTAACTTTTCATGTGTGCATTACAACAATAAATGAGCATCTATCAATAGAGTCAAGCTCAAATGACTAAAAAAGAATCAACTGCAAAGATGAGATTATCCTTTCAGAGTATGGCCAAAAACAGAGGTGGAAAGAAAGAGGTAGGAAGGTGCCAGATTACTGTTTTGTTATCTTTTATGTCTACACAGTACAAAAATCAATTATGAAACTTTCCAGCACAAACAAAGATGAAAATCAATATAAAGAGGAACATCGTACTTCTGGACGCAGTATTCTATCCATCTCCAAGAATAAGTCTATCATGCTGCACCTCTCTGAAGTGAGAAGTGAGAGAAGTCCATTTGCATGAAGCATATCATATGTCCGGGGGTAGGTGGGGAAAGGTTCACACCTAAAGGTCAATATTCAAAAACAAAAATAAATTATCGACACACGTGAGAATTTACACAATTTTAAAAGGATATCTGTCAATGAACTTCATAGGAAAGAGAATTTAGAGCAAGAATTTTGAAATAGGTGGATGCTCATTATAATTGGATTTTGCAATAAACCAAGTTAAGTAGAATCAATTCAACATGTCAAGTGTGTGTGTGAATGCTATATTTATCTCCAAATTCAGTCTCAAAAGGAAGCAAAATTAAGAAAGCTAAGTGCATCTTTGATTTTAAAAAACTGAATATTCATCACTGAAATCTCAGCACTTAATGTGTATTGATGAGATTTAAAGGTAATTATGGCCATATTTTAAAACTCATTCATGAGCCTATATTAACTGAAACTAATGCCATTTAATAATATAAAATAAAGGATTGATCCATAACTTTTTTTACATAGTAAATAGTTAACAAACGATACTAAATCATTTGAAATTTTAATTTTCAGCAGTAAAAACATGAAAATATATATTTGAAGTACATTATAAAAAAAAAAACTGTAGCTTTCCAAGCTGGCATACGCCAATGTTCTATTGTTTCTTCGTAATAATAATGAGAAAAATTCTGAATGATTTAGTAAGAAGGATATATTTTTCAGGCTTTAATGATATAATTACCCTTGATGGTGTAGCCTCCAATCAATTTGTCTAGATTAAATTTCAATACTTACCAGTCATGCACAGCACCAGCAAAACCTCTATTTAGTATAAGAGGAAGCACATTAGAAGTCCTGGCTGGAACAACATTCATAACCCACACTGATTTTTTCTCCTCCAGAAGGGCAGCATTTAAACCCCCATAATTAGCACTCATGTCCATAACATTCCTTATCATGTTAAATGGAGGTAGTGGATCTTCATCTCCAGGTCTCTTTGGATGGTCGGAGAAAATTAATGGGGTAAGCAATGACCAGCAGTTCTGGACAGCAGATCTCCAGAATTGCAAGTCTTCATAAAATTCTTCTGGTTCAACTCCTGCAATAATAAGGCCAGATTTATGAAAAGGCAAAACAATAAGAAATGAGAATAAAATTTTGGATGACGAGAAGCAGGAAAAATAGAAAAGCAGCAGGCTTTTAACAGACAATACTTTCCATGAACTTTAATCTCGTCTGAGCTCAATTCAGATCCAGAGGATCTGTTCTGTATTGCAATCCAGCGCTTGCTAGAGGTCCCACTTATACATGGTACAAGAGGATGATAATATGATTGAGCATCACCCCCTTCTTTACACAGCTCTATAGCATGCTTCTTGCTACAAATGTGAAAAGCAGAAGTCACTAGAAAGCTATAGCTGTACTAGCAAGTGTTCAATAGAGCAAGCCAATACAATAAATAACGAGTTAATATTACCCATCTGTAATGAACAGACTCTAGACTACAATTATTTCTCATTCATAGCATTCATGTTAATACAACTATCCTTACCGGGATGCATAACAATCAACATCAGCAGTCTTCTGCCAAATGCAAGTCTCATCCTGTTGAGCTAGAAGAGTCCAACAGAGTTGCTGGGTAAGCTCTTCAATTGGGTTCACAAGGATTTTCTTCTTTCCCCGTGATGAGCTTCCCTGTTGCCTGCTTGTGGGTGATGTTAAAACAAAATACCCTCCAGGTTTAAGGACACGATCAACTTCTAAAAGGGACATTCCATCTGTATGACGAAGTCAATGTTAGAGAGCAAAAGAAAGAAAACAGTTAACGCAGATGCTAAACAATATTAACTATGGTATAAAAAGTCATGGAAGGATGCAAAACCTAAAAGGGAAATGAGAGATGCAGTCAAAAAACCAGAGTAAATCATGACAATATGCAACCAAGGATCAACTATTCCAGAGCTTTATCGGTGAGGAGCAGGCCAAGAATAGTTTTATATTTCTAACATGCCCCTTCATACAAGAGCCTTTATCCTTGAAGTGTGAATTAAGTGTTAGCCCACTTTATCTTGTGCTAAGATTTATAGATAATAGGGGTTACAAAGAACTATTGAACATTAAGTTAGAGGTTCAAATCAAATGTCAAAGATCAATTATCCTAAAAAGTTAAGCTGTTAGACGGAGACCAAAATGCTTTATATCTCTAACACAGTTCATACGTTTCTGTTATTTCAAGGATTAGTAACAACTCCATCACTAGTTTGACAATCAACAAACAGCCTTATCATACTCCTTTGGCCTCACAGTTTCCAACACCAAATATGGTGCACCTTAATCAGTCTTACATTAACGTCTAATACAACTTCTGGCAAAAACTGACTTAAATCTCAAGAATACACAAATAAATCACAGGAATCCATCCGTTCATCAGTAGAGTAAAAGTAACAATACTAACAAAGAGGAGTTGAATTTTATAAAGAATTCTAAAAGAAAAATCTCATTTTTCATAAAGTAATGCTTATTAACTATATAATTACTTTTTTCATCCCAAATGATGCCGCACTGAGCACAGTGAACCATGTCATACGATAATGATGGATATGGAAGCTGTCTTGCAATGAAGTTGCCAATCATAGCAGGAAGGCCTCTCTCAAGAGACAATTGAACTTGGCTACCAGTTGCCTCATATGCCGCAATACAAATCATCATTATTTTCAGGGACAATAAATGAGCTCCAAAGCTACCAAATCCACAATTGATGTCTAGTATAGTTCGAACCTGTTTTAATGTGATCAAGATATCGTTAACAAGTATTATATGACAAAAAGATCATGGTCCTTACTGCGAATTAAAAAAATGCATGTAGACAGCTTTCACCTAATATGAAGTTATGAACAACCTTTTATGACCTTACTATACATGGAACTATTTTTCACAAATCCTGTCCCTGTAAAACATTCAAGCTCCCAAAAGAACAGCAATCTCTGAATTATGTGTGGAAGACTTACACCAGCTTGAGGAAATTCAGTATCACTTCCTAAACCTATCATCTCTGCAAGTTGGCGAGAATAATCTTTCACACCATCAAAGATTAATCCATCCTCCGAGTGAAATGCGATTTGATTCTCTTCTAGTAGCATCAACCTAGAGAAGTTACCATAAAATCTTAGAAAATGAAAAACAATTCATTCATTATGAATTGCAACAGAGAAATACTTGATAAAAGCTGTATCACTTTCATTCAAACATTCTTTTATCAAAAATAATAATAATAACAACGGTTTTGTTACCCATTATCCTTAGAGCAATGGTTAAGATATAAAAATATAAAAGCAATGCTTTATTGGAAAATTAAATAAACTGCTCTTTAACCTATTAAATACACTACTTCAAAGCCGTCTCCCAATAGACAGAAAACCATAATATTGATGATAATAATTTTTATTCAAGCAGTCACTTGACATAACTGAAACAATTATTTAAGCCAAAGGAGATCATCTTGCCATTATAGCAATCAACATAGATAAAAAAAACTACCTTTTGGTCATACTTCCAGAAGAAAGAAACTGATCTTTGGTAATCTTCACATTTCCAGTCCATATAACATCTCTGCCGCTCGGCCACCGCAATGGAATCTTGTATTCCTTGGGAGGCCGAACCAAACACCTCTCAGCTCCCATCAAAAATTCACAATGCCTATCCAACTCCTCGCCCTCTTTAAACCCGGACAACAAATTCGCTGAAACATTGTGGCAAGGAACAAAGTTTTCCCTTTCCTTGCCACAAAGGCCTAGTTCCTTTTGCCTAATGCCACCACCAATTGACACAGACCTTAACTCCAAGTAATCAACAGCAGCTTGCTCTTTTATCCTTCTATAGTTCGTGTATATGAAAGAAACCGGTCTACGGGACTCTGAATCAATAGCGTTGGAAGATGAAGAACCAAACAATGCAATTAGTGCGAGAATGCTGATTATGCTCAAGATTAACCAGCTGAGTGGTGGTTTAGGGCCAAAAATCACGGACAATTTATTGAACCAGAAGCTTCTCATGTCCAAAAAATTGAAAAGATCAATTCAAATGCTAAAATTGCAACCGTACACTATTGTAGCACCGTGAATCATCACTGTCTCTGCAAGCATTGAGATTTGAAACAATAACTCATGCAATTGAGCTCAGAAAACCAATGAACATGCTGATTCAACTACTTGAACGTGTAATTATGGAGATAATCCATCAATGCTAATTCCGAATCAAGTCGAATGAATCCAACACAATTTAAGAAGCAGAACCGAATCAAAACGCAGCGTTTTGACAAAACCAGATCGGATCAGAGGAACGGGCGAGAATGTTGAATGGGGAAAAGGTTGATTAGGGTTTTGGTTATGAAGAAAGTGGAAATTGAATTCGATTAAATCAAAATGTGAATTCCAAATTACAATGGTTGAAGAGAGGATGCTACTTGCGGTTGGGTCCAAGTTGTTTGGATTACTTGTTTGTGGTTTCACTTCTCTTCTTTCCCGTTTGGCTTTTGCAACTTTACCGTTTGTTTCTCATTTTATGCCTCACTCTATCTAATAGGGATTACTTGTTCCACTTTTTCATATCTCATAGTGTCCCAACCTAATTGAAAGTTATTATTTATTTAAAAATGAAAAATCATGAAAACATAAGATAAATTTTTTATATTATTTGATGGGATTTGATTAATTTGTTAAATTGGAACATCATTTTTTTAGGGAGAGAGGATACTTTTTCCTCTCTATATCTCCCTCTGTCATCAGTTGTCATTGTTACTGGACAAGAAAAATAATTAATGATTAAAACTTTAACTTAAATACAAAATAAATAGATTGACAAGAGATTTTTACAATTGTTATTGCATCACTCATCATTCATTTGTGATACATTAATTGTGTATATTTTTATATGATTAGTGTATAAATATTATACTATAAATAAAATCAATCACCACCAGTAGCACAGGCACATAGTGTGCCACATCAAATGTGCTTCTCTTTTTTTATGGGTGGATATTTTTTATCCGAACAAGTATATCACATCACGTATCACTATTTATGTTTGGTCAAAAAATACTAATTTATTAAATTTTTAATTTAAGTATATTTTGATGAACACTAAGATATAGGGCGGTACACATTTGTGGTACAGATGTGGTCTTTTCACTTTATACAATCATCAATCATTTTTTTTGTCTACCATCAATTATTAACCTAGTCTAAAATTTATTTAAAAATATACAACTATATGTTATGTGATTCTAATAAGTATGTATTGCATAATCATTACAATATTTATTTTTGATATATAGCATTTTTATTTGATAGTCTATAATAATTAACAATTAAATGATGGATAATCTACTTAATTCAAATATTTTTCTTTTAACACTGTGTTTATTAAAACTAAACTAAAGCCAGAGAGTTGTTATTGATTGATGCTTTTCTGTTTGTGAAAGTATTGGTTAATGATGTTTTTTAATGAAATTTTGATTAATGAGACTTGAGGAA
The DNA here is from genome assembly GCF_001865875.1 of Lupinus angustifolius. Taxonomy (NCBI): domain Eukaryota; kingdom Viridiplantae; phylum Streptophyta; class Magnoliopsida; order Fabales; family Fabaceae; genus Lupinus; species Lupinus angustifolius. Next base: position 9,680,399 of record NC_032025.1, on the reverse strand, counting down.
TGATAGAGATTATAGTTACCGTTATTCATGTGTCATTTGTTTTCATATGGGTTATACTATTAGTACGACAGTCTTCAATTAATTGTTTACTAATTAAATTGTATGATGGTTAAGTTATATTTATTATAATAGTGAAAAAAATATTTATTAAGGGTATAAATTTTTTATATACTGTTATTCATTTTTAACCATTATTGATTCTTCTAACAAAAATATAAATAAATGTGGATAATATATTGATTGTATATAATATTTATATTAATAATGGATAAATATTACACTCTAAATGTAATAAATTGAATATAAATATTGTTATGAACGTAATATATATGGACAATCGATGTAAAGATTTATACATAGTCACTACATCATATAACATTCATTTAAATTAGTTTTTAAAAGTTAATAATAATTAAAAATGAATAATAACTTGACAATATATAAAATTTATACACTATCATGCATATATCTTTTCATTATTTACAACATTTAACACAATTATTAAAATTATTCATTGAATAACTTACGAAACAAAGTTCAATATTCTAATTCCTTTGTGGCATTTTGTAAAATATCGAAAAATTTCTTATACAAATTGCTTTTGACCCGTATGGTACAATAGAATTTTGCTTGGTATTTTTCGGTTTGATCCGTTTAATTACATATCATTTTAAGCATTATACTCTATCCAAATATAATTAATTAGCATTTCCATTTAATTGTTTTTTTATCATAAAAATAATATATTTCTAGTTATTAATTATTATATATTTCCGTTGCCAAGTTTTTGTTTTGTTTTGAAGAGGATGCTTTTATTAGAAAGCTGGTGAAAGCACCAACACCAACTTGTTAATTATGTTTTATAATCACTGCATGTATATTGGCATTTGGCACAGACTCAAGGATTAGATCAAAGTTCTTGAGTGGGATTTGGTGGCTCAAGCTTTGAGAAAGACATATTGAACTTGGTCTATATAGGTGAATGAAAGCACACCTACTAGATTTCAATTGACTATAATCTTATTGTAAAAGTTCTTAATAAGGTTTGAACATGTTCTTTAATATTCAAATAGGATGGTCGGTATTGATGTCCGGAAGAATGGAGGAGATCAGAAGTCTTGGTTGGAATGACGTTTGGACCTGCCAGAGGAGATACCTGAAAAGATTATCCGACGATCAAGTTAGTAAAGTGTTTTTAGACAGAGAATGAGAGTAAATAAGAGAGAAGTTAGTGCAACAACAATAAGTGTAGCAATAAATGATGGGATGAGAATTCATTATACTCCGCTTGCAGGTCTGCATTTGTCAAATTGTTGGGGGCGGGTAGAATGTGCAGACGGTGTGACAGGTTGAATGCCAGTCAGCATTAAAGGCGAGTCTGTGACACATTAATAGCAGAGTCGGAAAGATATTAATGATGTGTCAAAGGCATTAATGACACATCAGGAGCATTTATGGCACTTGTAGTGGGTCTGGTCCGCCATGGGTGGGTAAACAAGGGTTAGCTAGACTCAGTCATGCGCCCGGGGCGGGCGAGAAACCATCTGGATTTATCCGAGGTGAAACAAAATCATTTGGTTAGCATTAGATTATACTCTTAATCACTTCTTGAGTCATATAATATCAAGTAGAAAATATCACTATTATCATACTATGTTCATATACGGAGAAAGGCAAGTGTGTGAATAAAGTGGTTTCCTCAATGTTCAACGCATGTGACACTAGGGAAACACCAACTATTGATGTGTGTAAAGGGTTGATAGGAGAGTGTGATACATCTTCAAGTTAGTGAGAGTCAGATCAGAAAGAATCTTTCAATGAAGAAGTATGATGGGATCACCGTGCACATCTTCAACCACAAAGCTCAACCAACAAGACGTTATGAAAGGCCTAACTGGATCCCCAGATAAACCAAAATATAAAATATCAATGGTTCGATTATCGTAAGTAACATTTGTCAGGAGAGACAATCAATAAATTAGCCTTCCTTTGGTTGATGAGAAGAAGTTAAGCGGAAAGAAAGAGGTGAGAAAGATGATGGGGAGAAAGAAAGAGGTGAGAAAGAGAGTGGAATTATGGGTTGTTTGGTAGAAGAGAAAAGGAAAAGAAAAAGAAGATAGAGAACATGACTTAATTTCTCCACATATTGAATATACAATTATACCCTTATTCACATTCATACTATTTTTCATTCTAGATTAAAATTAAATATTAGTTAAAGTTTTTAAGAAATATAATGTTACTAAATATATACTTTTATGTAAATGATTAAATAATTAAATTGTCTAAAAATAATATTAAACTACGATTGAAATATTTAATAAATAAATTGATTAATATTTAAAATTAACCTTAATAATGATGATGACACACAAACAATAATATTTTTAATTCCATGTGTGACTCACAATTTTGTTAGGGATATGTCATTGGAGATAGATGATAAATATAATAATAGTAAAATAAAAATGAGTGAACAAAAAATGGTAAATAAAATGTGATTTTTTTTTAATGCATATACAAGTTTACCTTTGTAAATAATCATATACCAACTTTATTTTCTAAGTTTTAAGTATAAAAATGTATTTGGTTTTTAAATGAGTAAATAAATTAGTATTTATTTCAACTTTTTGAAAGCAAATATTAATTATACTTTTAAAATAGTTACAAATATTAAACAAAAGTATTACATAAAATGATTATATGATATTTAATGGTTAGAACTCCACAATAATGTATTTTGTCCATGTATGTGATATGTGAAGTTAGTGGGGATAATTTTGGCATTTGCAAATTTTTACTCTCTCAACTCACTTTCTTCTCATATATGGAGAGAATAAAATTTGTCATGGGACCCACCCTTTTTCTTTCTCTCCACTCTCTTTCACTCCACAACCAAAGAGGAGAAATGTGTAAACTCCTCTCACTTTTTCTCTTCTCCTTTTCTCTCCTCTCATACTCACCTCAACCAAATGAGACCTTAATTGATTACCTATTGGGTGAGGGATATCCTTAGTGTTCTTTACTAGAACACAAAAGTACGGACAATGGTTGATCAGCTGTTGAGGAAGGAGAAGAGGATGGTCGTCAAAGTAGCAAGATGAGGTAGGAGAGTTGGACCCGCCGGTGGAGGTACCTGAAAAGGTTCTCCGACGATCAAGTCAGTGTATGAACTAAGTGAATGAGAATAATGAAGATAGATAGTAGTAGAGTGAGTAATGTTAAAGAGTAAAGAGATTAAAATACTTCCTGTTGGTAGAGATCCCTATTTATAGAAGGGAGAGTTGACTTTAGGTTCTTGGCAGGTGGTGCGACACGTGGCCGACCAAAGGTATTGTCGGGGGCTGCTTTTCCCGTGTCAGGCGGTCTGCTAGGACCGTACACTGTGCCACTTTTGTCTTTTAGCCTGTGGTTGGTTTGGTAGCCGTTTTGCAGCTTGTCTGCCGTGCTGGCAGGTGGGTTGGTGAGGTACTGAAGGCATGCTGTCTCCTGGGTCAACTCTGGTGTCCAACACGTGGGGCCCACCTCGGCGACCAAGTATGCGACTCTTCGGTTCGCCGGGTAGGAACAGTTGCCCCCAGTCTGCCAGGATGCTGGGCGAGCATTTGGGAGACTCTACACGAGCTTCGCTTGATTTGGATGTGGGACCCACCTTGGCGACCACGCATGTGACTCTTCGGTTCGCCGGGTAGGAATAGTCAGGATGCTGGGCGAGCATGTTGGGAGACTCTAACTCTTTAAGGGCGGTCTGACCGTACGAGTTTTGGCAACCTGAGATTGAAAGGGCGTTGATTGAGCTGGCCAGGACGCCGGGCGAGGACTGTTAGAGACGCTCCCCGACCCGGTGATTGTCTAACTGGGCGTATTGATCTATCTTAAGCAGTTAGGTGCTTCTTGAGATTTTGTGGCGTGTCTCCTTGGTTCCACGCGCCACGTGGTAGGTATTAATGACCTTGGGTAACGTATCAGCTAGAGTGGGACGTTTCATCATTACCTACTGTGACCCTTAATGTCCGCCGAACTTTGTCGTGTCATGGGAGTGACCGCTGGTCATTTAACTGCCAGCACGTGGTACGACCTTTGGTTTCCGCCGAATTTTCCTTGTTTTTTGGGTTTCCATTGGATTGCACTTGAGTGTTTTTCTACGGCCCTGATGAGGATATGGATGGGCCTGGTTATTTGGCCCATGGTCCAGGTTCCTCTATAAATAGAGGGTTTTGTGACTTTTTCTCTTTTATGTATTTTCAAAAACCCCTGAATTCTTTCCGCGACTTCTTGCTTCCATCGTGATCTTCTTTTGGATTCTTCCCATCTTCAACTTCTTCAAAAACCCAAGGTAACCTTCTGTTCTTCATGGTTTTTATTTGTGATTATGAGTCTGATTCCGACGTGGAGATCCTTCCTGGATCTCCACCGTGTTTCCAAAAATCGCCGCCTTCGTCTTACGCATTGGTGGAGGTTCTTGAACCGCTGAGCGTCGTGCCTCCTCCTCCCAGAGGTGCAGGGTTTCACTGGAGGGGCGCCGACGATTATTTGGCCTCACTGCGTGCCAAGTATGGGTTCAACCTGAGTGACAGTTCCGAGTCTGAGTCTGAGTCTAGGTCTGAGTCTCATGACTCTTGTGATGGCAGGTTCATGACGATGAGGACATATAAGGCAAAGGCTCCTCAACTATCCGTTCTGGCGGAGCTGGCCGGGGAGGACTCCCGCTATTGGTGGGTGGACAGAGAGGTGCTCGGGACTCCCAGCACGTTCCCATATGGGACTCCCCTCAGCATACCTGTGGCCAAAGAAACTTTTCATGGTTTCGAGGCCAGCGCCCCTAGGTCAGGGGAGAGGGTCTGCTATGACTTCACCGAGGAGAAAAAAGACAAATACATCTTCTTTCTGTACGAGGCGTACGTCCGGGGCTTGGGGCTTCGTCTCCCTCTAGAGGAGTGGGATATGCAAATTCTGGTGCATCTGCAGATTGCACCGAGCCAATTGACCCCGAACTTGTGGGGGTTCATTCGAGCATTCGAGATAATGTGCTAGGCGGCGGGCATCCCTTGCACTCTAAAGTTGTTCTTTTGGATGTTCCGGGTCGGCCACCGCACCAATTCCGATGAAGACAAGGAAGGGCGCCACGGGTGGACGAGCCTGCAATCTCGGCCAAAACGGGGGCTATTCAGGCCGTTCTCTTCAAACGAGAAAAAATGGAAGAGCGGGTACTTCAAGGTAAACGTCAGGCGGGCGTGTAACGATTGGTGCCTCAGCAAATCCGGTGAGCCGCGATTTCCCTTTGCCTGGAAGGGGGATATCCATCAACGCCCTTCCAAGAGCTTTCTAGTGGAGACCGAAGACTTATTTCCGGAAGAGGCGAAAGTTGCCCAACTTATAACTTACTGGATCGATGAGGGGGGAATTATTCCTTGCTCGGCGATTCGTGACGGGGGCGGGGCTTTAGTGGATTTTGTTGGTAGGTGGACCGGATTTCGACTTCTTTTACTGCTTTGCCTGTATGTATCTGTTTATCCTGTTACTAACATTTTTCTTCCTCTTTGTGCAGTCGAATTAAATGCCAAAATGAGTGAGAAGCTGAGGAAGAGCCTGCTTCTGAAAAGGACCGCCGCCCTGGTCAAGAAAGACGCCGCTGCTTCCAAGCGTCAGAGAACGTCGTCCCCCGTTCCCTGTCCTACTGAGGGGTCCCCCAGTCAGACAGATGTGCCGCCCTCTTCGGAGAGTGGGGGGCAGCCTGAGAATTTGGTGGTTCAAGAGCTGGTCCAAAGGGCTCCTGATACGCCCCCTGATGTGCCTAATGAAACTGTTCTTCCTGCTGATCCTACTGGAAACCCTCCGCCCGCATCAACTGGGGAAGAAGCCGGTACATCGGCGCTCCCTTCCTCTGGGCAGACAACTGGAGAGGATGTTGGTCGTTCCTCTGAGCCAAGTAGGAAGAAAGGTTCTAGGGGGAGTCAAGATCGCATTTCTCCTGTTAGTGTCCCCAGGGTGATTGAGCAGGCGCTCCTTAATGCCCATGCCAAGGAGACCTTTGACAAGTTACCCCTATCCGTCCTGCTGTAGAACGCGAAGGGAAGTGATGTCCTTATTGCTTCCATTCAGAAGTATTTAGAGACGGAGGGGGTTCTGGAGTCACGCCTGGCGGATGACGCGATGGCGAAGCTCCGGACTGCTCATGAGGCGGAGAAGCAGAAGATGGTTGATCTTCATTCCGCCGAGAAGGCGGAGCTGGTCAGGTTGGGCGAGGTCGCCAAGGCCCAGGTGATGGAATCCGAAGGGGCGGTCCGTGCCAAAGATGAGGTGCTTCGTCGGTGACAAGAGGAGGCCGTAGCTTGGAAAGCTCGTGCTGAGGCTGCCGAGCGAGAGAAGGCCATACTTCTGGGGCAGGTGCAGGCATTAGGGGAGGAGAGGGCGTCTTTGGAGACTCGGGTGCGGGTATTGGAGGAGGGCGGGCGGCCGCTAAGGCTGAGAAAGAGCAGCTGGAGAAAGTTGTGGGTGAAGCCGCTGTGGATGTCTGGGAGAGTGCTCAGTCCCAACTAGCTCTGGCATTTCCAGACAAAGACTGGTCTTGGATGCAGTTGGGGGCCTATGTGGAAGATGGGCGCCTATTAGTGGGGGGTGACAATGGTGAGCCGGTCTTGATGTCTTTTCCTGGCCATGATGGGGAAACTTTGTAATTTTTGTTTTTAAGTACCTTGTAATTCTGCTCCCTTTTGATCACCTTGTAACTTGTTTATCTTTTAATGAAAAATCTTTGCGCTAATCTCCTTTATTAAATTCTATGTGCAACTCCGTATAACCACTGGACGATGTGTTTGTCAACAATTTGAATGTGATGGATTTAGTTCTGAATTTAAACGCCTTCAGTCAGGCGAACGTAAGTGCTAAATGGTCCCTTGGTGATTGTGGAAAATCAGTAAGTGAAATGACGCCCAGTATAGGGGGCGAAGACCAGCCCTATGAGTGAAGGTAAGAAACTATTATGAGGTGGCACCAGGCAAGGGGGCGAGGACCGACCCCTTGGGTGAGAGTAAAAAACCATTGAGTTCGCACCAGGCAAGGGGGGCGAAGACCAGCCCCTTGGGTGAAAGTAAAAAATCGTTATGGGTTTGCACCAGGCAAGGGGGGCGAAGACCGGCCCCTTGGGTGAAAGTAAAGAACCATTGAGTTTGCACCAGGGAAGGGGGGCGAAGACCAGCCCCTTGGGTGAAAGTAAAAAACCGTTATAGGTTAGCACCAGGCAAGGGGGGCAAAGACCAGCCCCTTGGGTGAAAGTAAAAAAACGTTATGGGTTAGCACCAGGCAAGGGGGCGAAGACCAGCCCCTTGGGTGAAAGTAAAGAACCGTTGTGAGGTGGCACCAGGCAAGGGGGTGAAGATTGGCCCCTTGGGTGAAAGTAAAAAATCAGAGCTGGGAAATGATTCATCAAAACAATTGCAGAGTATAATATCTCAATCATATATAAGTGGAAAAGATTACAAAAGAACGACCAACCGCGCATGGGGTTGTCGGTTAGGCATAAAATATCCGGAGGTTGGCGGCGTTCCAAGTTCTGGGGATGTCTTTTCCTGCCAAATCTTGGAGCTTGTATGCTCCTTTGTCGATCTTGCTGATGACGCGGTAAGGTCCTTCCCAATTGGGTCCTAGCTTGCCTTTCACTCGTCCTATGTCTGCTCTCCTTAATACTAGAGTTCCTTCGGTAAATTGGCGGGGAATGACTAAAGAGTTGAATTTCGCCGCAGTTTTCTTTTTAATGTTTTCTTCTCTGAGACGAGCCGTTTCGCGGATTTCTTCCACTTCATCGAGGTTGTTTCTGAGGAGGGATTGGTTATCGCCCTCGTTGAATTGAATTGTTCACCAGGTAGGTTCTCCTATCTCGACCGGGATCATGGCCTATGCGCCGTATGTTAGGTTGAATGGTGACTTGCTGGTCGTAGAGTGGGGAGTGGTTCGATATGCCCACAGTACGTGATGGAGTTGATCTGGCCAATTTGCCTTTGACTCGTCTAGCCTTTTCTTTATTCCTTTCAGGATGACCTTGTTTGATCCTTCGGCCTGCCCGTTAGTCTGTGGATACTCTACTGAAGTGAAGTGTTGTTCGATACGGAGGCCTGATAACAATTCTTGGAATCTTCGATCGACGAACTGGGTACCGTTATCCGTTACTATGGCGGAAGGGATGCCGAAACGGGTGATTATGCTTCGCCAAGTGAACTTCTGGATATTTGTTGAGGTGATGGTAGCCAATGCTTCTGCTTCTATCCATTTGGTGAAGTAATCTATGGCGACTATCAAAAAATTTAACTGCCCGCTGCTTGAGGGAAAGGTCCCAGAATGTCCATACCCCACCTACAGAAAGGCCAAGGCGCTTGTGTTGTGGTTAATTCTTCTGGTAGGGCTTTGTGGAAATCGGCGAAAAGTTGGCAACGAGTGCATTTTCGAGTGAGGTTTGTTGCCTCCTTTTCCATTGTGGGCCAGTAGTACCCAGCACGTAATACCTTCTTAGCAAGTGAGGCGACGCCCAAATGATGCCCACAACTTCCCTCGTGAACTTCCCTGAGGACGTAATCCGCCCGATCCGGACTAAGGCATTTGAGCAAGGGGGCGGTGAATCCTCGTCGATACAGTGTTTCCCGGACCAGGGTGTACCAAGAGGTACACCTGAGGAACCGTTGCTTTTCCTTCATGTCGGGAGGTATGGTGCCATAGAGGATGTATCAGATGAAAGGGCCCATCTAGTTGTCTGGGATCTCCACTTGTTCCACCGTCATGACACTTGGGTGGTAGACTATTCCTTGGACGACGGACCGATTGTTCCCGAGGCATTTGGTACTGGCGATTTTGG
>NC_032025.1:9669604-9671454 GCF_001865875.1 Lupinus angustifolius | reverse complement strand
CGATGCACGCCTCATACTCTGCCTGGTTGTTGGATGTTGGAAATGTGAAAGTGAGGGAATGTTCAATGGTTACTCCTTGTCCATCTTCCAACAGAATTCCAGCCCCGCTGCCTCTCGGGTTAGAAGATCCATCGACAAAGATAGTCCATACCTGCTCCGGATCGCCCTCTGGTGCGGCCAACTCGGCCACGAAGTCAGATAGGACTTGGCTCTTGATGGTCGTGCGAGGTTCGAAACAGATGTCAAATTGAGAGAGTTATATTGACCATGTGATCATCCGCCCACCCAACTCTGGCTTATGCAAAATTTGCCTGATTGGCTGATTAGTTCTGACAATTGTTGTATGAGATTGGAAGTACTGGCGTAACCTTCGTGTGGCGACCAACAATGCATACGCCACTTTCTCCAGCTTCTGATACCTCAATTCCGGGCCTTGCAGGGCTTTGCTTGTGAAATAGACCGGGTTTTGACCTTCTGTCGTTTCTCGTATCAGCACGGCCGCTACTGCTCTGTCGGACACGGCCAGATATACATACAGGAGTTCGTCAGGTAATGGTTTGGAGAAAATAGGCGGGGCGGCCAAATATTGTTTGAAAGTGTTGAACACCGCTTCGGAACTCTCAGACCATTCAAACTTCTTGCTCTTCTTCAATAACTGGAACAAGGGAAGTGAATGCTTTGCAGCGGACGAGAGAAACCTGGACAGCGCAGCTAGTCGCCCATTTAATTGTTGGACCTCCTTGACCGTGCGGGGGCTTCCCATGTCGATGATTGCCTAGCATTTGGACGGATTTGCCTCGATCCCTCGGCCAGTCAGAAGAAAACCGAGGAATTTGCCCGCCTCCACTCCGAAAGTGCATTTTTCGGGGTTTAGCCGCATGTTGTACTTGCGGAGTTGCCGAAAAATGCTTTCCAAAATGGATACATGATCTTCACCGGGGAGGATTTTGGCGATCATATCATCCATGTATACCTCCATGTGCTCTCCAGTCTGGCCGGCGAACACCTTGCTCATCATTCTTTGATAAGTTGCCCCAGCATTTTTCAAACCAAAGGGCATGACAATGTAGCAGTAGGCGGCCTGATCAATGATGAATGCTGTTTTTTCTTGGTCGGGAGGGTGCATCGGGATCTGATTGTAACCGGAGTATGCGTCCATGAAGGACAGGTACTGATAGCCTGAAGAATTATCCACCAAATGGTCAATGTTTGGGAGAGGATAAGGGTCTTTAGGGCATACCTTATTGAGGTCTGTGTAGTCCACGCACATCCGCCACTTCCCTGGTGGTATCTTCACCAACACAACATTTGCCAACCACGTGGTGTAGGTGATTTCGCGGATGAAACCCACCTCTAGCAACTCGGCCACTTTCAAAGCGACTTCCTTGGTCCTGTCCGCCCCCATTTTTCGCCTTCTTTGCGCCACTGGTTTAGCACCTTGTTTTGTTGTCAGTCGATGGCAGGTAAATGAAGGATTTATACCCGACATATATGCTGCTGTCCAGGCGAAGAGGTCCTGGTTTGCCTTCAAAGATGTCTCTAGCCGCAACCTTTGGCTTGGCGGAAGGGAACTGCCAAGGTACATTACCTGCCTTGGGGATTGACCCAACTGTAGAGTTGTTTTTTTCCCTTCTGGTTGTGATCGGAAGTCTCCTTCGTCCGCCCGGACGTCCAATTCTACCATGTGCACGCCTGAGGTCTTTTGGAGGGAGGGGCGTGCTGTTTGCTTAAGTGGGGGCGGAGGCTCATCTGGTAGCAACTGCGAGCCGAGTGTTGGTCTCCTTTCACTGTGCAGACTTGGAGGCTGATGGAGAGGAACTTCATGCATAGATGGGGCGTAGAGACAATCG
>NC_032025.1:9668500-9669504 GCF_001865875.1 Lupinus angustifolius | reverse complement strand
GGATCTGTAGTTCTGTCTCTGCTGGGAGCTTCTGGCAGCGACGTGCATTACCTTCCGTACATATTGTTTCTGGGCAGTCGTAGAGGTACCCCCGGCGGCAAAACCTCATGAGATAGTGTTGATATCAACTGGGCTCCTTGGCCGCCGGTTGTCTGTCTGGTGCCTATCCCCATGAGGTCGTGGGGTAGGGCGCCGTTGTTGAAATTGTGGGGGGGACTGCCTTCTTGGAGGTTTTGGTCGACGATGTTGTGGTGATCGCCGACGCTGCTCCAGGCCTGCGATGAATCGTTGTAAATGACCAGCCTGTATGAGATCTTCGATGGTATCCCGGAGCTGGGTGCAGTCATTAGTTAAGTGGCCGAACATATTGTGATAGTCACAATACTTGGATCGGTCTTGCGGGCCTGGCTTGGTAGGGCGGGGGCGTGGGAGTTGGACGAGGTGAGTGGAGAGGACTTCTTGCAGAATTCGTGAACGGCTAGCGTTCAGGGAGGGTATAGGTGGAGTATTTGGCCTTTTTGGTTAGTGAGGATAGGTCGCGGGGTAGGTCGTGTGGTCTTGGCCGTTTGGTTTCCCGTGAGGCGTGATGTGTTTGGGGCTCGGTATGGGTGTGTACATGGTGGGTTTCTTCTAGATTGATGAATTGTTGGGCCTTGGAACGGAGGTCTTCCATGGTGAGGTCGGTGTATTTGGCCAATTCTGTGCGGAAAAGACCTTCCTGAAGTCCCATAACGAGGACATGCACTGCTACTTCGGGGCTTAGGGTATGCACCTTCATGGCCTCGGTATTAAACCGATCTAGGTATGCCCGGATGGACTCATTGGATCCATGGCGAATGCCAGACAGTGTGTATGATGACCTTGGTTGCTCCTTGCTTGTTGTGAACCTTGTGTTGAAGGCCGAAGCGAGAGTTCCCTAAGTGTTGATGTTGTTTGGAGCCAGGCGGGTGAACCATTGGAGGGCCGCCTTTTTAAGAGTCAGGGGGAAAGCCCTGCACATGATG
>NC_032025.1:9650652-9668400 GCF_001865875.1 Lupinus angustifolius | reverse complement strand
ACAATGGTTGATCAGCTGCTGAGGAAGGAGAAGAGGATGGTCGTCAAAGTAGCAAGATGAGGTAGGAGAGCTGGACCCGCCGGTGGAGGTACCTGAAAAGGTTCTTCGACGATCAAGTCAGTGTATGAACTAAGTGAATGAGAATAATGAAGATAGATAGTAGTAGAGTGAGTAATGTTAAAATAGTAAAGAGATTAAAATACTTCCTGTTGGTAGAGATCCCTATTTATAGAAGGGAGAGTTGACTTTAGGTTCTTGGCAGGTGGTGCGACGCATGGCCGACCAAAGGTATTCTCGGGGGCTGCTTTTCCCGTGTCAGGCGGTCTGCTAGGACCTTACACTGTGCCACTCTTGTCTTTTAGCCTGTGGTTGGTTTGGTAGTCGTTCTGCAGCTTCTCTACCGTGCTGGCAGGTGGGTTGGTGAGGTACTGAAGGCATGTTGTCTCCCTGGGTCAACTCTGGTGGTCCCAACATGCGGGACCCACCTCGGCGACCAAGTATGCGACTCTTCGGTTCGCCGGGTAGGAACACTTAGTTATACAAAAAAAACTACCGAACCCATCTTCCAAAAAGGAAGGGTCAGTGGCTATGGATGCATACTAGGCAGTGAAAGATGCACATGGTATTTGCATTCTCACCGAATGGGATGAGTTTAAAACCTTGATTACCAAAAAGTTTGTAACAACATGGAGAAGCCAACATTTATATTTGATGGCAGGAATGTTGTGGATGTTACGAAGCTTTAGGAAATTGGGTTTATAGTTTATTCAATTGGAAGCCACTAGATTCATGGCTCAAGGACATGCGTGCATTGACCTAAGGGGAAAACACAATCCCGAGATTGCCCAATTTTTAGTCAAATTACATTACTAATGATATGTTGTCTTTTTTAAGTAAAAATTATCTCCACTACTAAAAGATGTAAGTGTAAAATGATAACAAAAATGATGAGCGTTTAAAATTTGTGCACTGACAGTGTAAAATTTTTTTGCACGGTCAGTCATCATCCACCATTGATTTATATTACTTTTGTTTGAGAGTCAATGGTGGTTAATAAATCAATGGTGGATGATTGACTGACAATGTAAAAAACATTTATACTGTCAATGTATACATATTAAATCCAAAAGACAATATGTAATGACATTTTTATGTTTTTTATCATGAAATTATTTTTTTCTATTAAAAACATGAAGAGAAATAAATATGTGTCTCTTCATTACTAGAGAGAATATTTGTTTTGAAGAGATTTTGTTCTCTTAGAAAATTTTATAGCATGTGTAACATTTCTTATGATTTTTTAATAAGGTTTCTCATGTTATTTTTTATATTAATTTTTTTTATACTAACAATGATATTTTCTCACTTTGTTGGGTAATGAGCTAATTATTTTTTGTTTATGGTTGTCCCTTCCCATGAGTGTCGCTTATAAGAATCAAACTCTAACTTTGAAAATCTAATAAGGTCTTACACCACTAGACTAACACTTTGGTGATTGACATTCATAATTATTTGCAACAACGCAAGTGTTTTAACACTGAATAACTGAATATTATGGTGCTCTTTACTACTTTGTTTGGTTGAATAAGAGAAAATAAGAAGAGATAAAGAAGTGAGAAAGAAAGAGGTGTGAAAGAGAAAGAAGAGAAATTGAGTAAATTTTAGTAATGTTTGGTATAAGAGAAAAAATGAGAGAAAATGACTAGAAAGAAATATTTTTTTCTCTTTCTCTTTTGTTTGGTTGGATAGAAAATGAGAAGAGAGAGGTGATATTATGATTCAAGTGACAAAAATGTCCCTAAAATAAAGAAATGAGAGAGATAAATGTTATTTTATTGTTAACTAACAATAAAAATTATAATTTTAAATGATATATTTTATTATAATTTCAATTGACATTTTTAATTGATATTTTTATATTTAAAAGAGAATTATTTATATTAATAGTATTTAAAACTAAGAAGTATATTAAAAAAAATTGAAGGGCATTTATGTCAAAATTTCCATCTCCTCTCATTTTCTCACCAAAGGAGGAGAGAAAGATTTTTGTATAGGTCCCACATGCTTTTTATTCTCTCCTTTCTTTCTCTCTTCTCAACCAAATAAGATAAATTATCATTTTCTCTTCAATCTCTCTCTCACCCTTTTCTCTCCCTTCTAATTCCCCTCTACAAGAGAGAGACTACAAGTTTGATTTAACTTTATTAAGTGTCTCGGGTTTCAAATTTTGCACTAACTTTTTTCAATTTTATGTTATTCCTTATCACTTTACTCATCACCATGAAAGATAATACTAAAAATTACACCAACTTCCTTATAAGAAAGCTAGGTAAAACAAATTTAAATTTTATAATAATATCTAATAAAAATGTTTTTTAACGTGGTTTTACCTTTAAAGTAAACAAAAATGTTTACTCACCTGTAATTGTTTTGGCAAATGATAATTTAAGAGAGTTGGGTTGATGGCTTACCAAAAAGAAGGCAATTTTAATTACTTTAATTGAGGGTGAGCATGAACTATTTCTACCCACTTATCTGGTATGTCCTGATCATGACTGAGTTCGAATAGGGTCAGGTTTCATCAGGTTTATGGTCACATTTGGATTTAAAAATTAGACCTAATCGATTTTAGGGCATAATAGGTAAGGGAAAAGCATGACTCGACCCTGACTCGTCTCACGCTTACTTATTGTGTGTATCTATTCAATTATATACAGAGTAATGATATCTTTAGGATAAAAATATCTTTGATTCTCTAACTTTTCATCATATATAAATGATTAACAATATATATATATCATTTTACCTGTCAAATTACATATAAATAATATTAAGAAAACTTTATTTAAAATAATATGTATTACATTTAATCGGATCTATGGTCAGGTTTAGATTCAAATGCATATTCAATCATCATTTAGGGTTAGGTTAGCTTCAGATCTAGGATAAGGTACATATTCAAAAAATGAATCGATCAATATTTAGGATTAGGTAAGAGGTAAACATTAACCAAGCCACACACACCCCTAAGTTAAAGAATGCTTAAAAAATTATTTATATTATAACAAAATCCTAACGTTTGGGATTCTATCCCTCTAGAAGGGTCTCAAATCCTAGACATGAATATTTATCGCTTGTTTTAGTTTTCTTTCTTGTTTCTATGTACAAAGAAAAATAAAATCCTAACATTGACACTGAAATTTAAACTTGGGACCTCAGAGTTTGTTCACCCACAACTTTAATGCACTTTAATTAAATTAAATTAAATAAATGGCGAGTATATCCTTACTTATTTATAATACAAATCAAATTTTAGAAGAACTTTTATCTTTAAATAATATAAATTCATATAATTAAATGTACCATGACAAATTATATACTTATTAAATTGTATGCAAAATAATACGTCGAAGTTCCACTTCTCTTTTTCCCAAAACAATTAAAAATGAACAAGAAAACATGTTTAATTGGCCCTTTTCATTTTAAATTTTGAAGAAATAAAGGATGGTATTTCAACAAATTTAGGAAACATAAAAAACTTGTTTTCAATGTTTTCATAAATTGGGAGTAGTAGCAATTCTGCAATCACTTATGTTATGTGTATAACCATATCCTCCAATTTTTATTTTCCCTTTTGTTTTTTTGATATTTTCTTGAGATGATATAAATATAAAAAGTTTAAATGAATGATAAAGTTAAGTAACCTAATAAATTTTTATTGGCTTTACCTAATAGATTCCAACCATTAACCTCACTTTCATAGTAGTTTAAGGATCAAACACTTATCACTTAAGCTAAAGTTATCGCTTTTATAAAAGGTGTAACTTTATTTCCTTTAGCCTTATCAGGTAATGGTACAATTACATTTATCTTCTATCTCATTGGGCCTTGTTAAGGCCTGACAATTGTCCTCCCATCACATTGCTATCATGGAAATCAAACATGTAATTTGTTATATTATTTTAAAGTGTTTGGGATATGAGTATCTAAATCTAGATCAGTCAAAAAATAAAATTGAAAATTGTTTCAAAGAATTACAAAAATAGAATGTGATTGGATTTTGTTGTGTTGCATTAATTTTTTTTTTTAAATTGATTGATCCAGTTTAGTTTTTAAATCTAACACTACAAAATAGACATATCCAAAATAGTCTATTAATTTGGCTTATTAGGAATATGCACAAATAAAGTTGTGCATTTGAGTGTTTAATACTCCATTTCAATAATATTTTGACATAAGCTAAAATGTTAATTCAACAATGAATTCATGATATAATAGATTTAGTGATGTTCATATGACATGACTAAAAAATAGTAATCGTTAAGTAATATATTCTCACACGTAGGTAAACAAACACTATAAAGATGATATGTATTTTCATAAAATATAATTAAATTGATAGATTATATTTCTTCTAATATACAATACAATCATATGAAGAAAGAAATCAATGTCAATTATCAATATATCTAATTGTTTCATTTTTTATGAGAACATCTTGTTGTGAATATAATGTCGTTACCCAATATCGTGATCCTAATTATGTTGTTGTCTTTGATATAGTAATATTTAAATTTATACAGTAGTTGTTTGTTTGTTTAAATTAACATGGTGGTATGAACAAAGTTATGGATTTGTGACATAGTCTTTATAATATATGTAAACAATATTGTGACAAAGATGTGATTATATTCATATGAATGCATGAAACTTATCACTGAGTATTTGACTTAATACTTTATCATGTTTATTATTTTTGAAGTGTATATGTAGAGTTTCAATCTTTTATAAAAAATATATCTAAACTGATCCAAGTCAATTCAAATTATATATAATATTTGAATTTGATATCTTGATATAAACAAATTAGACCGGATCCAATAATTTGGTGATAAGCTAAGATGTATGTGTTTTTAAGGGTGACCCTTGACCCTATAAATCCAACACTTATCACTTTCACAATTGTCTATTTTATATCACTTAAAAGAAAGATAACTGGTTGTGTTTTTTTCCAATAGTGGGGTGGTGTCCAAAATGGAATAAGAAAAACCATGTACTTGTATCACTTTTAAAACTTTTTTATATATATGTTTTCTCAATTCAAGGCAACATTATTTGTTTTTTGTGAACTCTTAATCTCAATTATTTTTTTATACTAACAAAACTATGCTCTCACTTATAAGTAAAAAATCAATTTCTTTCATAATATGTGATTATCTATTTTAACAAGTGTTACTTTAGAAATTAAATCATTAACATATTAATCATTCTAAAAATTTAGTAGGATCTTACCCTACTAAACTAATATTTTTTGTGAAATGTGCCACTATGGCTGCACAAGTTGCAGATTTAAATGCCATCATTATAAAATTACATTTGTAAAAGTGTATCTCTCACTTTTTTTTGTGTTTTTCAAAGGTTTTTGTTTTAGAAAGAAAAAAAGCAAATGCTGTGATTAGTGATTACAAACCCTGGGCCTGTTTCGGATACTGGAGGCCCAATACAATAGAAGCATCGCAACCCGATTTGTATTTCGGAACATATCGGGTACAAAAAGCACGAACCGTGCCTCGTTCTTCATCGTCGTTTTCTTTCGATCTTCGTATTTCTTTCTAATCAGTGTTCACAATTCTTAAATCAAACCTCTTTTTCGTTCAATTCCTGTTATCTATTTCCATTTGATCCCAAAATCAATCTTTTTGGTTATCGTTATCATATTCTAGGGTTAGGGTTAGGGTTTGATCCGGTCCTTCAAGGCCACACAATCGTCCCATCCTCTTGTATATTCCGTTAATTTTCGTAGTTTTTGTTCTTATCCATCGATAATTTTGCCCCAATTTTACATATTATTTGTACGTGTTTCCGAATCTAGGGTTCCGACTTGATCGAAATTTTAGGTCTTTTCAATCTTCAAATTTCTTGAGGGTTTGTGTAAATTGTTTTAGGGGTTTTGTTCCTTCCCATCGTTTATGAAATTTTCGCAGTCGTTCGGTTTTTAATTTCATAATTTCTGGCGCAAATTGAGAGTCTAGGGTTAGGGTTTATAATTTATTTTTTGGGTTATTCTATTTAGTAAAATTGATTTGGGGATACAGTTTTAGGAGTTGAGAAACTACCTTATTTGTCCAATTCCTTGCCAAATTCTCCCTATTTAGGCTTTTGGAATTCCGTTTGACTTTGAACATTTCCCCTCAGTGCTGCTTTGGCCGTCTGTGTATAATTTGAATTTGAAAGTGTTGAAAAGGTGAGAATTTTGTTACCACTGATATATTATCCATTTAATGTTTTAACAATAATTGAGACTGTATTATTAAGTGTGTGGGCATGGGTTTAAATTACATTTGTTTTCTTGCTGTATATGATAATGTGTGCTTTTGATATACTGCTGTGATTTTACTTCAGAGTTTTTCATCTCAGATGTGGAAGGAAAATATTTTTGGGCTGGGGTCTTAAGCTCATTTGTGCCTTTACTAAATTTTAATGAATATTTCGGTACTGAGCTGAATTTTGTTTTTGTTCTCATAACTCTCATTTGCAACAGACTTTTCTAAGTTCTATTTCAAAACGGTATTATTTTATATGAACATTGTTTTGCATGGCTTGCTTTATTTTTTATGTAGTTGTGACAACTGGAAAATTGACATTGGTCTGGTTCTTCAGTCAAACCAAACTAAAACATTATGCACACGACAATTGGTCCTTTTGCCAATGTTGTATGATATGTCAACTTACCTTTGACACTCTAATCATCAGAATTGGTCATTACGGAGATAAAATTATTGCACAAGTATAAAGAAATGATGTAATGACATTGAATACTATGAATGTGTTTGGTAGCTTTCATCCTGAATATTTATTCTGCATGAAGCACTTCAAAGTACGGGCTATCAGAATTATGTCTTTATTTATCTGTTGATATGTTGTTTTTTGGGTATTAACTCAATTATTTATAACAGAATCACAATGGGATATAAGAGATGTCTTGATGTCAATGAATTTGAGGATCTTTCTTTGAACAAGGCCAAGCGACTTGAATCCGAAAATGAACTTGTTTCACTAACTGACAATTCGTTTGTGAAAACGGTTATGTCAGGTAAATAGTGTATGATATGTTTTAATCTGGTTGCTCTTTTTCAAGCAGAGACAGTTTATATACCATTGGCCCAAATTGAAGATTTTGTTTGATAGTTTATGTATAATAAAGAATATTCTTCATTTATTATGAAGGTGACAATGAGGGTGGCTTTTACAATATTCAATGGTATGATGCTATTGAAGGAAACACTGCCTCTGAAGCTCCTCCACCTGGTGAGAGGAATGTTCCGACCAGTGGTCCCATCATCAGCTGGTCTAGTGATTATGATGCTGGGTCTGGGGCAACATCTTTGTCATCAGCCTCTTCAGGTTGCTTGGAATTTGATATTCCAAAGAAATCATACGATGATGTATATTCATCCCTTGATTGCTCCCCCAGAAAATCAGTTCCCGTGGGTCCAAATCATCAGGCTGTCCTTCCTGTCTGGAGTGGAAAAGTGAATAAGATATCGAAGTTGGTCATATATAATGATGACATTCCGTTCTCTGGTTTAGTATCTATTCATACTGCTCATGACAATGAAGAGAGGCTCATGGGGACTTCTGTGCTCCCAATGCCCGACTCTAGCCTTTATTCTTCTAACAGTAATGAGGGTGGAGAAGGTAGAATAGAATGTGACTGCCTGGATCAGGGATCCATCAGATGTGTTCGTCAGCATGTCAGGGAAGAACGCGAAAATGTGAGGAGGACTCTTGGGATGGAAAATTTTGTGAACTTGGGCTTTTGTGACATGGGAGAGTACGTTGCCCTCAAATGGAATGAAGAAGAAGAAGAGGTTTTTCATGAGGTTGTCTACAGCAATCCTGCATCACTGGGAAGAAATTTTTGGAAGATTTTATCAGCAGCATTCCCTACTCGAACTAATAAAGAAATTGTCAGCTACTACTTTAATGTTTTTATGCTTAGGAGAAGGGCTGCTCAGAATAGATCCAGATTTTTGGATATTGACAGTGATGATGATGAATGCCATACAAGTGATCCACGGTTTTATGGTTATGAAAATTCAGATGACTCTGGCATTGAGTCTCTTGATGATGAAGATGTTCATGTAGAAAACCAGGATTATTCTGATGAAGATGATGACAACAGTGGTAATGGCAATGAGTTTGTTGGATATAATATGGGAAACGTCACTAAGGAAGAGGGTGAGATTGATCAAAGGTCCTCAAAATGCAAGGCTGACTTACAGATTGATAGTTGGAGTAATCCTAGTCAGCACCTTGATGGGACTCGAGGGATTCTGAAGGACGATTATGGTGCCAAGGATGATTCTTGTATGTCCTTTGAGTGTGATGCCAAAATGGACGTGTCTCGTTGTCATGGTTTGCTAGATGCGAGCATTTCCTTGCAAGACAAGGAAATTAAATGCGACCAGTCTTCACATGTGCCCGGTAAACTTGATATGCCCAGCCATGAGTTAGAGGATATTTATTTGTTGGAGCCGAGATTTTCTAAAGATTGGTATCCTGCATACTCAACATTTCTGGATACAAGTATAGATTTCTTACCTACTTCCAATTTGATAGACGAGTTTTTTGGCCTTGGTACTCCAGATAGAAAGACCAGAAGCGACTAAGGTGTTAACTCCTGTAATTTTTATGGGGTGGCATGTTTAATGCGAACAATCGAGATAGATTGCAGTTGGGACCTGTTATTTTGAGGACTAGGAGGAGCTCCATGATGGTGTTTAAAGGTTTAGTTGTGAAGTAAGGTGGCCGAGGCTGCAATAGAAAACCTTCTATTCTTTAGTAATCTGTTTTATTTATTTCTTTTTATGCCAGAGTAGAGGTTGATACATTTTTTTTGTTAATTTGTATATAGTTGAAGGGAGCCTCTCCATTCCCAAAAAAAATGGGTTTACCCGTTTCTTTTTTACCAACCCACAATTTGTATTATAATGTGATGAAGAACGAGCTTGAATTGAATATCATCTCATATTCTTGTATTTTTTTGTGGTATACTGATATTCTATGCATTGCTAAGTGATTATAACGTAATTTATTAAGTTTGTGCAGGTATCCTTTTTAATTATTTTTACCCTCTGCTGTTAAATTCTCGTGTGCCATACATCATTCATTCTTCATACTTTGGTTGTTCGACTTCATACTTGGGTTATTCTCTTTGACGATCAGATTAGAAAATGGTCCTATTGACTGAAGGAGGATCCTCTCTCTTTTAATCTTTCCGTCTTTCTGTCCAAGATTAATTAGAGTTTGTAAACAAATAAAAAATAATACTTCATTTTAATTTTATAAAAATACATTATTATCTATCTGTATGTTCAGATTTAAATGGGTGGGATAAGGAATGATACATGAATCAGGGACAGATAATCTGTGTTCTGGTTGACCAGCCTTACCAGTGGTCTTAGTTTGGATTATTAATCGGGTAATTGATTATATTGTTTATTGAGTCGAACTGGGATAATCCGGAATAAACCAAGTCAGCATTTTAATTAATTTAAAAAATAAAAGGGATGGCATCAATTTTAGTGATGGTGGTTCTGCGGCAACAAGGGGAAGGGGCAATGGTGGCCACAAAAAACTAAACATTGAATTGTTGATTGTAGTGTGGCAGGGGTTGATTGCAGATTGTGAGGGGTTCTCATGCACGCAAAACTTGATAATTCTTTCATTTGCAACCAGGAGAAGTACACCAAAGGCAGGTACATACTTGTTCTGGTTGTAACTGTGTAGAAGCTTCATAAACTTGTTTGTTTTCTTTGCTTCACCCTGGAAACTTTCTTTTCAGGTGATGGGAATGTACTTTCAATGAAAGGAGGAGATTGAATTGGGTGCATCTAAAGTTTTGAGGGGTGTAGTTGGAGGATATTAACATTTATTTTAATTGAATGGTTTAATCGATTAGACATTATATAAAACCGGAAAGAAAGTTTCTTATTCATTTGGGAGACCTTAAAAATGTGAGATGAACGTGTCTTACAGGTATAATTTCTGAATTCAACTACAACTACATACTCTAATCAAAATATTCCATGACATAAGGAAACATGAAGGGTAATATAGCCAAAACGTTAGAATAAAGAGATATCTTAAATGCAATTAAATATCATTTTCAACGTGTGGAACTAAAGAAGGAGCTCCAATCGATAACGGTTGGAGATTCTGACCTTTAACTTATGTCAGCTTAAAAGCAAAATAATTTAATATTGGTTTGGAGGTTTCAGTTTGTTTAACCCATATCACAAATCGTTGATCCTCGAAACAACTGCAGATCTTAGCCGTTGAATTGAACTCCCAATGCTTCTCACCCTATTATGCGTGCAGCCTATAACTATAACACCTTTCAGTGCAGAGAATGAAATGGGTACAAAGTATAACCTCTCTCTCTTTTTATTTCTTATTTTATGTGTATAACGTCTAAAGTAAAAAGGATCCAACTATGTTATAATATTATTGAAATTCTAAATTATTTATTCATATCCCATACAAATTCTTGTATTTGGTTCTTGCAACATTATAGTATTGATGAATGAAAATTGTAAATATATAAAGAACTAGAGCAAATTTTTCATATAACTTTTTTATATACATAAGTCTACTATTTTATCTGATAGGCTTAAATTGGAGCACAGGCATGACTGGATTGGATTGAATGAATTTGTGATTTATCCTAACAAAAAATGATATTTAAGCTCGAGCTAATTTTTTATCGAACTTGTATGTACATAAGTCTACCCATTTTTCGGATAGGCTCAAATCATACCAATCGACCCACTTCATTTTATCATTTCTACATACACACAATAACATCACTTATTAATTTATTTTTTATACCATGCAAGAAATTCTCTTCCAACTAATCCCATTCATAATTTTGCTAAATGTTGTTCTTCATTACACCACTAGTAGGAACAACTTAAAACCCCAATTTTTCAAAATTTGATTTTTTGTTATTATCCCATTCAAAACACATTAAATCGCGAGCATTCTCTTCTATTGGGAAACGGAAATTAAGGGGTCTATCCCCTTTTTGTGGGTCGGATCTTGTACTTGTAGAACTGTCACATCTCACTATTTTGATTCTCTTTTGCTTATAAAAAATTAAACTTTCTGATCTCAATTTTGTCCCTTTTCTACATTCACCATTTGGGTTAATTCTGCTATTGCTGCTATCACAATTCACAATAGAGAGGTATGTATTTGATGTAATTCATTTTATAATCTTCTTTACTTTGTTTGGTATATAAATTTATAAATATATTTGGATCATATATTCAGATTAATTATATCATATGGAGGAGAAGAAATTTGTGTGCAAGTTTTGCAGCAAGAAATTTCCTTGTGGGAAGAGTTTAGGTGGCCACATAAGGACTCATATGAGTGAACAAAGGAATAATAGTATTAATAATAATGATGCTGAATGTGATAATCTGAACTTGGATGTTGTGAGAATGAAGCAGAAGAGAGATTTATGGTGTGAAGCTGGTTATGGTCTTAGAGAGAATCCTAAGAAAACAATGAGGTTTGTGCATTCCAAAGCCATTTTGGAACAACAACAAGAGGAGAAGTTCTGCAAAGAATGTGGAAAAGGTTTTCCTTCATTGAAAGCACTTTGTGGCCACATGGCATGTCATTCTGAGAAGCAGAAATTGGTTATGGATAGTCATTCTGATACCGAGGAGAGTTCTGATATTTCAAAGCATCCAAGAAGATCTAAGAGAATGAAGTTCAAGACCCTTTGCATTAGCAATGATCAGAGATATTCTTCTTCTGTGTCAGAGGTGGATCAGGAACAAGAAGAGGTTGCAAGGTGTTTGATGTTGTTGTCCAATGATTCTAGTCATAAGGGTGGTTTTGCTTTGATTGATGAGTCTTCTGAAAACAACTTAGTTGTAGTAGAAGAAGCAAAATCATCATCTGTTGATTTGAGGAATGGTGTTAAAAATGTGAACAAGTTCGTGTCTAATGGTTATGATCTTGTGGAGAAGAAGGAGCTGAAGTTAAAGTCTGCTGATAACTCAGATTCTGGGTATTACAGATATGATCCTCAAACCAAAATGGCAAAATCAGATGCTTCGAAAGATGAGTTTAAGTCTGAATTCGACGATTACGATGTTGAATCCGGGAAGATGCTGAACATGAATAAAGAGAGAAGCAAATACACTGTAACTTTATTTAAGAAATCAGTGAATAAGGATTTGAATTATGATGGAACAGGTGGAACTACAAGCAGGTTTGATTCTATGAAGATAGCCAACTATGATTCTTTCAATCATAGCAAAAAGATGACAAATGGTTTTGCCAATGATGAAATATATGAGACTGGTGAAAGGGGATTGAAGTATGAGAGTTTAGCTTATGATTCAACATATGAGAGTGATGAAAGCAGCTCAGACACTGATTCATTTCCTGCTCCGAAGTCTCATAGCAGTAAAGTTCTGAATGGAAAGAAGTGTAGCAAGGCTAAGAAAAAGAAGTTGAAGTCAAAGAAAAGCAAGGAACATGAGTGTCCAATCTGCTACAAGATTTTCAAGTCAGGCCAAGCCTTAGGAGGCCATAAAAGATCCCATTTTATTGGAGGTTCTGAAGAAAACACTGTGATCATCAACCAAGGTCCTTGCCTTATTGATCTCAATCTACCAGCTCCTATTGATGAATAGTAAAATGGGCATGCTTTGTTTTGTTTTGCATCATTTTGAAGCATCTTCTATTTAGGTACCTAAATATCTGAAATTCTGAAAATATTTTGTCTTTATGCCATTCCCATATGATGAAAGAAAACAATTTCAATGTACAGACAAGTGGGTGGTAAATGGTTTTTGTTCTTAACTCCTTATATCTTTTATATAGTAGGAGGTAGCTGTGTCCTTTCATGTTAATGAAACATCATAATTTGCTAGCATCTCAACTGAAATTTTTGTTTCTTACTATATCCAAGAATATTTTGAGAGTTTCATTCCTTTGCTGCAAATAATATGTTCAACCTTCACCATTTTTATTAATATTGTGAACATTTGTTTGTCTTAGTTTTCAATTTTAGGGTGGAAATGTAGAATTTTTTTTATGGCTTTATTAATTCATAGTTTTTTGGTACTACCAATGTTTTCCCTCACCCTATGAACAAAAAACTAATTTTATTCAAATTGCGTAATTTTATACCAAACATTTGACTTTTTTAATCTTTTTTGGGATCTAGCGAAACTTTACACCAACAAACTAACTTCTTGTTGATTATTAGATCTAAATAATACTGCTTCATTGTCAACCCAGCTTTAATATCTCATTTCCTTAATATGGCGAGTGAGAAGAGGGTGTTAATCCCCCTCACCAGAAATTTATGTTTGATCTAATTTTATCCTTTGGCATTGAAAAAGACCACATGTGGTTGCATTTTTCTTGAGGTTGAAAATTTGACAAGTGGTAATTAGTTTGTAGAACTTTGTGGAAACAAAGTAACAAACTTGTTTATTTTATTCATTATTCTACATAAATTTGTGGGTTGAGGTGGTTTTAAGGTCACCTACCACTTAAGATAGCAAAGCTTATAATTGCTCCATGTGTACATGTCTAACACATAGTTCAGAAGAAGGATAATTTGTATACCTTTTTCTTAATGCCAATTACTATTAGTATGCTTAATATAGATCAAGTGTCTTTAATGTTATCTTATTTTATATTCTTGGTCAATTAGATATTATCATGTAAATAAAAAGAATTTTTTTAAAAACAAAATACAATATTTTTATATTATTTGTTAAAATCTGATTTGTCGGAAACATGAAATAGGAAATAGGAAAGGGATAGGTGATCTCTTTTCTTTGTTTGCCACCCTGTTTAATTCTTTTACCCAATGGGATGTTGAGTGGACCACTTGTATTATATTAGCTATTGGTTTTCTTGTGAGCACTTGGGACAACATCAGATAGAATCCAGAGACACCCATGAACCAAACTCTCATGAATAGATTGATGAATAATTAAGAGAAAGCATGACTATTTTTTTAGAACTTTCACCTCAACTGATGAAAGAAGTGAAAGAAGGTAAAGTTATGAGTGTTCCACAACATAGTTAATCATAGACGGCATAATACCGAATTGCGTTTGGAAGCATGTATCAGGTTTATTTCAAAAACATTTTTAATGATAATGTATTAGTCGAGCTTAATAAATATGAGTCATAATTTGTTATTTACAACAACATTACAAATGATAAGATAATAATAATACAAATAATAACTAATAAGATAAACTATACATATAAATAAAATGAAATTACTATATCTTAAATAAAATAACTCTCTACCAATCTAAATATTCTCTAATAATAATGAGTGGTAAATTACATATCCAAATTTATCATATATTCATTATGTAATCCGTAAGGATGATCCAGTTTGGACCATGTAACCATAAGTCTGGATGTTACAAAAATTAGATGAACAATAAATATTGAGAGGAAGGTATCTTTTCAAAAGGGTAACTCATAAGTTAATGGGACAATGTTGATGATAATTAATTGACATATAAAGATGATATTTAATTAAGAGTAATGATATTATTATTATTTTCTCTAAGGTTGTAGGTTGTCAATTGTTTCAAGTAGGGATGAGCATTGGTAGGGTTAGGATGGGTTAAGGCTTGTCCTTACCTGGCCCTAAATATTGGTCGGGTCACTTTTTTGGACCCGACCCTAAACCTGAAGCTATCTCGACCCTAAATAACGTCTGAGTCAATCTTTAAGCCCGACCCTAAACTCGATTAAATATAATACATAATTATTTTAGATAAAAGAATTCTCAATATTATTTATTATTATGATTATGTAGTTTGATATATAAAATGTTATATGTATGTATATATATATATTAATCATGTATATATTATGCATAAAATAAAGAATAAATGATATTTTTGACCAAAAGGATATTATTTCTCTATACACATGTGAGTAGAAACACATACAAACATGATGAGCGAGTAACCATGGGATGGGCCGGGCCATGCTTGATCCCTACCCGACCCTAAATATTGTTCAGATATATTTTTTGAACCCGAACCCAGCCCTAGACCCGATCAGACCTGATCAGATCCGATCATGATCAGACTGTACCGGATGAGCGGGTAGTGCCGAGTCATACTCACCCCTAATTTCAAGTTAGTCAATTTGGGCTCGTCCACTAAAAGCCGATACATTTTAGGATCATAACAACTAATTCCACTCATTCCAACCTTTTTGAGTTATGTTATATGTATAAATATAATTTCTAGACTTTCACTTATAAAATATTATCTTTAATTTTTTTTATCTTATATAGGTATACTATATGAAGCACTTCTAACAATAGAAAAGGACAAAATTGTATATAATTAAGTTATATTTCCACATCTTACTAATATAAGTTAAGGGGAGATGATTGAGGAGTTCATGCGTTGAACTTGAAATAGAAAATTAGGATCATTTATATTTCCACCCACCTCGTTTAACTTGATAATATTCCCATCCAAATATGGTTAGGTATTGTTAGGTATATAGTGGAGTTCAAATTTAAAATTAGACTTGATCAATATTTAGAGTTAATTAAATAATAAATATGACTAAATCTGACTCGTCGCATAGTTATTCATTAATCATGTTTGTATGTATTTATTTCGCTGTGTATAAAGTAATGACATCTTTTTTGTCGGAAGCATCGTTGATTCTCTATTATTTTTTTCATTTTATATATATCGTTGATATGAATAAGTAACATTCACAAGATTTTATTCTAAATGAGATATGCATTATATTTAATCAAATTTATGTCAGATTCACATTCAAAGACTACTCCGATTAATAATTTGGGTCGGGTTAGATTCATGTTCAATAAAATAACTCAACTAATATTTATGATGGGATATGACTCATTGGATGAGGATCACATATCCACAACAATATCTCATTCCCAAGTCAATCATATATTAACACGTGGATAAAATAAATTTTTTAAAGCAAAAAATAATAAAATAAAGTACTCTGATTGGGTTGGGACATAAAATAAGACACCACTTGGGAGATGATCTTCATCCATCAACTAGTAAGTTACCCGTGCATTTGCACGGGGCAATAATTTTTTGGCACATGGTTAAGAACAAACATGTTATCTGTGTATTCGTATGTTTAATAACACATATGTTATTCGAGTATTCGTCTGATTAATAACACGTATTACCCGTGCATTCTAATGATTAATAATACACATATTACCCGTGCATTCTAATAGTTAAGAACACACATGTTATTCATGCATTCATTTATATGGTTAAGAAAAAAATATGTTACTTGTGCATTCATATGGTTAAGAACACACATGTTACTCGTGCATTCGTGTGATTAAGAATATACATGTTAAATGTATATTCTAATGATTAAGAAACACACATGTTACATGTGTATTCACATGGTTAAGAATATTCATCTTACCTGTGCATTCATATGGTTAAACAATCACATATTACTCGAGCATTCTCATGAGACATTGATTTTGACGAATATTTAGAAGCACATAAGTATAAATATTATTAAATGTATATTAGTAATATTGTGTAATAATTTGATAAAATAAAGCGAAATATATAGAAACACTTAAGAATATACATCTTACTTGTGTATTTACATGTTTAAGCACATAAGAAAAATAAATTGATAATTTTTAATTTGAATTTTCTACAATTAGTATTAAATTATTATTAACATATAAAATATATAAAAAGTAGGAAGGAAAAAATGTGAGGAGGAGGTGACATGTGACATGAAGGAAAAAATGTAAGGAGAAATTGACACGTGGCATAAATGTGTTTTTTTATTACATTGTTAATAGAGAAAAATTAAAATTCAAAGAATCTGAACTATAATATTAAAATTCAGTGCGAAAAATGTCAAAAAACTTTGATTAGTTGAAAAAGTACAATTATTCTTAGATTAATGATAAACATTAAATTATATAGATAGATTAATGTAAAGAAATAATTTGAATGTGAAAAAATGATTTCAATTTCATCTAATGTTCAATGACTATTACTTGTTAACATAACAAAATATAGATGTTGTAAACTCTCAATTTTAGTGGGGTAGCGACATGAACCAATCACTAATTAATATTAAATTATTATTAGCATATAAAATATATAATATATAAAAAGTAGAAAGAAAAATATGTGAGGAGGAGGTGACATGTGGCATGAGGGAAGAAGAAAGTGATATGTGGCATGAGGGAAGGAGAAACCATAAATTGACAAATTATGCAACATAATGATCAAATATATAGTAAGGCATGATAATATATAATTGAGTTCAAACTATTATTATCATAATAATATTACTCATATGATATAAATAAATATTTGATCATAAAAATCACGAGTTTCATAATTATTGTTACAAAATATCAAAATTTATAAACTAATATTGTTATATATGCAATGTTAATAACAAAGGTAAGAAACAAAATAAAATAAATCAAGTGTATTCAATTGTCTATATTTAAATATTTCATGTATTTTGGATTCCCAAAGAGGGTTTACTATAAATTAGTTTGTTATTTCTTTTTGTATAACAACAAAATAAATAAATCTATGAAAAATAAACAAAAAAATTAATGAAAATAAAAATTGGTCTATAAAATAAGAACAAATCTACAAAATAAACACACGT
>NC_032025.1:9649455-9650552 GCF_001865875.1 Lupinus angustifolius | reverse complement strand
TAACTGGTCTACCACCTTATATTCACTTTGCTTTATGAATTTCAGGAATTCACAAGATTCCTCATTAGATACCCCACTCTTATCTTGAGGCACGTACAGTTCTTCCAAATCTGCTTCCGCTTCTTCTTCTGTGGGAACGATCATCTTAGCTTTCCCTTTGCTGGTGCTGATCGGGTTTTTTTCTATATCTGGGGCACCGTAAACACGCCCACTTCTAGTTACTCTGCTGACCCCGGCTACATTGGTGACATAAGAAGGTTGCTCTGATTTCTCGGTAGTGTTCTCACTATATATCCATGGCACTGCCTTGTCTGAATTGTAGGGGAAGGGTTAAAGCCTTGCCTCCATTACGGGCTTCACGACTCTTAGGACTGGTACCCATCGTGGTGAGGGAAATGATGTACTATGCGGAATGTTAAATACAGGCACGAAGCGGGTCATTGATGGTCTCCATGTCGGGCTCCTCCCCCCCTCGCCTTGTGTAACAACATTTACATTTTGGCACTTGGGACCCCTCTCTATAGTGATTAATCTCATGTCCAACATCTTTTGTAGCAACACCTTGAACTCGGGGCAGTCCTCTAGTGTGTGTCCTTCTGGACCGTGCATCTCACAACTATCGGGGTCCTCATCTTCCCTCAGTCTTTCTACCATCCCATGTTTGCACATCTCCTGGTAAATAACCTTCATCGGAGTCTTTATCTCATGAACTTCCCAAATATACAAACCCTCTTGTACACCCTCTATCGCATTAACACCTTGGCTGCCATGATTGGGCAATGGGTTTCGGTCTACATCCGGTATATTTTCTTCAAACACTAGTTGTTTAGTGTTTATTAGTTGTTGAACCTTATACTTGAGAGCTCGGCAATGTTCAATGGAGTGACCGACGATCCCGGAGTGATATGCACATGTAACATTTGGGTTGAACCAAGATCTTGGTGAATCTGGAATCTTTCCTACTATCGGGGTTATGAATCCCCCTGCCATAAGATAAGCGAAGATCTCCGCATAGGTAACAGGGATGGGGTCGAATTGTGGAGTTTTCTTTTCACTAGGATTATGGTTGAATGTGTTATGGCTTGTATGAGGAGTGT
>NC_032025.1:9607330-9649355 GCF_001865875.1 Lupinus angustifolius | reverse complement strand
TTAAAAATACAATCTTCACTTCAACACATATTCTCGACTTCCATAATGCCCAAAATGCCATTGGTGTCAAATGTAATATGAAAATGGTAATAGATTTAATCAGGCCAAATAATCCCAAATTAACTCATTTTAGGAATATTAGTCCAATAAAGTCTAAAACACTAAACCATGTGAAACAAAGTCAATTAGGCACCAAGAATCATCAATCATGCTAAATTAAGGTTATGAATAGTGTGTAATATATTGCTCATCAATAAGATAAAGCAATAAAGTGGACATACTTACTCAATCTATCAATAATCACCCATATAGTATCCTCCCCCTTGGACTTTGGTAAGCTTTCAATAAAATCCATTGAAATGCTAACCCATACACCACCTGGAATAGGAAGGGGTTGAAGTAAACTAGGGCTGGCTGTAGTGTCATATTTGCATCTCAAACAAGTCTCATACTTCTGAATAAAGGAAACCACATCCTTACTTAAACCCTTCCAATAGAACATAGATTTCACCCTATGCACAGAAGCATAAATTCCTGAATGTCCTCCTTGATGAGATGTGTGTAACCATTGCATGATTACATCCTTGACCCTTGAATCATGAGGAACTAATAGCTTATATCCTCTGAATATTAGGCCATCCACCAACCGTAACTTAGGTTGCAGAGCTGGAGTATACATAAGATCGGTCTTTATGCTTTGCCAAGCCTCATCAACCATTATAGCCTGCAAAAATTGGCCCCATAGTTCTGAAGAAATGCCTGAAACAGTCAACTGCAATAATTCTCCATGACAGGCCCTAGATAGTGCATATACAACAATGTTTTCCTAGCCCCTTTTGTATTGACTGGTATAGGACAAACCTATCAACTTAGTAACCCACCTGTATTGAGCTGGTGTTGAAAGCCTCTGCTCTAGAAGGTACTTTAAAATTTGTTGATCAGTTAGGATAATAAAAGGCAAAACTGAAAGATATTGGTGTTATTTAGACACTGCATGAACCAAAGCAAGAAATTCCTTATCATAAACAGATAACAACTTGTTTTTGGGGGACAATACCTTGCTAATGAATGCAACAAGATGCCTATGTCGCATAAGTATAGCTCATATCCTAGTGTTTGAAGCATCAGTTTCAATGACAAAAGGTTGGCTCATAGCTGGAATAGCCAATACATGTGCATTAACCAAAGCAGCCTTGAGTTGACAGAAAGCAACATCAACACTTTCAGACCATGAGAATACATATTTTCTAAGCAAATTTGTAAGGGGAGATACAAGGATGCTATAATTTTTTAAAAATCTTCTATAGTATCCTGTTAACCCCAAGAAACCCCTCAATTTCTTAACATTATGGGGAGAAGGCCAATCTTGCACAACCTGAATCTTTACTGGATCAGTAGAGACTCCTTTTGCTGTGATAAAATGCCCAAGGTACTCAATTCTAGGGGTGAAGAAAGCACACTTGCTTTTCTTGGCAAAGAAGTGATTGTTTCTCAAGATAGAAAGAACATGCCACAAATGTATCAAGTGCTCTGTATGAGATGGGCTATAGATAAGGATGTCATAAAAAAATATTAACACACATTTCCTCAAGAGTTCAGCAAATATAGCATTCATTGTGCCTTGAAAAGTAGCTAGAGAATTAGACAACCCAAAGGGCATCACCACATATTCATATTGCCCCGAATGAGTTTGGAATGTGGTCTTCTCAACATCGTCAAGTCTCATCGTGATCTGATGGTATCTAGATCTAAGATTCAGCTTAGAGAACACCTTAGCCTTACCTAGCTCATCCAAAAAGTCCTCCACTAAAGGAATGGGGAATTTGGCTTTAATTGTCATGTCATTAAGTCTCCTATAGTCCATACACATTCTCCAACTCCCATCCTTTTTTTAACTAGAACTACTGGAGAGGCAGAGGGTGAGGAACTAGGTTGTATCACACCTGAATCCAATAACTCCTTCACCATCTTGTCTATAATATATTTCTAGGCATAAGGGTATCTATAAGGCCTCAAGCTTGTGAGATTGGATCCTTCCTTCAAGACAATGCGATGGTCATGCAAGTCTCTAAAGGGTGGTAGTTGCTTTGGTTCTTCAAACACATCCTGGTATTCTGCCAACAAGCCTTCCTTAAACTCCTCATACTGACAGTTCCCCTCCATTCCAATTAGCACAGAACAACAAACCAAGTTATTAGAATATGGTAACAATTGTAGCATTAAGCAATGCTTTTCCTCCACAAGAAGTTTATTCAGTCTTGCAACAGGCATTACCTTACTTTTTTTCACCTTATCAGCTATTAGATGAACCTTAGTCTTGCCAACAAAAAACTCCATTATTAAGTTTGTAAAATCCCAAGAAATAATACCTCACTGCCTCAACCACTGCATTCCTAGGATGAAATCACAACTATATAAAGGAATAGCAATAGCAGAGGTTTGGAATTCATACCCTTGCATTTTCCATTTGATGCCTTCATACATGCCTTGGCCTTGAATAACTCCACCATCAGCTACAGTTACCTGAACATATTCAAGATTCTGCAATTGACCAAGGCCCTCGTGACATAACCTTTGATTGACAAAATTATGTGTGCTAACTGTATCTATAAGGACACAAATATGCTTCTTGCCAATCCAACCTGTAATCCTCATCATTAGATATAATGAATCCCCTTGGATGGTATTTAGGGATACCTTGGGAGCACCTTCTACAATCTTAGGGCATGCCAAGTCCTCCACCCCATCAAGTATCCTCAAATTATCCTCCTCCTCCACTTCCATTAAGAAAACTTGCAATTTCTTTCTCTAAGGATAATCATGATTAGGTGAATACTTCTCATTACAGAAGAAGCATAAATTCTTGGCCATATGTTCATCCATCTCCCTAGGGGTTAGCTTCTTCTGAAAGGTATAACTTGGTTTGTCCAAGATACCCTTATGTACCCTTTCTTGTGCAGTTTTCTTTTCCCAATTTGCATCCTTTTTGTCAAAAGAAGAGGTTCCTCCTTTTCTGTTTTGCCAAAGCACTGAATTGGTAGAGTTTTGTGCTCGTTTCTGCAGCAACATAATGCTTCTTTCTTGCAACCTTGCAATACGAGTGACCTCCAACAAATTCCTTGGAGCAAACAACTTAACACCATTATTAAGCTCTAGATTCAACCCCCTAAGATAGCATTGCAATTTATGAGGCTCTATCAGCTCTGTACGGTAAGCCAACTTGTCAAATGCCTCTTGATACTCCTCTAAACTTCCTTCATGGGTCAACCGTTTGAGCTCTTCTAGAGGTGAATCAAATTCCAACGTACCTTCAAAGCTTCAACAAATTACAGCCAAGAGAGTTGACCCGCATTTCCTTACTCCCAATTCTGGGACCATCGAAATGACCCTTCACCCAATGTTATACTAGCAATCATCACTTTTTCACCTTTTGGAGTTTTATCCAGGGTGAAAAATAGCTCACATTTGGCTATCCACGAGCCAATATCATCTTTACAAAAACTTGGAAAATCTAACCGCGTAAGACGAGTAAGGGCACGGTGTTCACCTTCATTCACGTCTCTCGTTCTTCGATTAACCCCCAACTCTGTGATTTATAATCCTAAACCACACATTGCTTCTTGGAATCATGCGAATTGAAGCTCCATTCGCCGCTCCATCTCACGCAATTGCCGAGCCACACATGGATCAATTGCTGTCATGATCCTTTCTTCTACTTCTCGCACAACACACTGAAGTCGTGTTGCTTCCGCCATGACCATGATAAAAAAGCTCTAGATACCAATGGTAAGGGAAAGAGAGGTAGAGAGAGAATTTGAGAAAGAAAGAGAAGAATGAGAAGATTTAGAATCTGGAAAATGTATATTCATCAAGTGTGTTTCTTAGAATCATCATTTCTGCCTTATAACCACTAATCCATCTACAACTAACATTAAGTAACTTTCTCGCCAATTCTAACTATTAACCAATTTACAATTTTCCCGCCAATTTTAACTACCAACCATATTACAAACTTTTCTAACTAATTAACCCCATTTATTCATATCAGAAAATTATTAATTTAGCCCTCAAAATCTTACATTAAATTGTGTAGATTAACAAGTATATTATTAATTACAAAAATATATACTAACTAGTTATTTATACATTAGGGTAAGATCTCATAGCCTCACTAGACTCTCAAGTATCATATTAGATTAAATGTTTAATTCTTGTACTCTCGGAGA
This sequence comes from Lupinus angustifolius, assembly GCF_001865875.1. Taxonomy (NCBI): domain Eukaryota; kingdom Viridiplantae; phylum Streptophyta; class Magnoliopsida; order Fabales; family Fabaceae; genus Lupinus; species Lupinus angustifolius. The sequence goes on along the minus strand of NC_032025.1, from coordinate 9,645,129 downwards.
GACAATTCATAGTTTCACACATTCCAAAATAGTCTAACTCCTTAAGGTGAGATAACAACAATTACAAAAATGTGTATTTGTATGCCAAATCTCTATAGGTTTATAACTTCAATATATCAAAAATTACACTGTACCTCAGTGTTTATTTTATTTATTTATTATTATTATTATTATTATTATTATTATTATTATTATTGTGTAGATACTTAATTAAGAACACTAGAACAAAAGAAGCATCAACATTTGATAATAGAGTGATCATTCATGAGCAACTGCAACTATTTGTTTTCCAAAGTTTCTACCACTGAAAAGTCCAACAAGAGCTTCTGGGCCATTCTCAATTCCCTCAACAATGTCTTCAACATACACAATTTTCTTTTCTCTAATGTAAGGTAGCACAGTCTCCAAGAGCTTTGGATACAAATGATGGTGATCTCTATGTGTAAATCCTTTTATACTTAGTCTCTTAAATGCAATCTGCATAATTTTCTTTAGGGGTTCAGGCTCAGAAATATTGTACTGTGAAATCATTCCACATATAATGATCCTGCCATGAATCTTCATGTTTAGGAGTACTGCATCAAGCATTTTACCCCCAACTTGTTCAAAGTAGAGGTCAATTCCATTAGGGAAGCACCTAATGACAAAGAATACACCAAAAAATTGCTTGAGTTTAAGACTAAAGAGATAAATTCTTATTTATGCACTCTTTACCATAGGCAATCAAGTTAACAACACTTGACATTTTTAAGGTTGTGTAAGCCATGTTACAAATAGGACCACATAGCCTGTCTCAGATTGTGTCACTCATGTCTTTATGTCCTGTGGTTGGTTTAAACAAACTAAATTTCATTGGATTCCATAGATTATAACTTTTTGAGACTTTGACTAAGTGAGGAACATGTGATGATTTTTAACTAGAAATGTCTATGATAGAAAGTTCCTAGCTAATAATTGTTACATTTACAGGTATCCAAATTTACACTAGAATGGCTTTATTTCACACACCATGCTAACAAACCAGTATCAGGCTTTAGCTGAAGCATTAAGGGGAAACATCATGGTTGTTGCTTACTAACCGTAAGGTCACGGGTTTAAATCCTGGAAACAACATCTTTGCTTATAGGGGTAAGTCTGCATACATCTACACTCCCTAAACCCTACTAAATGAGAGACTCATGCGCTAGGCCGCCCATTAAGGGCAAACAGTGGCTACGATTTCTAGTCCTAATTTATACAATGCGTGCTAACCTTTTCAAGGCTGCATCCAAGTCAGGTTCTTCCTTGTAATTGAAAGCATCATCAAACCCAAGCTTGTTCTTTAGAAGATCAACCTAGATAAAACATAATGGAGTTAAGGACTCTAATGCATCTAGCAGAATATTGTACAATGAATGATCAAATTCTATGGAAATTAATATGTAATTTAAGAAGTTGTACCTTTTCTTGGCTACCTGCACTTCCAACAACATAACAACCGAGCAATTTCGCAAATTGTCCGGCCAGCTGACCAACAGCACCAGACGCTGCTGAGATGAAGACGCATTCTCCTTTCTTTGGAGAACCAACTTCATAGATGCCAGCAAATGCAGTAATACCAGGCATGCCTATTGAAATAGGAAAAAAGAAACATCACAAACTAACCAAAACTAGTAATAAATTTGTTTCTTTTAGCATTTCATTTAGAATTAACACAACCATAATAATAACTGATTATAGGAGCTACATTACCAAGAATTCCAGTGTAGTAGGAAAGGGGAATATCAGTGTGGTGGATTTTGTAGAGCCAATTTGGTCTTTCAATGAGACTATATTCTTCCCAACCAGTTGTTCCCCAAACTAAGTCACCTGCACTAAAATTAGGATTCCTTGAGTCCAAAACTTTGGCTACTCCAAACCCATTTATGGACTGCAAGTAGAAAACCAAAAGAAACAAGAGAAACAGAATTCAATATCAGCTCAAGCATGATTGAAGCATCAAAATAGTTTATCAAACTTAGATTGGAAAATGCAGAGAAATAATGAACACCAAACAAAACAAAATTTATTGAAAACTTCCTGGTTGTTTAGTTCAAATTCCTGTTATTTTCTAGTAAAGTAACAAGCTCTTCTTCTCTAATCTTTAGCTTAATAGGACCAACTTCATAAAAGGACTCTACTATCTACTTTAATGTCCTTACTTATTTTCTCTTAGTTAAATTATACCCTAAAATATGTGGTTGATTTGGCATTAATCCTTGATGGAAAATAAACCTTATAGCTCATAAAATGTAAAAGAAACACTTTTATGGACTAATGTAAACACTTTCTTTATAACCATAACTGAAGTGAAGAATATATACCAATTTAACTCTAAGTCAAAACTTACTGAGCCAGGGGTAAAATAGTAATATCCAGATAGATGTTTTTCGGCTTTCCTCATTTGAAATTGCATGACAGGATCACAAGAAAGGTAAAGATTCTTCACCAGAATAGCATTTGAACCTTGAGGGACCTGAAGCTTTATAATACTTGTTTTTATGTACATGTCAGATTCTTTGGGGTAACCAGTAACATAGTCCTTCAATATCACTTGCTTGTTCTGCACTTCTTCTCCCATAGTGAATTACCCTTCTCACTCTATGAAACTTTCAAGTGTTTTTTGATGTTTTGAATGGTCCTAAACCACAATGGTTCTTTATATTTATAGTTTACAAGTTACAACAGAGACCCTTTCATTAAAGAAATAATTTTCAACAATGATAGAATATGACGTATTTGCTGAAGTAAAGTTGATGTTACTTATGGTTTCTTTACTTATTTGGAAATGTGAGTTTGAAAATTAAGAGCTGCAATATAGAACAAGGGGAATGCTTGCTTTTGTTGCGTATTAGAATTTTATAGGTATTAGATAAAGTGGAGGAATGGTTGAATGAATCTGTGGAAGTATGACATGAAGTTGGTAATTTTTTTGACTTGGTTTACTGCAAAAACAAAATGGACATATTTTGTTTCATGGTATTACCTTTTCTAGAATACAGAAGAAACCACAAGAAGGTTGTTTTGTTTCAATGTTTGTGGTTTGTAGTGACACACATGTTGAGTCACTAATTCTTTTTTATCATGAAATACTTGTAAGATAGCATACAAGCTTTCATTTCAATTCATCTCTTAAGGTTATGTTTGGTTGTATTGAAAACTGAAATGAAAAGGAGAGAAAGAAAGTGGAACCAAAATAATATAATTATTATCAATGTTATTATTAATAATGATTATATTATTTTATCTCCAATTTCTTTCTATTTTCTATTGTACCAAACAACTAAAAAATCATCATATTTTCTTCTTAATTTTTATTTCCTCAACTTTTCTTTTCTAAACCATAATATTATAGATGAATAACTCATAAAAACACTCTTAAACTTTTAAAAGGACTCTGGGCTAAGTGTCTACCTTTCAACAATTGCTTCTCCTAGTATTTAACTCTTATGTACAATTTCACAAGGAAAAGTGATAAAACATAAAAAATAAGTAGCACTGATTAACATTCTAAAAATACAGTAGTGGTCACGTGTAAAGCAAAAGGACGTTGGAGGTTAATTCAAAGTATATTGTTAGGAAGAAATAACATTTCTGTAATTAATATAAGATCAAATTTATTATACCAAAAAGTGTTACTCAATGTGCTATTTGCTCTGCTTTATTGAAAAATACATTTAAGTAGAAAAATTAATAAGTATTTTTGTAAACAAACATTTTTGTATGGTACGCTCATCATGAGTTGTCTGCATGTGTATGGAAGAAGTTAATGACCAAAACATCCCTCTGGTATTTAAGGATTTCTGCCTCTCCCATTTGTCCATTTAGGTATTTTGCATATATTGCCCACAAATGATGAATGATGATGCGCACTGGTTTGTCCAGATAGGGCCACTTGGACTGCAATAGAACCTTGCTACTTTCCTTTCCATCCCTAATCCCTGGCTTATCATCCCATACTGAAAAATAAGAATTCCCTTGCATGGAGCCATCTACCCATGACAAATTCCCTTTCTTCCCATGAAGGGTTCCCCATAAATACTCATTGAGCCTAAAAACTTATCTTACTCACAAATATCACCCCCCTCTTATTCTGGAACCAGTCAACTTTCTGGACCATTGGTGCTCTTGTGCTTGAAGCACCATTTCTTGGGGTTGGCATAACTTCAGCTTTCAAAGGTATGCATTCTTATGCAGAAATAAAAAAGAGTAAATACTCATCACAGGCTTATATTTTTCGATGTTATTAGTTTGGTCCCTCAAAATTTGAAAAACCCAATATAGTTCCCAAAAATTTCAAATGTAAGTAAAATTAGTCTCTATCTAATTTTATAAAACATTCCAAAAATAACTAATTTAAACCAATTTGAAATTTTAGAGTTTTTCAATTTTCGAGGAATCAAAGTGATCGAAAAACATGAAGTATTGAAATGAAGTAAAGTACTGATGGATTACTCAAAACAATCATGTTATCCTTACACCCATACTCATACACCTATATCTACTTACACTACTACAAATAATTTAAACTAACCTCCTTGTTTCCCTCTACATTTTCTTCACAGTTTTTTACTCCAAGAGAATAATGTGAGTAAGAGTGAATATTGAGGTACATCCTATTCGAGGCAAATTAGGTATATTACGTGGAAATATGAGTAGATGTTGCATGAGTGTAATACAAATAATGGAGTTGAAAAGAATTAAGTGCTGAGAAGGTATATATCATACAGAAGTCCCTCGAGCATATCAGGTTGCAGCTTAAATGTTTTGATTAAACAGATAGCAGTGGAGCACCTCCTCACAACTCCACACCTTCATGCCCAAACTAAAAACATGGTAAATACTAATATAACGTTCAAGTTTCCTCAGTCTTCACAGGAGTCCAATTACTCTTGGCATCAGATTTCTTCCTGGTATGTTTAATGAAACCAAAAATGTAACCCGCAAGGGCTCCAACCACCAATACACTTCCTCCCTGAACATACCACGATAATGCGGATTTCTCTTCAGCCTTCGCGTCACTAACATTGCCATCCCCATTACCACTGATAATTTCTCCAGATGCCAGAATTTCCACCGTGTCGTGCACCTCACCATCATGGTTTCCAATGTAAAAAAGCTTAAGCTTTTCCTTTGTAGCCACCAGTCTAGTGTACCCAAACTCACCTGTACGGTACATAGACTGTTTTGGTTGTGGATAGATTGGCATATCTGGATGGTCTGGTCTAGGTTCCCAGATGGGTTGCCAGTCTTGCCCTGCCATGCCAATCACAAGATGAACAGTGAATGCTCCTCGGTCCCCCACTCTCTGACTCACATTACTGCCACAAGTGAAGTTATTCAGCGGACAAAACCTCTCGTATCTATGAACATGACCCCAAAGGGCAAGGGTGACATTGTTCTTTACCAACAGAGGTTCCAAGTGCTCAAGCATTTTCCCCCTTAATGCGGCATCCCTTTCTTCATTGCTTGTTGTGTACATGGGTCGGTGCCCTTGGACAACTACAAAAGGAGTCTTCTTCCTATCAACTGATTCCAAATCATGCTTTAAGAAGTTATACTGGTTGCTCCCTGGAAGGAAATTGGTCTCTGTGGAGAAATACACAAAATGCACTACTCCCATATCAAATGAGTAATAAAGATTCCGAGTTGCTGGGGCTATAGTTCCGGTGGATTCTGAAGAGTTACCAGGCATATTGAACCTTAAACTGTAGGGTACACCACACTCTCCACCTCCATCTTTTCCATAATTGGCCCAATCAGGTTTCCATGGCTGCAATGGCCAGTCATACTCATGATTGCCAATGCAAACATGGTATGCCACTTTGGTTGCAACAGGTTCGATCTGCATGAAAAAATGGTCCCACAACCATGCGTAACCTCTTGCATAACTAATGTCTCCAATGTGTGAGATAAAGGCGGGCTTGTCGCCAAGTGCTTCAACATCACGTTGGATCCACTTCATGGTTGATAAGCTTTCATCTTGTGTTCTCAAGAACGTATTGTATGGTGTAGCTGCTCCCATGTCTCCAAAGAGGAAAGCTATTGTTTCATCTGAATCACTATTCCTTGATACAAAGCTGTGAGTATCACTCCAACCACCATAATCATTTCCAACCTGGTACAGATGAAAATATTATGAACTCAATAATTTTGATAAACTATCTGAATGAATAAGTTTATGTCTCAACAAAATATAATATTATATATACATTAAATGAAAGGATATGGTCATGGAGATGGACATGTTTAAAAGGTGAAACAAAAGGAGATATATTTCGCTATTGCTGGTTATGAGTTATATTTAAATTGTGGTACATAGATACAAAACTTGAGCTTCTCTAATGAAGTTCAAACAGCACAGCTCATGAGCTCGCAGCAACAAAACAAGCTCATTTTCTTATTAAACTCAACTTGATTCAATCAAACCAAGTGTGACCTAGATCATTGTCAGCCCTACTAAAACAATCTAATAACATGAATGGACCTTATCTTGCCACTCCACTTAACCACTAAACAAAAAATAACATGACAGAATTCAATTCACATATAAACACATAATTTAAGAGCATTATGACTTTGTTCGATCCACGTATCTTACCCCACCTATTGCGCTTAAGGCTCGGTTGTCATCAATGATTCATATTGAGGACCACATCACGTGATGCGGCTGCAATATTAATGACCACCGCTACTACATCACACATCAATTATCGTGTGACACTGGATCACAATGATGTGGTCACATCAACCGCAATGACCACAACCATGATGGCAATAGCAGTAACCGTGACCATGACCGCAATAACAATAACTGTGACCGTGACCGCAACAGCAGTAACCGTGACCACAATAGCAGTAGCAGTAACTGTGACCACAATAGCAGTACTCGCATGGCAATAGCAGTAACCACCATGACCAGTAGCAGTAACTGTGACCGCAATAGTAACCACAATCCTAACCGCAATAGTAATAATGACCGTAACCGCAATGGTAACCGCGGCCGCGACCGCAATGGTAACCGCGGCCGCGACTGACCGCAAACACAATTTAAAACAATTTAAAACACGGGTTGTTGTATAAACACATAGTCAGAGAGAAATTTGACAAAGAGTTAAAAAAGAAGACCTTGTAATAATATCTAACACCTTTCTTCAACTTCTTGATCAAAGCATCATGTATATAACCAGGATCCCTCCAACCAACGCTATCATTAGCAGGAGCATCACACATATGCTTCCTCTCATACCTCTTCACACGCGCCACCGCCACACCATCCAACTTCCCCTCCTTCTCCCCGTACCTCACATACGTCTCCCTCACATCCCCACTCACATACATCACGCGCATCGCATCCACGTCATCCGCAAACGCCAAATGAATCTGCTCGGGTCCCCGACCCGGTTCAAAAGAAACCTCACCAGATTCCGCAATCAGATTCTTCGTCTGCGGCAACGGATTGTTATCATGATCGTGGCGCTTCGGGTTGATTTCTTCTCGGGTCCAATGGAAGATCTTGAAGGTGTAATTTGAACGAAGGTTGATTAATGGAAGGGAAATTGAACCCGACCCGGATTTCCAAGCCGGGTCGGATTTTGAGAGAAAAACGTAACCAATGAAGTTGTCGTGGGAAGAGTTTGGTGGGGAATAGATTGCGAGGAAGTCGAGGTCGGAGGGGGAGGTTATACCGGACCATTTGATGTTAACGATGTCGTTTGATTTGGAGAGGGTGGTTAGGGATAGAGATAGGGTGGGATTGGATTGGGCTGAGTGAAGGTTAGAGAAGAATGATGTTAGGAGGAAGAAGAGTGTGAGATTGGGAATCATTTTGGTGTTTGGAATGAATAATAAGAATTTGTTATTGGAGTGTGGGGGAGGGATTTTGAATGAATGATCATTCATGGTGTGATTTTTTTCTTGATAAACAATTTAACATTGATTGGGAAGGTATATTCTTCTCATGCTTATCTTAAATTCCATACACATTGTTTGAAAAAGAGAAATTCTAAATGTAAAATGTTTAATTTCTGTAATGATATTTATTGAGAAGTATAACTTGGAAAAATTTATTATGAAAAAAATCAATATTCTAGTAGTACAAAAAAATTAAATATACATGGTTAGTACTGATAAAAAGGAAGAGCAGACTAGATAACTAATTCTTTTTAATATTTGGGTTTGTATTAAAAAAAATACGTGGTTAGTAAAGGTAAAGTGCACTTTAATAGTTTATATATCTTAAAAGAGATTATCAAGCTTTAATTATAGATGGAGTCATGTTGGCTATAAAAAAATATGTACATGATGCATGTATAATAATGTTTAAATAAATTATGCAACGAGGCAAAGATAGTAGGTGTGTATGTAAAAACTAAAAAGTAAATTCTAATACATTGAACTGATATCAACTTTCAAATACTGTTTGCATGAAAAAAATTATAATCTTATATGGAGTAACCTTTCAAAATCAAGTCAAGAATTCATGTCCGACTATTGCGACTTGTAAAATACACAAAATAATGTTTCTTAAATTAAATTCAGAAATTGTATTTAATAACTATTTCTTTTTGGGAAATAATATGTTTACAATAACTATATCAAAATTTAACAACTTTCCTTTTTAGGAAAGAATCTTCTTGAATCTGCATCAAGCTAATGGGATGAAGCTCATCAAATCTGTATCGTTAGTGCTATAGGCTTTTGAGTAAATTGATTAGTGGCCAACCCAAAACAACAATTGATGAATTTTTTCTTCTACCTTTATTTTCGTTCTCATATTTATCTCACTATAATTATGAGAGTGATCCTAACATTGTAAATTCGAGATTCCCTACAATTACATTAAAATTGTAACTGTGACTCATATTTTCCTACAACTATATGATAAGCACAACATTGATACCACAATTTAAAATGATGAACAAAAGAATTTGAACATTAACTTGCTAAAAATAAATTACCCCTTTGTAAATCAAACAAATGGATTGCAAGGAAAACCCTCATCTTTATCTATCTCCAGAGAAACCCTAACTGTTAATGTCATTATAAGCTCCACTTGCTCCTTGTTGTGCGGCCAACCACCTAACATCGAAGAAGTCGCACCAATAGCCTATGCTAGTAAAATGTGCTTAGATTGTGGTGGCAATGAGAGAGATGAAGTGAGTGAAAGGAAAAATATGAACATGGATATAGGAGATAAAAACAACATCATTTTCAAGAGTGAGGATCACATCTCTCCAATACTGTCACATTCAAAGTCAACTTCATGTATTAACATGTGGGGAAATTTTTTAAAAGTACACTCTGATTAATTTGAGACATAAAGTATGACATTAATAGGACAGATGATCTCTATCAGTTTTGAAGTGTCATAATCCTCACGATTCCCGATCAATGTTGATGGAATGAACAAACTGGAACATTTGTAAAACATGAAAGACTGAATAAATCGTTTTAAATAAAAAATAGAACTCGTATAAAAAATAAAATATCAATATATCATTTAGGTCTAAACTCATATTTAATTACTAAGGGTAATACTTGTTGAGAAGAATAGACACGTATCTTGAGAAAAATTAATTCTTTACCCATAGAATGAGAAATACTTTGATAATACCACATTTTAAAAAAATATATAATATTGTATATAAGTAAAATATATATTGTTCTCTAAGTTCTATTTTCTAAAGAACATGTATTCTCACTTAGCGTTCATTTGGTTGGGGAAAAATAGAGAAGAAAGAAGTTGAGGGGAGAGAAGTTGAGGAGAGAGTAGGTTTTTCTCTCATTTGATTGAGAAGAGAGAAATGATGGAGAGAATAAAAATATATGGAATCCACATCAAATTCTTTCTCATCAAAATCGAGAGAAAGCGAGGGGAGAAAAAAATTATCACATGAAATGACAATTATAACCTTATAAACTCACATTTTTATTATTTTTCATTTCTTTTTGTTTAAGAGTGTTTTTGTCTTTTCAAATATATTATTTTTCTTTTCTCTTACTTTATATTCAACCAAACAATGGAGATAGGGAATAAAATATCTCTTTCTATTCTCTTTCTTTTTCATTTCACTCATACTAAACAATATTAAAATTTATTTTCTTTCCTATCTATTTCTCTCTTTATAATCACTCTCACATCTTTTTCTCTTCTCACTTTCTTTCAGTAACCAAATAAAGCATTAGCGCAATCCAATTCAAATAAAATAAAACTCTTCTAAGCAAATATTTAGTAAAACTTCCAACAACTCAATGTGAAGACCTTTATTTAAGATAAAATAAATCCCACAAAATAAATTGATTAACAACTTCATGAACAACATAATAAATTGGAGATACCCACCAAATTTGTAATAAATAAATCATATCCAACAACCTATCTTTCCTTGATCCGATAATATATTTTATCTTTTCACACACATTATACATTTAAGCACCAATTCTTCACCACTCCACACAACTCTTTCTTATCTCCATATTTTCTTTCTCAATCATCATCATGAGTTTCAATAAACCTCTCCAAGATTTGTGGGCAAAGATTATTGACATAGAATCAGGTGAGTTGGTGTCTCCAAAACCTTTTACTCCTTCTGCATTGCATGTGATTCTATCACACTTTGCACCACAATATTACAGCCAAGAACAAATTGCTCAACTCCAGAATTTCTATGAGCAACAACTTAAAACCCAAACAGTTGAAGATAGTAAGGCTATTCCAACAACTAGCAACCAAACCGAACACATGATGGAAGAAGAAACTATCAAACAAATTAGTAAGAAATCGAAAAAGAAGATTGTGAAAAATAATATTATACCATCGTCATCATCACTACCACCACGGCCACCACCACCATCATTGCCTGACCGATTCATGGAGCGGATTAGAGAGTTGAATGGTACTGATATTAAGTTTATGATGGAGAAGGAACTTTTCGAAACGGATGTGAAGCGGAATAACAATCAACTTTCAATGCCAGAAAGTAAGATTGATTGTGAGTTTATGAGTGAGGAAGAGAAGGAAACATTATATGAAAGAGAAGGGAGACAACTTCAAGGCATGGAGGTAATTGTGTTAGACCCATGTCTCAGAGAGTTTACTTTGTCATTAAAAAAGTGGGACACGAAGACCTACAATTTAGTAACTAATTGGCACAATGTTGTAGCTATTAATAACCTGCAACAAGGTCACAAACTCCATATATGGTCCTTTAGGGTTGATGCTAAACTATACATTCTCTTGAACAAACCTTAAATGCAGAAGGAACTTCGTTATTTGCGTTTTTAGGTAATAGGGTTTTATTTTAATATTTTTGAATTTTGATACTCTTGTTTACGTAATTGCATGTTTTATTCTATTTATTTGAGAATCCAATTGAATTTTCAGCTATTTTTATTTTGATGTTCAGATCATTTTACTATTCTTGTTCTCTTGGTACGTCGTTAATTCTTATCTTGTTGAATACCTATAATTCTACAAAAAGATGTCACACAGTACACGCACCTCATATTTACTGCCAATTAAGCAATAGCATTGTGAATTTTGAAAGATGCCATCAATTTAGTTATAGGAAAAGCACTAATTGTTCCCATCAATTTAGTTCTAGGAAAAACACTATTTGTTCCCATCAATTTAGTTATTGCATTTTATGGTGACACAACTAACACGAACAACTCAAATTCATTAGAGAACCTAATGGTGATAACAATGAGATCTAGACTCGTGAGTACCCGCCCATAAACCTAGAATGAGATGAATTTTGATATTTATTTTTGGACTTGCAAGTAATTGAAATTGAAAATTTTTAAACTCGCTAATCAACCGATAATATCATGCTAATATTCATAATCATAGCCATGATGCTATAATATTCATTTATAACTACAATATCATGTTAATCCATAAATATGATTGTTATTGATTAAACAATTATTCTAAGTAAAATTTTCATCATAATTGTGATGTTATGTTATTAAATAGTAATGCTATTTTTTACTAAATAAAATTTTCATGATAATGTTGAAATATTAACTTTATTTTTATGTTTATTTGAGTAAAATGAATCTTATCTAATCGACAATTTAATTTGTGTTTAAATTATATTTTATTACTTTTATCATATAAGATTATAGAAACATATGCTTAATTGTATAAGTTGAGCGCAATTATTATTAATATTTTTTGAAATTCTGGAGTCCATGGATTTGTGGATATCCATTTGGACAAAGGACGAATTCAGATCCAAAAATGAATGAACAAGTACTGCTCGAATACATGGAGACCCAATACCATCCCTAGAAGCTACTATTTCTTTTGGTGAAAAGAATCAATAATTTAATGCTAAGAAGAGCAATTTCAAGTTTTGTTATTTTCCTTTGCTGACCACATAACTTAATGGATACATGCACCAAGTTTGAGGTCTTTGCACAAGGAAACGTGGGCTCAGGGCTAAAGATATGTGGTGCAGATTACATATCACAGGCTTGGATTGGGATTATAAAGCTCTTATGCCATCCTGAAAAATATTAAATTATTGATGCCCGAGATCATTTGATTCCATTGTAATCATATATAGAGATAGGGAGAGCAGAGGTGGCAAGGAGATATCTCTAATCAGAAGACATTTTGCCCTAGAACTCTATTATAATATAAGCTGTCTTAAGTTCATACTATGAGATGTTAGCCTTCAAAGTTGTCTGATAGGAAGATATGAATACTAAAAGAGATAGTAGCTAATTTAGAAGGATATACTGAATATACATCATTTTTCATATCATTGTTCTTTGCTTAGTACAAAATATATAAGTGGAAAAACTGTAAAAGCATAACAAATCTCCATCATCCAAATGTTTAGATCATATAAAAAGTAAAGCTTGTTAAAATAGAAAAGGAAGCCTAATCATTATTTTTTTATAATAAAATTCTTTTGCTAGCTAGGTGTAGTCTTATGGCGTTTGGGCCTCTTTGTGGACATCACGACCCTAACATTACCCATCCATCCAAGGAAACCTTGTCCTCAAGGTTTGGGTTATGGCCCATGTTCTGCTTTTGGGCCACCCGACAAGACTCATCATGGGTTCGAAACTGTTCAGCCAATATTATTGGGCGGGAAAGTTGATTTGGGTTCCCAGAGGTAGTTGTGGACTTGACACGTGTTCCTAAGAGAGTTGCATCTAACAGAGGCAGCTATGCTGCACCACGTGAAGCGTCAGCTTGGAGAAGGTTTTAGGACTCCAAATGTTGTCCTTTATAGCAGGCAATTAACGGTTGAGATTTGTCCTGAATAATTGTTGACCATTGATTTGAGGGCTTCAAGGAGAGAGCAAACTGTGCCAATGTTGTTGAACTGTCCAAGGAAGGGGAATCAAACGGTCCATTATGGGAGTCGTTGGATGCTAAAATATGTACTCCCTTAGGATCCAAGGGCTCCTTTATCGCCATATGTTTGTCTTGTGGGTCCATTTCAGAAGTATCAAAATTGAGTGGGAAGTGAGATAAACTCTCATTAGTGAGATGAGTCTTTCCTTCTTTTCTTTGAAAAACAGTGTGCTCCTTATCCGAACTCTTTTCAGTAGAAACTTTAAGCTTTTGAACCGCAACCTCCAATGGTGGAATATCATCCCTTACCAAGGTCAAATTTTTCTCTCTTGTCTCTTCTCCTTCTTCATTCAGAATATGCTCTGGTAACGACACGATTTGGCCGGAGGGTTCCCGATAGAATTTCCGAAGCAAGGACATGTGAAATACGGGATGGATCCGAGAGGTTGTTGGTAAGGAGAGCTCGTATGCCACCGCACCAATGCATCAGAGTATTTGATAAGGGCCAAAGAACCGAGGAGACAGGTTATGACATGTCCGGCGAGCCACCGTCACCTACTGGTAAGGATGAAGCTTGAGTAGAACCCACTCTCTAGTGGTAAAATAACGTCTTTTCTACCGGTTTGAGTTTGAGCCACAATTTGTTGTTGATCCCGAATTAGGTTATGTTTCAATGTTGCTAATAACTCTGTTCGTGGTTGTAGGATGTCCCTTACTGGCGCGAAAATATTATTAGTGTTCACAAAATTACCCAATCTTGGCGGTGGTCTCCCATACAAAGCTTCAAAGGGAGAAAAACTAGTAAATGAGTGGTTGGAGGTATTATACCAATAATATGCTAATGCAAGATGTTAGTACCATTTCTGGGGTTGTGAACCTGTGAAGCATCGTAGGTAAGTCTGGAGGCAACGATTGACCACCTCTGTTTTTCTATCGGATTGTGGGTGGTATGCCGAACTAAAACAGAGAGTTGTACCCAAGAGCCGAAAAAATTCTTTCCAAAAGGAACTTACAAAAAGCTTGTCCCGATCTGAGACAATAGAACATGGAACCCCATGTAGGCGGACCACTTCGGAAAGGAACCGTTGTGCCAACGATGCTTCCGTGAACCTCGTGGGTAGGCCAATGAAGTGAGCATACTTCGATAATCGATCCACCACGACCCATATGATTGTGTGACCATGAGAGACATTAAATGTGTAATATAGTCCATAGAGACATATTCCCATACTTTATCTAGTATGTTGAGAGGTTGTAACAAACCGTTTTGTTTTGATAGACAATATTTATTGTGCTGACAGGTGATGCAATGACGAATGAAGAGTTTGGTGTCATGCACAAGCCCGACCAGTAGCAGGAAGCTGCGACTCTAGCAACTATCGGTTTCAGGCCGGAGTGGCTTGAAGGTGGAGCCATATGGAACTCCGTCAGAATCTGTTGTGTGAGATCCGACAAGTCAGGTATGTAGATCCTTTTATCATAAAATGTATACCATTGGAAAAATGAAACTTGTGTTGCATATGTGAATCAGTCTCACTTTTTGTTACAAACTGACTGCCTTCCGAGGTGAGATAATGACAGTGCAACCAATCCAATAGGGCTGGAATTGGTGAAGATATCGGAATCAGGACTGCCACATCATCAAGGCGGCGAGAGAGAGCATTCACTACTCTATTTGAGGTACCTGATCTATATTGAATCTCACATTGAAAACCAATAAGCTTTATAACCCATTTTTGTTGTTCTGGGGTGTGCAACCCTTGAGCCATGAGATGTTTTAAGTTTTGTAGATCTATCAGTATAGTAAATTTACGTCCAATTAAGTATTGATGCTATTTTTTTACTGCCTCTATTACATCAAACATCTCTTGGACATATGCTGAAGAATGTTGCATTCGAGGGACCATTTTTTTTGCTAAAGAAGGCGATAGGATGCCCAGATTGCGACAGAACTGCCCTAATGGCCACCGCAGATGCATTAGTTTCAACTTCGAATGTGGCAGCAAAGTCGGGTAAAGTAGGACTGAGGTTTTGGTCATTGCATTTTTTTAATTTGTAAAGGCCAATTGAGCCTCATGCGTCAATGTAAATTTATATTGTTTGAGTAGCTCGGTGAGAGGAGCAGCAATTGAGGTGTATTACTTAACAAATTTTCTGTAAAAGCCGGTAAGCCCTAAAAAACCCCGGAGTGTCGTGAGTGATTGAGGCTGTGGCCAATCTACCATAGCTTGTATCTTACCTGGATCAGGTTGAACTCCAACCACATATATGATATGCCCCAAATAACTGACAAAAGCAACCCCAAAATAACACTTTGATAATTTCGCATAAAACTAGTTAGATGGTAATAGGTGCAACACAATTTCTAAATGCTGCAAATGATCAGATAAGCATGTGCTATAAACCAATATGTCATAAACAATACTAATACAAATCGCCGTAGGTGAGGCCTCAAGAGATCATTCATAGCCGCCTAGAAGGTTGATGGGGCATTAGTGAGGCCGAAAGGCATGACCTAAAACTCGTAATGCCCATCAAATGCGCAGAATGCAGTTTTGTGCGTGTCTGCTGAATTGACCCTAATCTAGTGGTATCCAGAGCGCAAATCAATTTTGGAGAAGATCTGTGCACTCTCGAACTCATCCAACAACTCATCAATAGTTGGGATAGGAAACTGATCCGAGATATTAATAGTGTTTAGTGCCCGGTAATCAACACAAAATCTCCAATTACCATCTCTTTTTCTCACCAACAACACCAAAGAGGAGAAGGGGCCAGTACTAGGAACCACAATTCTAGCTTGTAACATGTCTTGTAGCATAGTAGTCATAACGTCTTTTTGGGAGTGTGGATAGCAGTAAGGTTTGCTAGTGAAGGATGAGAGGAGGGAAGGAGAGGGATATGGTGGTCATGAGTGCAAAAAGGGGGTAATGTGGAGGGTTGTTGGCATATGTTGAAGCAAATGTCTAGGAGAGTCTGTATTTGGGGTTGTGTATTAGGCGATATGTCTTGGCATGATGAGGTTGTAGGTTTAAGAACAAGGTCTATAGAGAAGGCATAGAAGGTGGAAATACTATCAATCTGAAAAAGCCGAGATAGTTAATGGAAAGTGGACGGTTGGAGGGAGTAGGAAGTGTCACCAGTAAGTGTAATAGACGAAGTGTCTACTGTAAACTGCATAGATGGCACAGAAAAATCCGAAACCACAAGTCCCAATGTGCGAAGCCATTCAATGCCTAAACACCACACCAGCTTCCTTAATGGGGAGTAAGTAAAATGGAATAAGGAATTTCCGACTTTGGAGTGTAATTGGTGTGTGCTCACATAATCCACTGCAGTAAATATGTGCGTCATTTCCCACCATTACGGGAAATTGGGGTGTTGGAGTAATAGGAAAATTCAAATAGGTGGCCAATCTAGGTTGCAAGATGTTGTGAGAGCTGGCAGTGTCTACCAACACAGTGACTGGATGATCGTAAATGGACCCAGAAAATTTAAGTGTTTTTAGGAGAAATGTGTCCGCCTAGAGCATGATCCGAGATATGAAAGTGAATTAGTTCATCAGGAATTAGCTCTGAAGCCATTAATTTAGGACCCTCAGGAGTAGGATTACAGGAACTCAGATCTGGATCGAGATTCATGAGTGGGCTGTCATCCAACGTGAGCAAGAATTTCATAGGTTGGCGCCTATGCCCCGATGAAACTTTTCATTGCAATTATAGCATAGACCTTGGGCTCATCGGTCTTGCATCTGAGCAATAGATAGCCGACGGATACGAAGAGTGAGGCTAGTAGGGAGTAGAGAGTTGGGCGTAGGATGTGATTGCTTGTGTGGTGGAGCTGTGTAAGGTGGACCTGGAGGTCTGTATGGTTTAATATTAGGCCTAGAGGAGTCTTGAACCTTAGATTCCACCAACTTTGCCAATCCTAAAGCTTCTGAAATCGACTTGGACGTAATATTGCCAACTCACGTCGGATCTTCGGCAAAAGTCCAGAAATAAAACAATTTAGAATAATTTTTGGTGATAATCCCCAAATACAGTTGCACAATTTCTCAAATTGTCGTTGATACTCAACTACCGAACCATGTTGTTTTAGTTTGAAAAGCTCGGCTTGATGATTAATATAAGCGAACGGACCAAAACGATTCTCCAAGTCCCGTGTAAACGCATCCCAGTTTGAAAGTTGAGAATTATGAAACATCCACTTAAACCAGTTGAGTGCCTCACCTTGCATATAAAAAGAAATCACGGGCATCCGTTGATCCGGTGGAACAAGGTACAATTGAAAAAATTGTTCTGCCTTAAAAATCCAATTCAGGGATTCCGAACCATCAAAAGGCATGAGTTGCAGTTTGGGTGGTCGGGGTTGTAGGTGAGTAGTGTAAGACGTGGGTGGGTGAGGTTGGTGGGCTGACTGAGGGTGTGGAAATGAGGTTTAATGTTGGGCTGTTTGTGGGGATGGAGGTTGTGGAAACGGTGGTGGGGGACGTGGGTGAGTCTGGGCAGTGAGAGAAGGTGGAATGTGGGCATAAAAATTGTGAGTCAAGTGAGAAGATGAGAGTGGGGTCGGGGATCCTAATGGTGGCTCGGTGGAAAGTATAGACACAAACTTGATTTCAGCCAGTTTTTTGGTGATATTGTGCAAGACAGTAGTGATAGTTGCATGACGAGCATCTTGTTCTTCCTAGTTTTCTTTTAATTTGTCCAACAGTGACTGAGAATTGGTTTCATCAACATCTTTTTGTGAGACATTGTGAGAAGAAATGAAAGCACCAAAATGACAGGAAGATATGAATACTAAAAGACATAGTAGCTAATTTAGAAGGATCTATTGAATATGTATCATTTTTCATATCATTGTTCTTTGCTTAGTACAGAATATATAAGGGAAAATTGTAAAAGCAGAACAAATCTCCACCATCCAAGTGGCTAGATAATATAAAAAGTAAAGTTTGTTAAAACAGAAAATGAAGCCTAATCATTATTTTTTATAATAAAATCATTTTGCCAGCTAGATGCAGTCTTCTGACGTTTGGGCCTCTCTATGGGCATCAAGGCGCTAACATTGTCTTCAGCCATTTATTAGTCAATTCATTTCTAAATCCCTGATACAACAGCCCCAAGCCAGGACCTATAACCACCACACTCAAAAGAATTTGATTTGGGATTTTGGGTATTTTGTCATACAAATGGTTTACAACCTAAATAATGAGATAAATTGACATAATAATCAATGATAGACTTTTTTTCTTTTAATACAAATCATTAACTTATCACTTTATTATTGCTTGTGCAAAGGTAAAATGAGTGGCCCCTTAGTGGGATCAGAGGAGATAATTATACATAGTCTTACCCCACCATTAGAGGTAAAAGGAAAAAAATCATGTCTAATCTATAACCATAGATTAGGGTCAAGATTCACAGAAGATTTATGATAATAATGTGTTTTCTTTCATATATGAGACTTCAAATTCAGAAAAGGAAAACAAATGGAGAAGAAGGCATACAGGAGCATGAAAACAATCAGCAAAAAGGAAGAGTCTGGAAAATGAAGGAAACTATTCCCGGAAGGTGAAGCTTGATGCTGGTTGCTCATTGCTCTCTGTGGCTCCTTCAACACAATGTCAAATGTGGGTGTGTGTGGTTGGTTTTGCCTTCAAATAATCTATAATCTAATCACAATCTATTTATTATCTATCATCTTATATAAAAGGAGTTGTTTAGTCCAATTTGACATGTTTAATTCATGTGTTGTAACCCAATTAACCAAAGTGCAGAGCCATATGTGGATGAAAATTTATGCATATAAATAAAACAAATCAACATAGTCTAGGACAAGCAACCTTATACATAAATTAAGGTTCTTTAGGTTACAGGTATGATATACCAGTGATCCATACATTATCTTTAAATTTCTATGGCTACAAATTTACAATTACAATTAGTGCTAGTGCTCATTTTACAGAAATAAGAACCACAATGGTTAACTCAGAAATTATAGCATGCTCCTAGAGCAGTAATAAATGCTTCTTGTATGATGATCTCCACCATTAAGTTAAGTATGGTTAATTTATGTGAATACTCTTCAAATCAATTCATGTAATAGTTTTTCATCTTCTAGCTAGACTTGTTTCTGAAATCTTCCCACCATGAAGTGTTCCTCCTTCTTGATTAGAGGGGATGCTGATGGAATGTTACCAATCATTAAGTAAGTAGTTTTGCTTTACCCTCATGTGTCCCCAAATCTTGTCTCCCACCATGACAATGAAGCAAAACAGGAAAAAAATGAATGCTTAATTTTTTAATTGACATGTTTTTATTGGTGCAGGACATGATTTGAGACAACAAATCATTGTTCCATGTGATTATGCATGATGACGTGTAATCAATAACTAGCTGCCAGTTTAGCATGTATATCATTGTTGATATCCATCTCCAGTGAACTACAACCAGGAACCTTATTCAATCCTCTTTGCTTTATCATCTCTCTCACCTGCTTAACCTGGCCCCACCTCCCATCTGAAGCATATAGGTTTGACATGAGCACATAGTAACAAGCTTCATCAGGGTGCAACTCCAACATTCTCTTCATTGCCACTTCTCCTAACTCAAACCTTGAATGAAGTCCACATCCATGAAGAAAAGCTCCAAACACACTAACACTAGGTTGAACAGGCATTTTGTCAATGAAGTCCAATGCTTCTTCAAGGTTGCCAGCACGCGATAATAGATCAACCATACATGCATAATGCTTCATTGAAGGAACAAAATTTAATTCCCCGCACATCAAATTAAATAACCTTGACCCTTCTCCAACCATCCCTGAATGACTGCATGCTGCTAATATAGTTGTGAAGATCACTTCATTAGGCTCAAATTCCTCTTCCAACATATCCCTAAAGAGTGCAAGTGATCCACTGCCATCACCTTGCATCCCATAGCCACCAATCATCGCACTCCACGTCACTGCATTCTTTTCTCCCATACCATCAAACACCATTCGAGCCGATTTTGCATCCCCACACTTTGCGTACAAGTTCAGGAGTGCAGTGCCAACATAGATGCTGGATGATACAAGGCCATCCTTCAAAGCGAAAGCGTGGATTGAAGAACCAACATGAAGAGCACCAAGGGAAGCACAAGCTGATAGAACACCAACCAATGTAACCGCATCAGGTGAAACCGAGTCCAATCTCATCCTTTGAAATAGCTCAAGAGCTTCATACGCAGAGCCACTCTGCGCATAACCAGAAATCATTGCGTTCCAAGAGACAACATCCTTCTCGACAGTCGTTTCGAATACATAACGAGCATCCAGAGTGATACAAGACTTTGCATACATATCAACAAGAGAATTCCTGACTGAATGATCATCCAATCCACACTTAATTACAACAGCATGAAGTGACTTTCCCATGACAGCATTACTTAGCTGAGCACACGCCGAAAGCAAACTCCCAAGGGTAACAGAATTGGGCAAAACCCCTTCCCATTTCTCATTAGTAAACAGTTCCAACGCCATGTGCGGGTAACCTCTCTGAGTATACCCTACAATCATCGCAGTCCATGAAACAAGGTCACACGTGGAAAACTCATCAAATACGGAACGTGCATCCTTAATATCCCCGCACTTAACATACATATCCAAAAGAGATGTCAATAAAAAAGAATTAAACTCAATCCCACTCTTAATAACATAACCATGAACCCACTTTCCCTGATGCAAAGACCTCAAGTTGGTGCAGGCCTTCACTAAACTCCCTAAAGTAAACTCATTCCCATCAACAAACCCTTCTCTCATCTTATTAAACAAACTCAACCCTTCATGAGCACACTCATTCTGAACATAAGCCACAATCATCGAAGTCCACGACACAACATCTCTCTCAGTAATTTCATCGAACACGTTCCGCGCACCAACAACACACCCACATTTAGAATAAACATCAACAAGGCTTGTCAAAACAAAGCTATCAGGTTGCTTGGCTTTAAGAATATGGCAATGCAGCTTAGTCCCTTGAACAAGATCGCGTAACTCGCAACACGCTTTGAGAACAATGGAGAAAACGACGTCGTCATGGCAAATACCAATGGTAATCCTAATGAGATTGTAAAACGGAACGACGTGAGAGTACATGTCGTTTAGGAAGTACCACCTAAGCATGACTTTGAAGGAGTATAAGTCAGGGTTTGGTAATTGATCGAATAAACGGCGCGCGTGAGGGACACAGCCGAAGGAACCGTAGAGGCTGAGGAGTTTTGTGTGGGAGAGAAGGTTATTGGTGTGGCCATGGACGATGAGGAAGGCGTGGAGTTTTTTGAGAGTGGTTATGTTTCTGCAAATGTGAGAAAGGTAGAAGGTTAGAGGGAGTGGTGGTGGTGATGAAGGCGGTGATAACGGTGGTGGTAGTGTTGGTGCGTGGCTGTAGTTGAGGGATATTTTCCATTGATGACATCGTTTTGGGGTACAGTGAGAAAGTAACCTCGTCACTCGGACAGACAGTAACATTGTCACTGGGACGTGGACAATGTCCAAAATACAGGACACAACATCGTGAAAATATATTAATTCATGTCATGGAGTTTAATGAATTTGCACCTAAAGTTTTTTATATTTTGAATATATATGGATGATAGGCAAATTATGAAGGTTAATCCAAATTTGAATATAGTGAAAAATTATAAACAAAATGATTAGGAAAATTTGTAGATCTTGTTAATAAATATAATATCGTTTTGTGTCCACAACACTTAGTGAGAATAAAATTTAGTTATTGTGAAAAATCATCCTTAAATGTCGGTGACTAATAACGCATGAATAATAAATATTATGACAATAAAAAAACTAATTAACTAATTTCCTTTTTTTATACTGAAGAAACTACCTACTAAATAGTTAAAAATAAGAGAATAGTCAATCTTGTGTTACTTAGGATGATGACAATAATATTACGTGTAAAAATACATACATAGAAAATACATACATAGAGAGTACTTCATCTATCATTTAATTGACTGACAATATATAAAACTTTTACAATGTTGGTATATACATTTTTTTTCTCTATTGGTTACCCTTTAATGTGATGAATTAAACCTTGAAGATGAACTTCAACATACCTTCAGTATATATTATTGTTTTTTTTGGTAACATACCACACTCTCAGATATGTAGAAGTACGTTGCTTTTTCCAATACTCTGGACTTCTCTCTCTATATCCATAACAAATGAACAAATTGAGTACCATGTCATAACTTATCAAAGGTCCTACTAATGGGTAATGGCTACTATATGTTTCTGTTAACAGTTCAAGAAAGTGAAAGTGCACTAAGTTGAAGGGACACTTTAAGAGATAACCAGTAAAAAGCGTGCAACATTATTCAAGAATAATACAAGTTGGGATCACCTGAAGACTGAAAATAAGGCATGTATTCATCCTACGCTTAAGAACATTATGTGTTCCATTAATACAGAAATGGTCCTGCTTACCCTCTATAAATTCTCATCTATAAACCTACGCACCTTACGTGTGATTAGATTTCCGGATTGATGGAGGATTACCTGCTGGGCACCTCTGCCGGCGGGGCCTTCGGGGTGTCTTGCCCCAACCTCCCACTTCAATATTGTTAAGCTGCTGCACCAGTGGGGTACTAGTTTCAATGGTTGCTACTGGTGGAGGGGGAGACGGAGTAACCTGCAACCGGCGCCTACCCCTGCCACATCCATTTCTAGAAGAACTTCTCCTGGTTAACCCCGAATTCCATGAATGGCCTGTGGCTCTCATAAGAACTCCAAATGTCTGAAGATCTTCTGTTACTTCAAGTCTTGACAAAGATGTAAGGCCCGGAAGAATGTCCTTTTGGAAGTCCCTCCGCTGCCTCCCTCTCCTTACTGGCCCCTTTCGTGTCCGAGTAGGTAATGAAGTTGTTCCACTTTCTTCCACTCTGAAGTTTTCTGGAACAAGAGGCTTGGGCATGTAGTCTTCTTCCTTGGTCTCTGTCAATTTCAATGTTATGGACTCAAAGGAATCCAACCCATCTGGGGAAGATTCATCATTAACCATACCATATTTTTCCCTCGAATTATCCAACTTCCTCTCCAGATTTACACATGAGGAAACTACATCCACAAACCAATTTAGCGGGTCTATCATTGGGCTTTCCGATGGACTGTCGGTCGCATCATCCACTTGATTAAAGCAAAGAGATGACATGATAACAACTGCCTCTGCTGCATGCCACATGAGTTCATCCTGTGGCTGTTCAACTGTGTCTTGAGGACCTACAGGTGATACTGAAGAAGTCTCAAGCTGCTTTTCTTCATGAATGCCATCCTCCTCTGACTCAGGAACAGCATGTGCTTCAAGATCTATGTCTGCTTTCACTTTTACATCGGTAGTTGGAACGGTTGTCATAATTTCTTCATCCTCACTCACACTCAAGTTCAGATCAATATGATTTCTAGAGTTGGCATCTTTTGAAGGGGATCCCTTATTACTAACAACAATTTCAATAACAGCTTGTTCATCCAATTCAAGAACAGCGTCATCACAAGGCAAGTTAATATCAAGTACCCGGATTTTGTGGTTATTTTCCACTAGTTCTACATCAGATGGATTACGAACCGAAGCAGAGGGAGAATTAAGTGAAGACAAATCCTTAACAGAAATATGAGGCCTGTCAAATATGGGAACACCAAGAATTTTCTTTATACCAGAGATCTCACTAACCTTTGCTCTCCTTGGCTCATTATCATTAGAACACAAACCTGAAGTTACATTGTGCATAACTTTTTCGCTAGACCCCTGCCCAATTTCATCTTTGTCAGATAAAGAAGTAACATGGGAAAAACCTAACTCTCTGGTAGTTAAGCCTCTAGCAACATTCTGCATCTCATTCTTACACGCTGTCTTGGCTCTAAGCCAAGGCAACACTGCAATCTGCTCCTCGTGCTTCTGTTCTCCCTCCATGATCCCAGGACCCGATTGGGTAACTAACATATTGGATGAACCATTTGAAAGTAGCACATTCAAGTTAATATCTTTTCCAGACTGCTTGTTGTTGCAATTTGAATTTGAACTCTCATAGTATTTTGCTGAATCGTTGCTGCAGCGTTCAGGAATTCTCTTACGGTCATTATTATTATGGTTCAGATAGTCATAGCTAATTGAAGAGATGTTCGCCGAGAGTTCCTTGCACCCAGATGAAGACCCGGGGTAGAATCCATTCTGTAAAGGTACCTCACATTGAAAACCTGGATTAGCCTTGGAATTGATATGTTGAGGCCAAGTAGAACCTAGAATCGCATTGCTCTGATGTGACTGGGAACTCCTACTCAAGACACCAGATGCATTTAGCCACGGAGGTGTCTGAGCAGACGCCGTCTTCTGGTTTAGGCTACTAGTTGGCATTTCCAAAGAAGAAGGTGAATGAGACCAAGACTTGACTAAATCAGGGGAAGGAGCAATTGCAAAGAGACTAGATCTGTGTGATGATACAACAGACTCTGCATACTTATTAGTGGAGTATTCATGATTTCCTTCGGAGACATCTAAACTACTAACTGCCTTTTCCCACCACAAATCAGCCTTGCTTTGATTAGTTCGGCAATCAGATGTAGGTTTGTGAGCCATGCTGAGTGTATCTTTCATGTTTTGGGGAGATAAAAGTGATTGCTCTTGTTTGAAGACATGAGGAATGGGTTTTAGATTGCTTTTAGCTAGCCCTGTAACCATTCAAAACTAAATTGTTGGACTAAATTGTTGTGAAAAATATTTATCGGATATCAAATTTATATTAATCAAAACTTAATTAGTGCCAGTAACCAAAAAGTAATAAGAAAAGATACAGAAATAAGTTTTTTTTTTTCTAAATAATTTGCTACATTTTCGTTGGGGCAAAAATAACCAATTTACTTATTATATAGTTTATCAATGTGAAATGGAGAGAAAGGCAACAAAGAGTATAGTAGTCAATTTAGCTATAACACAAATTAAAAGTTCCATTCTTCTTCCAGTTTTATTTTATTGACTGGTTTTATCAGCTAATTTGAAAAACTTCATAGTAAGACATACTAACCATAATATCAGTTTTTTATTAACCAGTAATTTTACGAACATTTGTCTTAGGAACAGGTTAGCTACAATACCTAACTTGAACACAACTTTATTGGGGAAAGGTGAAAAGGAGGCTTCGGACATTAACAATTCAAAAAGAAATCTAACCTGTCTCAAGTCCTGACAAAACAAACCCTTTTCCACTCCCATCGTTCTCCATATATCCATTATTTCGAGCCCAACTGTCAGTTCCATGGTGTGAGTTGATTAAATCATCCGTGGACAAACCAAAAAACCTTGAATTCTGCTTCGCACATAGATCGGAGCATTCAGTTTTCCCTAGATAGAGATTATGATTCAGAAGAGGAACATATGAAGCATCGTTTATTTCTTCAATCTCAATCGGTTCATTTAAGTCAGCCAAACCATTTCTGCTCTTTAAGGACTTCTCAGGTCTTGAACTGTCCTGCTGGCTACCAGTTTTCCCACCATTGCTATGAAAAACGTTTACATCATGATTGCAATTTCTATCCGGAAGAAATAATGTTGCACCACTTTTCCTTTCATCACCGAGCTTTTCACTTTCCTGAGTATCAATGTAATCATCAGCTGGGAGGTGAAGGTCAAAGATTCTTCTTCTCGCCTTTGAGGGTCTGCACTTCAGTACCTCGACATCTTTTGAACTACTCTCCTTTGGGGATGGAAACTTGCCAGCTTGCTTACTGATTCCTTTATTAGTATCCAAAGGAGAATGACTGCCCTCAAAACCTGAAATAGATGGTCTAGCACAAGTCGAACTTCCTATAGGAAAGCTATGAGTATACCATTTCTTACCATCTTCGGATGTTATTTGAGATGCCAAAGGTCCTGTTGTGAATGATGTCTCAACAGGTATCTTGTTTCTGTGTAATTCTTTCATGTTAACTTCACCCATTAAATTCCTTTGTATTCTGTATAAACGGTGAAGTTCGAAGACCTGATCGATCACACATAATATAAATATATTAATAGGTTTGCCAATCATAGGGTACATAAAGAAACTAAGCTGAACAATGTCACGACTTGAACTGTGTTAGAAGAAAACCTTACATACAAAGCTGATTAAAGTCAACCTCGCAACAACTAGTCTTCATAGCTAACTCTAAGCACTTAGCAACCACTCATTTAAACAAACATCTCTAAACAATCTTGAAAAACCAAAATTTACATTAAAAAAAGAGTAAAACATCATATTGGTGCTCCAAAGATAGCCACCAAGTTAATCCTCCTTGGAAAATGGTCACCAAATAAGTCCTTGAAAGTTAAAATGGCCACCACATTGTGTAAATTTTTTTCCTGTAAGATTCATATGACCACCAAATAAGTCCCTAGAAGGACCAATATGGTGGCCATTTTAAAGATTCCGGACTTATTTGGTGGCCATTCTTTGAAGGACTAACTTGTTGGTCATTATATTTATATCTTTAGAGAATCAAATTGACATTTTACTCTAAAAAAAGCCTCTCACTAATAGTTTTCAATTGGCTAGTAAGACTTAATCCATAAACATCCAAAGATTTCCCCATGCACAATATTTTAGCTAAAAGCCAAGCGATAAAAAGAAACTAGAACCTTCATACCTGATTCTTAAATGTGACTTCATGCTCAAGCATCTTCTGCTTCAAAATATCCTTATCATACACTGAACATGCATCTGCTGTAGCACTTGACAGATAATTATGACAATACTGGCCATTTGTCACTGTTTTATCTCCATAAAATAGGGGCCAGCCACAACTGCTGGATTCCTCATTATGATCTCTAATTGAGCAGTATTCCGGCAGATTCCGAACTTTGGTTCCCATCCTGATAATTGAACATAGCATAATTACATGACTTTTCCATCATATTAACTAATACATAGCTTCCAGTTCAAACCAATAATTTCACAATTAATGTGATACCTTAATTTATTTCAGACTCATAAAGAAGATGTTTACTTTGGTTAATATTCCAAATGCAGCACGACATCAGATACAACAAAATCTATACCAAATAAATGGATGACTCAAATCCAATTTTAATGAGCTCACATATACCATGCTAGCACAGAAAATTACATACACGGAGATTTTCAGTTTTTTTCTTAAGTTATCCACTATAATAGCTTGAATGGTTGAGAGAACTTCTGAATAGAAAGAAAACTACTACGGATTTCCCCTCCCTACCTATTAGTTACAAAAAATCCTTCTCAATAAAATCTCCCACTGCTTCACTACCTCCCTTGGGCTTGTTCCCACTACTTCTCAAACATGCACACGTGCAGATGCAAGTATGACCTTTTTTTTAATTTCATGAAACATGAAGGTGAAATTTCAGCTGACCACACACAATATTATAACACATAATTTGCATGTATGATACCACTTTACTTAAAGCCTTTAAATGCATGGCAATAGAGACCCCTCAACAAGTTATATGGATTACAATA
This sequence comes from Lupinus angustifolius, assembly GCF_001865875.1. NCBI lineage: Eukaryota > Viridiplantae > Streptophyta > Magnoliopsida > Fabales > Fabaceae > Lupinus > Lupinus angustifolius. The sequence goes on along the minus strand of NC_032025.1, from coordinate 9,617,265 downwards.
TGAATCACACAAATACTCTTTTCAACTCTTTACATCAGCTTTTATCTTAAACCAAACGTGGATGTACCTCAACAAACACAGGAAAGTAACAGCGTTGTGAAAGCATTTAAATAGAAACAAAATCTTCCATGTTAGCTTTCCATATCAGGTGCACATATATGCCAGCTGATAGATTAAGCCAAGTTCATCGTATCAAAATAAGCATTTAATTAGATCAGATAAGGTGGAAATTAATTCACCAGAAAATGTGAAAATATTTACTTGAACGCTGAGCTAAAAAATGAGGTAAAACAAATTCAACATATTAGAGACACGGGCAAGAAGAGAGTGGTACAATGCAATGCTCTCCGGAACCTTAACTAAGACACTCCTTATGCCCTGTAAAAACATTTTTCCTGCTTAAAACATTTGTATGCACGGAGGGGCACAGAAGCTAGCCCCTAACAGTTATCATATATTTTACCTTTCAAGTGCAAAAACTGCATCAGCTACAATGAATATTCACAACTCCCATGTTTAAGAGTATCAGTAAAATACTATATAACAAATGTGGCATCTCAAATTGTAAGAATGTAACATGGCATAACCGGTACTACCTCAAGAGTTCAAGTACCATAACAAATAAAGACATCCCTAAGTTAGCTAAACTTTGGGGGTACCGAAGGGTCAGCGAAGCACAATACATTCTTGAAATAGGACTTCAGGTCACCAAATGCATACACAATGGTGGTCCTAACGACATTTAAAATAATTATGGAAGTGAATACATATTCATAAATTAACTAGCTCAAAAAAGTAAACAATACATAAAACACATTCATTAAAGTAGCAACAGCAGAAGTGAATCTGATGAATCTTTGCAAAGTGGAGACTTTCTATACAGAAGGGTTGTTTACGCATTCATATTCTTTAAACCCCATTCACACTCCACCAGTTAATCTTCGGACTGAGGAATTTCCAAAATCTACATAAAAGAGCTACTGCATTCGACTTTGATTGGTACACTTCCACCTAGACATCATTGGAATGAAAAATCTCTCCAGTAGTAGAGTAGCTATAAACTAAGCACCACAAGTTCATCCTTAGTACTTAGGGAACTCAAGTCCTTCACTCCAATAAAGAGTCAAAGTAATGAAGGACTGAATAAAGTAAAAAAGAAAACTCTTACTTTTATTCTTACTGAACTGTGTTAATGGTCCCTCATTGCAATTAGAACAATACACCAATTTCCTCTCTTTCTTCTATAGGCAAAGAGATTAAAGACACAAAAAGAAGAAGAATGACAAAGTTGAATTAAAAAGATCCAATCCAACAATTATCTGAGCAACAACTAAAAAGAATTCAAAACACTAAAACTAAACATCTGAAAATTCCAGCTAAAAGTAAAAAGTAAAATTATGAAGATAAAATAAATTTAAGTTCACAAGTTCAGTGAAACAAGCCCTTAAACAATTGCACCCAAGAATTCCATTTTCATCTTACTCAACAGGACTAGGTATAATAAATTAATAAAACCAAATTTAGCAAAGCATAAAGTAAAAAAAAATACACAATTTAACAAAATTAATTAAAAAAAAAGTACTGTAAAATTACCTCAGACCCACATCCCCTTACCACAGGTTGTTAAGAATCAATGATAGATTCTACCATTCAACTCAAAATGATAGAACAATTCAGAGTGGTTTGAGTCAAACTATATTATGAAGTAGAAACAAAAGGGTAACTCAGAAAAGCAATAATAATAAAAGGGGAAATAGGAAAGTGTGCGTTGGAATAACATTGAATGTGCTTAGATCGTGGGTTTCGATCTACTGGGCCACACTCATTCTCTCTCTCTTACACACAATACAAAATGAGGAAGAGAAAGAATGAAAGTTTGTTTTTTTATATTTTGTAGAGAGAGAAAATAAATGTTAAGAGAGAGAGAGAGAGAGAGAGAGAGATCCCAGATAAGAAATCTTGACACAAACAAACGAACTTCTAAGAACAGTGAGTGACACAAAATTTGTCAACATCTGGTCTCGTTTTATTCTTTGTTTTTTCTTCACTTCTCTCTCCTCTTTTCTTTCCCATTTTCATTAAAAGAATAACAAATAAATCTTTTTTATTGGAAATTACTAAAATATTCAACAAGCCCATAAGTTACTATACTAAAACTTATCAATTCTCATAACTCTCAAATCTTTATTTCTGATGAAAGTGTGTTTGCCGCTCTAATCTTGAAGTAGAAAGAATAAAGAAAAAAGTGAAAGCTTTATAATCATATAAGAAATCACTAATATATTTGATCGCTAGAGTCTCATTCTTTTTAAAATTTAACTTACAAACTTATTCTAACTCTTTTTTAAATATGAAATCCTTAAATTAAAAATATCAGTTGTGCAATTTGTCACCCACTTGAGTAAATGTGATGTTGGGGATTTAGCAATATCAATAAAAAATGAGAAAAAGATGTATGCATTGACGGTGTATGAGTTTTATATACTGTCATTATATCATCATCATTGATTTTTTATTATTATTGACTTTTTTGAAAAGATAATCAAAATGAACGGTAGATGATAAAGTACATGTGTATACATTTTACACTCATCAGTGTATACATTTTACTCTCATAAAAAAAATATATATATAGTCTTTATACAATGACCAAGCAAAATTAAAATCGAAAAACATATATCTGATTATTTATATCATACAATTATAATAATTATATCAGTTATTAAGCTTTTTAGTAAAAAATTAGTTAAAAATAAATTATATTAATTATTTTTGTTTGAATCATATAAGTTATATTGACCGATTTTCATTTAACATTATATTCCTTTTATGAAAATAACTTCTTTTTTTTCAAAAAGTTGTTGTAGAATAACCACACACAACTATTGTCTTCAATTTTACTTTTAAAACATGTTTACCATAAATCACAACTCATACGTTTTGTTTTAACGTAAGTAAATATGTTTATCAATTTCTTTATTAGTTTTTCAATTAATAATATATATGTATGAGTGAAAATTCATTTACTCTAATAGTAAGTTTTTTAAACTTATTCTTCATCTTATTCATCAATTATATGGACATCTAATAATTTAGATTTATTTACTATTTCAAAATTTCCAAAGTATATTTTTCTATCCTATATGTATATGTAATTTTCTATGTGATTTAATTTTCATCACAATCCTATTATATCAATAATGTGACTGACCAGTTGGATTACCAAATATATATGGGAGATAAATTTGTATAAAGATACATATAATACGTCATATTTGGAGATAAACATATTTTATAGTTTTTGATACTATCATTTAAAGTTAAATTTAATTAAAATTAAAATATTAATATATTATCTAAATCTTATTGATAGTCTTTATATGTTTCGTCTTCATACAAATCTTTGATAGAGTAATTGATATGTTATTTATACATCGTCAGCTCCACATTATCACTATGTCCAGTTGTCCACCGTCCAAGAAAGAAAAAAGCATTGACTGCATGCTTTCTATCATTAATCGGCACGTTTTACGTAACAATACCTTTTTTATTGTTAAACAAATATTTAAAAGGTCTAGTTATTATTTTAATTTCAAAACAGTTTAAATTAATATATAGTTATTTACTAATTTGTATAATATTTTTCTTAGGATTTACAATGAAAGTTAATTTACAACATAACTGTTTGTAATTCACATTTCTTTCTCTATTTTTTCTCTCATAGTCTTAGCCTTATTATTATTATTATTATTATTATTATTATTATTATTATTATTATTAAGTTGTTTTATCTTTTCTCCTTTCATTTTCTTTCTTAAACTAAAACAAAGAAACGAGTTGTAATAAAAATGGTAATTACTATATCTATATAGGAGTGAGCACGACTAGATCCTACTAGTTCACCGGGTTTGGCCCGAATAGGAACGGGTTTCATTGGGTGTATGATTGATTTCATGTTCAAAAATTAGACTTTGTCAATATTTAGGGTAAGATAAGAGAAAAATATGATTCATCCTAACTCGTCTCATAGTCGCTAATTCAACATATGTTGTATGTGTATTCATTCAATTGTGTACAAATTAATGATAACTTTTTGGTCGAAAGTATCATTGATTTCTAAAAAAATTCATCATATGAATATGATTAACAATATATACACATCATATGTTGAATCACATGTTCATAATAATAAATAGTATTGAGAATATTATATCTAAAATGTGTATGCATTATATTTAATCAAGTATAAGGTCAGGTTCAAAAACTGACCCAATCGACATTTTGGAATTGGATTAATTTTGGGTCTACCATTGAATTCGAGTTAAAAAATGATCCAACGAACATTTTGGATCTGGTGAAAGATAATATTTATCTGATCCAAACTGCCATATACCCTTATCTATACATGTGAACCTTTTTCTCTCACTACTAAGTTATTCTCATTATTTTTCTAAAATTAGGAAAATTCTCAAGATTCCAAAGCAACTTCATGCTATATTTCAAAATAAAGGATAAATAGACAATTAGACATGACATTAAATAGCATGTCATGTTATATTTTTTAATATCTGAATTACAAAAATATAAAATCATAACCTTAAAAAGGAAAAGATAAACATAAATATGTAATTGTTTAAATTAACCATCTTTTTTGGTACATTCGAAAATAAATAATAAAATGAAACTAAAACATATTGGAAAATCCATGTGTACGATGGACAATGCTCATGTAGGTGAAAAATCTCAAATTGTTAAGTCCACATAAAGGCCCAAATTAAGTTTACACATGTAATCCGCCATAATATTTCTCTATCTGTAGATATGTTGAAGTCGAACATCCTAAGTTCTCATAAGCAACCCACAGATGCTATGAAGTACTCGAGAAATAAGATCTAAGTGAAATTTGCACCTTATAAAAAATGAGGTGAATTACTTCAAGGCAGTCACTCTCTAAAGTAACCTACCAATGACCTAACTTCCAAGCCAACTCAAGACCATGTTTAATGGCTAGAAGCTCAGCTAGAATAGAAGATCCAATTCCAAAGTTTCCACTGAATCCTGATAACCAAAAGACAGTCATAATTGTAGATCACACCACCTCCCCCAATCGTTTGATCATGCAGACTACAACAACCGTCTACATTAAGTTTTACCCTTCCAGCTTTCGGACGACACCCATGGATGCTCGATAGGGTTGCCTCATTCAAATTGTATCAATAACACACAAATCCCTAAAATCGTGATGGACATTCCGTGTGACGTAAGAAATGTCCGAAGTAGAATTTCCAAAGACTGAATTATTACGCTACCGCCAAGACCACCAGATGCCTGCTAAGAAGAGATGTTTGTTGATGATAAATAAATTTTAAAAAATGGTCAAAACTCAATGTCCATAATATTATAAAAAATCTAAAATGATAACCGTGAATCACACGGGCCAGTGACTAATATTCAATTGAATGTGGTGCTTCCACTTTTTTTTGCTAAGCAAACAATATATTAAGAAGCACAAAGGGCACTAACCCAATACAAAGTCAAAAAAGACTAATAGGAAGCCAAAATACATGACCTCGGGTCCATATACCAATTAGAAAAGGAAAAGTAATTGGACTTAACATTGGCCGAAAACCAAGTCCAAGATCTAATCTGGATCAAGCCCAAAATATGAATAACACTAAAATCCTTTGAAAAAAGATAACTTCGTTTCTCATCTTCCAAATAGACCAGATAGAAGCATACCAAATCATATACCAAAGATCCGCCCCTTTTTACACTTGTGCAAGTTCATATGAATCTGGAAAAAAACAATGCAATTATCTGGCATGGTGATTTGCTTCCCTAGCTAGGAATAAACACACTTCCAAATATTCTCAGCAAAAACACAAGAGATAAACAAATGATCTAAAGATTCATAGTAGTTTTTACAAAACACACAGACCAAATCATCATTAGAGTGAATAAGAGTTCTCTTCTGAAGTTCACACTTTGTAGTCACTTTTCCTCTAATCACTTTCCGAATAAAGCAACACATTTTGGAAGGAACACAATTAATCCAAACAAGATTAAAAATATTACCAAAGGAAGATTGAGGGACATTTAAGATAACTTCATAACAAGATTTAACTTCAAAGACCCCTGAAGAGGTTAGTCTCCAACTCAATTGATCCCTTTCACCAACAACAATAGCTTCATACAAATAGGCCAATAGCTTCATACAAATTCCTTTCCAGAATCATTTCCCACGCAAAAATAGGTCTCCTCTAACTAATCTCTCACTCACATCTACCATCATTCCAGACCCGAGCCTCAGACACAAATGTCGTTCTATTAGCAACCACCAAAAAGAGATGAGGGAAAATAACTCTCAACGGGACCTGACCAAACCAAATATCCTCCCAAAAAACAGTATGTGAGCCATCACCAATCACCTTGATAACATTAGAAGAAAACCAATCCTTACTAGAACTACGAGACAGCCTCACCGAACACATCCTCCTCTACCAAGACGACACCGATAAAGAATTCATAGAAATAGGCAACCTATCATACTTAGACTTAATAAGATAAGACCACTTTGGTTTATAAACCTCACTCCATGCTTCATTAAAAACATAAATAGTAAGATAAGACCATTTCCACTCACCCAAGAAAGCTTCATTAAAAACAGAAATATTCCTAACCCCTAAGAACCCTCAACCTCTAAAACCCGACAAACCTCTTTGGTTTATAAACCTCACTCCACGCTACCCACGCAATCCCCTTCCACTTACCCAACAAAGCTTCATTAAAAACAGAAATATTCCTAACCCCTAAAACCCCCAACCTCTTTGGTTTATAAACCTCACTCCATGCTACCCACACAATCCCTCTTCCACCACCTTTTCCCCCAAAAGAAACTTCCTCTAAATTCTAACCAGACATGACACTACCTCCCTAGGAGCCTTAAACATAGAAAGAAAAAAATAGGAATATTAGCAAGAACCACATTAAGGAGGATGACCCTACCACCAAAAGAGATACACCTGTATTTCCAAGAAGCTAACCAGTTAGTCACTGCCTCAAAAATGGGGGTCCAAGTCGAGAATCTCTTAGGACTAGCCCCTATAGGGATTCCAAGATAAGAAAAAGGAAAATCCCCAATTTTGCAATTAATAAAATGGGACGCTACATCCAAAAAATCACTAGAGACTTTAACCCCAAACAGATGACTCTTCTTATAATTAACCTTGAGACTATAAGCTAATTCGAAACAACACAAAATACTCTTTAAAGTTCAGAGATTGGAGATATTCGGAGTACATACCACCATTGTATCATCAACAAACTGCAGATCCGATACTTCCACTTGATGTCTCCCCACCTTGAAGCCACTAAACAACCCTTGTTGCGGAGCCTGCCTCATAAGGCTAGAAAAACCTTCAACAACCATTAAGAATAGGAAATGTGTCATAGGATCCCCATGCCGAATACCTTTAGAGACTGAGAACTGCTTAGCCAGACAACCATTAATAAGGACAAACATTGATGTGGAGGGTAATCAAACATTGATCCATTTTCTAGGAAGTAGTAAAACCAAATCTAGTAAGCATGTAGTCCAGGAAACTCCCTCTAATTGAATCATAGGCTTTTTCAAAGTCCACCTTCATTAATAAGCATCATTCATTAGACTTCTTAACAGAGTGGATAACCTCATTAATAACTACCACAAGATCAAGGATACTACGGTCCTTAATGAAGGCCGATTGGGTTGGCGAAATTAATGAAGCAATAACCAATTTCAACCTTCCTACAATAATCTTGGCCAAAATTTTATGCAGAGAGCCAACAAGAGAGATCAGTCTGAAATCCTAAATTTTGTTGGGAGTTAGAATTTTAGGAATTAGAGCAATAAAAGAGAAATTGACCCCTTTCAGAAGCTTTGCATTATTCTGGAATTCCCAAACAAAATTGAAAATATCAATCTCAATTAGGTCCCAGAACACCTGGAAAATTTGAAATTAAAACCATCTGGACCCGGACTCTTATCAGAAGCACAACTCCAAACTGCATTCTTTATCTTAGCTTCCCCGAATTCAGACAACAACATAGTCTTTTGCTCTACCGATAAAACATTGAAAACAACCCTATCCAACTTCGGCCTAGACACCAAATTATCTTTAAAAAACATTCCAAGTAATCTGTAATACCATTTTTAATTGAATTCTTGTCCTCACACCACTGGCCATCAATACTAACCCCCAAAATATGATTCCTCCTTCTTCTACTTTTGATATAAGAATGAATTTTTTTTTGAATTAGCATCCCCTTCTCCGAGCCACTTGGATCTCGCTTTCTAATGAATGAGACTATTCTTCAACTAAGAGATCATACACCAATCTATGGAGATTTCCTTCTTCGCCTACAAATGAACATCTGATAAAACACCTAATTAACATAACAGGTCAAAGTCAATTAAATCAGCATTTAGATTTTTCAAATGAGTATCCAAACACCCAAACGTAGATTTATTCCACTCAGTTAAGCCTCTCTTAAGAAGCCGAAGCTTCTCCTTTATGACATAAGCCGCCCAACCACTGACCATAAGGCCATTCCAGAAATCAGAGACAAAAGCATTGAAATCCTTGTGATGTAACCAACAGTTATTGAAATGAAAAGGAGAAGGACCTCGCGATAACACCTTATATTTAAGCACAACGGGGTAGTGATCAGAGAAGGGCCTGTTGAGATCCCACTAAGAAGCATCCGACTAGTCTGACAACCACTCATTAGATAAGAGGAGTCTATCTAATCTACTCATTCAAGAACCACCCCATTGATACCAAATAAAGTTTCTCCCGATCAGAGGCAAGACCACAAGATCCAGTTTACGAATCCAATCATTAAAGAGACAAATTACTCTTCTATTCTCCACTTCCACCACACTTCTCCTCTCGGACGAATCTCTAATTGAATTGAAATCGCCAAGAAGGAAAACCGACATATTTCCCAAAGAAGGCAAACTGAAATATTTCCCAAAGAATCCTTAAGGACATAGAGCTCATCACACAAGTGTCTCTTCTGAATCAAATTTCAAAGGAGAATAAATATCAACCACACAACACATGACATTACCATTCAACCAAATACCTTTCACAGCTAGAAATCCTTCACCGTGAACCAAAGCAACCTTCTGGAATTTCAAACTATCCCACACATTGAGAATACCCCCATACCTTCCCATAGAAGGATTAAAATCCCAATCACAATCGTCATTACACCACAAAGATCTACTCAACCTGTAACGCCCCCAAAATTACTCCAAAAAAATATTGCTCAAAAATGGTTTTTTTTTACAATGATGCCATATAAAATTTATTTCCTTATATTCGTTTCATTTTCGGAACATCACTTTAAGTAACATACAATGCGGAAAAGAAAAAACACCATTACCTAAAGGTAATAAAAATATAACTCAATATAACTTTGAATCATACTTCATTAGAATATCATGAAATGTTGGTACAAAGTACAAGGCGGAACCTAATCATCGCCCAAATAAAACTACTCTAAAATAAATACCATACACATGTACACTAATAAAAAAGCACAAGGGCCTGTGTAGGTATAACGGTTTCCCTCAATCCTCCATACCCCCTCCTGGGACATCGAAAATCGGTAACTCATAATCCTGGCAGAATGATCCATTTGAACAAAACACGAATAGAAGACAAACAGAAAGAAGAGGGAGTAAGACATCTAATGAATATTACTCATTGATGGCGTGGGATTACACAGAATATCACATCCACACAGACACGCATAATAAACACAATATATACATCACATATAAAAATGCACAATGATGAATGATGTTATAAACTCAGATTATGAGGATCAAAGTCCACAATCTCAATGTATGAATGTTATGCTTGTTTCATCCATCCTTTCACCAATAT
>NC_032025.1:9606436-9607230 GCF_001865875.1 Lupinus angustifolius | reverse complement strand
AACAGAATACCTCATCCAGGAATACATGGGACTCGTCTCACCTAGACTCTCCCTCAAGACTTTGCTGACGAATCACCGCCATCAACGCCGTCCCTCTCAACATCTCAGGGCTCATTCGTCTCTCGTATATTTCCTCTCCGCTTACTTCATTTTTTATCATGGGTATGTACCCTAACCGAAATTAGCAAATTATGTCTTTTAATCCATCTTTTCTAGCGATCTGCCCATCTTAAGACATCTGCCATCGGGAATGCTTCTAGTGGGTCCCGATCTTAACATATAAACAAAAAGAGAATAATTTCGGCACCACTACGAACCATCGCTGCATTATCCTGGACAACTCTCAAGCCAAGCCTCTTACGGTCAGACGATCTCGCTGCATGGGCACAACATAATACTTCTCAGCACCATTGCGAACCATCGCCAAATCATCCTGGACGACTCCTCTAGCTAAGCCTCTTACGATCAAACGATCTCGCTGCATGAACATAATATCACACCCTCGGGCCTCGCCTTTAACAAAACAATTCCTTACTTTTATTACTTTCAAGAATTTCATATAGTTATATACCTTTACAACTTCTTGATGGCAAACATGTCATTAGGCTTTCGTATATATGAGAGTTATTGTTCAGACGACTTAAAAATAAGTCATGTCTGTATGGAGCCCTCTCTCTCAAGCGAGAGCTGTCTCGCTCAAGCAAGGGCACATCCATTTTTGAGGCATTTGTGGCTTAAGCGAGAGCTGTCTCGCTTAAGCGAGAAAACAATTAGTTCTCTTGGTGCCTATTTTA
>NC_032025.1:9603894-9606336 GCF_001865875.1 Lupinus angustifolius | reverse complement strand
CTCAAGCGAGAGTTGTCTTGCTCAAGCGAGAAGAGTCTGAATATCATTTTAATTACTTTTCTCAAGGAAAATATTTATTGTTTATATCATATGTTTTTTAAACCTTGAATTTAACAATTATCACATACATATCATTCTCATAATAATCATTTAAACATTATAATTCAAGAGTAAACATGGTATGTGCATATATAAACATAACATAAATCGGTATAAAAAATATTGTTGTACTTAATCCAAACAAACAGGCATATGATTAAATACAAGCTTTCTTAATACCCAAGACAACTCCAAACTTGTGAGGGAGTTTGGATGTCCAGATGTATATTCGGACACCACTGTGTCACAATATTTTCTCGCTCACCCAAGCGAGGCGGACTCGCCCGGGCGAGGTGGTCCAGTTACCAGGACCACTTTCCTCGCCCTTTTGGGCTACCGGATCAAAACTCTCCGCTATTTTCGATCCCAATGCATTTTAGTTTCTCGAGTGGTGTTCATTCATGGATAACCACCACAATACTTGATATTTTAAGCTATCTTAATCATACAACTTAAGAAAGTATCCGTACAAAATCCAGACACGCAAAATAATTGATTAAGTATGGGTTTTCTTAATACAAAAATATAACTCCAAATTTTTGAGATAGTTTAGGAGATCCAGGTGTCCTATTCGGACACCACTATGTCACGATGTATTCTCCCTTACCTGAGTGTGTCGGGTCGCTAGGTTCTCTATTTGCAGGTGAGCTTACTTGATCTGATCTCCTCTCGAACTCTTCATTACGCCAAAATAACATTAATTAGTTAACTGACGATAATAATTATACTTACGAAATAACTTTTTACGCGAAGATAAAACTTGCAATTTAAAATGAATTTAATTGTTTTCGGCCATCCGATTCAAGTTGAATATCCTTGAATCATCATTTGTCATTGAAAGTCTTACAATCAAATAACACTTTTTAAAGTAAGATTTTCAATAAAACTTATACCGGAATTAGGTCGTAATCCATGGAGATACAGCAGGCTAGTTCTCAGGAAAGAGAGGTGGGTCATAAAGACACCCTTAAATACTAAGTCTTTCCTTAGACAAAACCTTTCTAGACATGTATTCCCACTTCATTACATTTTTCCGATAGTTCATAAATCTTATTTTTTGTAAGTAAGACATTTTTACTAAAACTAACCTTCTAAAATAAGATCATTAAGCTAGACTTATCATTTTTAAAGTTAGTTAATTTAAACAAAATCAATACTTTTAAATCAATATTTTTTAAGTAAATCTTACCATTTTAAAGTAAGTTCACTTAACTAAGATTCAACATTTTTAAATCATTTTACCATCTAAGACTTCATAACACTCTAAGTTTATAAAGTCAAGACTTTTAAGTAAATCTCATTATTTCAAGTATACTACTAAAACAAATTTTCATGAACATCTTAACACCTCATAATTTTTTAGGAAAAAACCTCCAGGGTTAGTAAGTGTTATTGTCATAGTCATGAAAAAGAATGACTCTTAATTTAATATTTTACACTAAACATCTTTTAGTTATTCTTACCACTTTAAAGTAAGTCAACTAAAATAAATACAATAATATTTTTACGAACATCTTAACACCTCCTAATTTTTTAGGGAAAACATCAAGGGTTAGTAAGTGTTAATTTCATAGTCATGAAAATAAATCCTAAGGTAAGACTTTCTACTACTTTAATATCCAAAACTTCATAATACTTTAAGTTTATGAAGTCAAGACTTTAACAAAACATATTTTATCCTAAATCATTATTTTAACTTGATAATCAAAGAGTAAAATATGCTAAACCAATTTTAAATATAATACTTTCTAAAAATGAAACATTTTCAACAACAACTCATCAACATCATAAACTTTCAAGAATAAAATACAAACTTTTTCCTAAACACACTAAAAGTTCCTTTGATGTTAAACTCATCACCTTTAAACATATTTAAATACTAACAATAATTTCTAATATTTCCAAACAAATAACTCATCTAACCTTGTCCAAAGATATAGTTTTTCCATCTAAGAACAAGGAATAATTTTCAAGATTTACAAAAGCCAAAAACTACATAAAGGTTCATATGATTTTATTATCATCCACTTTAGTTATGCCTTCGTAAAATACTTAAAGAACAAATATAAACTCTAATTTATGAACAACATAATACAAGGTCATAACTTTCTAGAAAGTATGAGAAAAAGATGAAGAAGAGAAAATAAAAGACTACCTTAGTTTGTATAGAAAATTTAGTGTAAAAATGAGAGAATGGGGGGAGGTATTTAGAGGAGAGTCTCACCCTCATCAAATCAGAAAATTTAATTAAAAGTAACTAGATTTAGACTAACATAGGTGATGTGTCTAATGGTGGTGGAGTGAGAGGATTTGTTGAGTGATTTAGGGGATTTTGTGTAAGAG
>NC_032025.1:9592161-9603888 GCF_001865875.1 Lupinus angustifolius | reverse complement strand
TATATATTTTTGCTTGTTTAACAAGCAAGCTTCTTACATGAAAGTGATGTGACTTTTTGATGACACATTCTTGATTAAACCATTCCCGAGTATTGTCGGCTAATATCCAGTCGGATAATATAAATCTTCTGATTTCGGTTTACAGTTAGAACTTCGAAACACGGAGTTCGGATTAAAAAATATTTAGAAATGCGTTATGAACAAACTTGATGTCTATCTTGACTCGAAATAATATTTTCAAAGCCAATGGCACAATTGGAATTCGATTCCATTTTATGGAACTCAAAAACACGTTATTGGGCCGAATTCGGGCGAATTTAGGCCCGACAGTAGCTCAAAAACTTTCCATCACAGAAAATTATGAAAATTTACCACAAAATAGGAAATCACAAAAAACGACTAACACTCAACTATGGTTTAGTCTAATTCAATACCGATTAATTTCTAAAATTAATCGTTGTTAAAATAAATAATTAATAAAATATACACAGAAAATTCACAGTGTTACACAATCAACCCTCCACCACTTCTAATTTTGTTTCTTGAGTAACAATATATTCTAAATCATTCTTCTGGATTAAATTCTTCACATTTTTTCTTTTAACACCACTCTCCAACCACTAACATTGATGGATGCACAAATCATTGATTATCAGACTGAACTAGACCCAATCCTATCCCTCTCCTGTATGGCTTATGTACGTTTAATAATCTCTTCATCCTTCCTTACCTTCAAAAGAGACACCCATTTTCCCGCAATATCCTAGAGCTTTCCAGATTGGCTAATTCCTTGAGAAAGGAGGAGATTTTTCACCTTCCTGACATGAGAGTCTAAAATGGAGTTGCTAATGGTCGGGTCCACATGACTTGAAGCACCTTCAAAAATCACATTCAGCAGATTAGACTTTATCTTTGAAGACTTCTTCTTTATCTTCTTTGAATTTCTTCGATCAGACATCAACACCATTTTGGAGAAGGGTTTTGGCAACCTATTACTTGTAATCCTTTTTCTCTTAGGTATTCCTTGTCTACCTGAAGAGGATTTTAAATTATCAACAAGTTCAATGGGAGTGAAGCTCAAATTAATTGGGGGAGAGTCACTCTCCACGATAGAATTCTTTGACAAAGACCTCAAGCCAATAGAGAGGCTTTATCACGAAAAGGCCCATAATTTGAAATTTCTTTTAAAGTGTGCAGATCCTCTTCAACCTGGTTTAAAACTGGATGGGCCTCCAAAGAAGGGCCCAATTTTGATTTTTCACAAACATTTCTGAAAGAAGGATTAATAAAGTTAAGACCCTTTATTGTAGACAACTTATGCTCTTCAAGAAGCCTTCCTTTATCTAGACTTTTGTCTTTTTCTTCCCTACAACCACTAACAGGAATTAACCTCTGGTCTCTCTCCACATGACTTACTCCATAATTACACTTCAACTTGGAATTAACCTCTAGCTCTTTGCTTTTTATCATTAATTTTTTTTGAAACAGAGATTTTCCCATCAAAAGACTAAGCACGATATTCAGGGCAGGAAAAAGGCACAGAGATCCCTGACACCCTTTTATTCCCAGTATCACCAAAAAGGGTTAGAGGAGATCTAACCTCCTGCCTATGGATATTTTCAACCTCATCCACATCATCTTCATCCCCTTCAACTAGCAAGTTTTCTCCCCAACAAGAATCCTTCTCCGGCCAAGATTCATCTCTACTAGAATCCTCATCCTCCTCTTTGCTCACGTCTCCATCCACAGAGCTGAAAGCAAGATGAAAACACTAATCTTCCATCATCCTTATATCATAGATCTTATCATTTATCTCTACCTTTTGCACCAAATTAATGCATGTCAAAACCTTTGAAGAAATCATAAATCTACCAGCTTTAGTCTATTTTTCACATTAGTTCCTTCATCAAGGTTCACAAAAGTCCCTAACGATCATGCCAACATAATGAAGAAATCTTCACACGAAGCTATCATCGGAACACCGAGGCACTTAATCCAAACAAACCTTTCAAAATTATCATCAAAATTGGACCACACATCCAACTTAGAGAAAATAGAGTCACACCACTGTCTACCTTCATTCATTAACTCCTCTAATTCTTCAAGATTGACACTTTTCAAAAGAACTCGTCTCCCACCAAGCAAGAAAGCTTTGACAAAGAGAAAACCTTCTTTAGCCAACAAAACCTGAAAATATTCAGCATCTACTACTGATCTTAGTTCTCCAACCAAACAACCATCCATCCAAATCTTGTTCTCCTCAGGAACCTTGAAAAACAAGCAACCTGTCGACTTATCAGGCCCAACCAAGTCACCCTGATTGTTGCAGGAAAGAAGTGCACGCTTCCAAGATTTATCAACATCATCCACCACCATTTTAGCAACTCTCCTATTTGAAACTCCCAATGTTAAACTTATAAGGCCAACCAGATTAAATGGCTCCCCCTTTCCTAACAATTTCCCTTCAAATGAGCCAAAATTTCTCTGAATCCTTGGAGTATTCACAATCACTTTATAGACCCAATCCAAAAATTTCCCAGTTTTTCTTTTAGACTATCAACATCTTCCACTTCTTTGAATCTCACAAACGCAAACTTCTTAGGAATGAAGACATCATCTACTAGAGTCCATCTTGGAAAATTCTTTCCGCATATCCATAGTCTCCAAAGAATATCGGAAATTTGTGAAGAAGAAAGAGATGGAGTTTTTTTTGGAGAGCTTTAAAATACCCTCTCTAACAGAAACTACCTATTCTTAACACCAGGGAAGAATCCTCAAGAGAAGCTCTCACATTATCACCAACCTTCAAATTGCACACCACCTCCAAACTCTTGAAACCTTCCTCCGCACACACATCCTTCCCTTTTTCCTTAATACATCTAGACCCCTTCCCCCTTACCCATACACCTTTGTGAACACCCATTTTTGTCCGGCCCACAAAAAGCCCAAGAATATTTTTTATAATGCGAATTTGAATTCAAAATTTATTATTAAATTAAAAGGTTCCTATATCTAACTGATTAGGTTAACCAAAATTTAGAGATAATTAAACTGGTTAAGGTTCCTACATCTTAATGATTAGGTTAACAAAATTTAAAATAAAGCAACTTAATTTCTAAATATAAATTTTATATAAAATTAAAAGCTAGAAACCTACATGATTTTGTCACAAAAATAAAATCGAATTTTTAGGCATCCATAAGCCTATATACCATTTTCGAAAACAAATAAAAAAACATAAGAATGGAGAAGGAAAAATATTTTCTATAGTTATTTTCGAAAATAAATTTTTTAATAAATAGAAGATAAAACTTTTATTTATTTGTTTGTTTTTTAAATTATTTTTGGATTTTTTAAAGAGTAAATAAATGAATATACCAAATATATCATCTTAAAACCATTTGTAAAAGAATATATAACAAAGAAATAATAAAAATAATTTTGAATTTCCTAATAAATCGTAGAAGAATAAAAGTATTTATGTGATTTTTTTGTTAATTTTCGGAATCAATAAATTAGTAAAATATAAAAAGTGGAATTAATTTCAAAATATAAAGTTCAAAAAAAACAAACAAACAGATAAACCTGGTCAAAGTGGCAGTAATGATCCCTTAGAATCAGTAAAATCTGATTGAGTTAGTTTAATTTGTTTCAGAGAATGAGGGCCAAATTTTTAGGATAGTTAGATTAATTTTAGGAGTTAATGAGTTTTAAATTTTAGTATAAATTAGGGTTAGGGGAAGATTATTTTGACTCAGTTTTACACTGAAAAGCTCTGCTGAAACTCTGCACACAAAAAAAGAGGGTTCTAAGATAAAGAAAAAGTTATAGCCAAATTATCCTATGTGAGCAAACCCATTACAAATTCGTGCAACCTTCCATCTGAACCGTCCATCCTTTTGACCACCCCCTATCTGGCCGTGGACTTCGCTCCGTCCAATCACAGGATGAAAAGCGTCCTAGCTGCATCACGTTGCGTCACACCAAATCACCACCCGTGAGGAACGCGAGATCTACTACACGCGGTTCCATCGTCACCACATGCCTCCTCAGCGTCGTCCAATTGCCCTGCGACACGTGGCTGGACAAATCCAGCGACAACGTTTCAACCAATACAGCGGTGCCACGTGTCCTCAAGCTGTCCAAACTCCTCCATTGATCCTCCACTGTGCGGAACTCCAATTTGGCATTTGGTTGGTATTTCTAATTTTTTAGCTAATCCTACTGTTATATTTACTTTACTAACTATATACATATAATCATGTTATTAAAAATAAACATAGTTCCTAATAATTAAATAAATCACGATGGATAGAAAGTGGAATAGGAATCATGTGGGTTCATTTGCCAATTTTTTAAAATCTCTTGCTAATTAATTAATCTTGTAGATTGTTTATCAATTAAAGAACACATATTTTTAATAGTTGAATAAAGTTATAAAAAAAAACAAAAATGACGACAAATAATAATATGAAATCTTTAACCGTTTATATTATTACTTTTGAAGAAAAACACCCATATGTTACGATATTAATAACATTTTCTAAACACTTGTGTACATATAGTAACTAAATAGTTTCTCCATGATTATTCTAACTATTTATAAAATAAAAAAAAGAGTTTGTAATCATATATCAAATACTTTGATAATTTAACTAAATTTACCTTGTTCATGTAATTAATTAAAATCTTTACTAATAATCTTTTGAACACTTTTTAATAAAATAACACATATCAAAGATAAATAAAAATGTCTTTTTGAAATAAAATAATTTTTGGGAGCTAATCAAAGATGGAGCGAAGGTCGCCTTGATTTCTTCTCAAATCATCTTCGAAAGGTCGCGCTACGCCGCTTCTTTTCAATCGAGTAAATCCCAAAAAAGTTGAATAATTTTTTTTAAATAAATGACAAAACATAACTAAACTAAAAAAATTTATTTTCCATAAGTTAACAAATAGGCAAAAGTTAATGTTTTCAAGTAAAATATAATTTCCTTAAAATTAAAACACTCAACCAATCAAACTTTTTTCTACTTAAAGAACTACGTAGGCCTTGATTCCCTTAAAAGGGATACGTAGGATCGGAGTCAATCTTATCAGACATAATAATAAAAAACTATTTTTTTCTTCATAATAATTGATTAATTAGTCATAAAATTTAATAATAATAATAATAATAATAAAGTCATATATTTTAATGAAGGATACCGCTTAAGGCGGGCAGGTATGGTGCTAATACATTCCCTACTTTATAACTGACTCCCGAACCTGGATATCAAAAATCCAAAAGTCCAAGGTAATTGGGCTTAAAAGATTTTTCTACATTTTTAACTATAAAATGTAGTGGCAACTCTAAACCAGTCGTGCAGCCGAAAATCGGGACGTGACAGCTGGCGACTCTGTTGGGGACTTTTTTGAGAGTGTCTGGCCCAAGATCAAAAAAGTGTGTGACTGCTTACATTGTGTTATTTATTTTTATTTATTTATTATTATATTTGGTTAATTAATTACTTTCTAACGAGCAAAAATTACATGTTTAATAAAAATTACATGTTTAGTTATAATCATATGTCAACAAAAATTACATGCTTAATAAATATTGCTTGTTTAATTACAATGGTATGCTAATAAAATTTATGTTTAATAATATTGCATATTTAGTTATAGTTGTATGTCAATAAAAATTTCATGTTTAATCGCAATTGGGTTCCAATAAAAATTTCACGTTTAATTATAATTGTAGTCCAATAAAAATTGCATGTTTAATTACCAATGCCGACAAGAGTTGCATGCTTAACTGCTAATTGCATGTTATAAATATCAACATGAGT
Source organism: Lupinus angustifolius (assembly GCF_001865875.1). NCBI lineage: Eukaryota > Viridiplantae > Streptophyta > Magnoliopsida > Fabales > Fabaceae > Lupinus > Lupinus angustifolius. The sequence goes on along the minus strand of NC_032025.1, from coordinate 9,598,057 downwards.
TGCATGCTTAATTAGTAATTGTATGCTGTAAATACCAACACGAGTTGCATGCTTAATTAGTAGTTGTAAGTCAATCATTGTAGGTTATAAACATGAATGATATACTCATGGCATGAGATATGTATGTATGTATGTGTTGACTCTGTGATTGGATGACATATATCATGTACACATTTTAGGCACACACATATGCCCTATACCCGGGTACTAGTGATACCTTTTTCGGATGGAAGGGACACTAGCCTCACTGGTCGCGACCTTGCCGCTTCTAAGTGTTGGTGATGTGGACCACTCATATTGTTACCTCATATTATAAGTTAGCCGCTCGAGCTGGTCTCTTGTTTCTAACGTTATAATATTTGGGTTTCTCTTTGGAGAGAGATGCTATATGGGCACCTTATAGTGAGTCTAGAACTTGCCTAGGGGCGTCCACTGTGTGTTAGAACCCTACTTTAGGATATTGTGCTTGTATGGATTTGTGATTTATAAACATGTGTGTATTATAACATAGTGATAGATGATTGTGTCCTTTTTGTTTAAAAAATTTTCACACATCTTCACGTTATTGGAAACAAGTTTTTTTTTCCTTATCCTCACACTATTACAAAGAATTTTATATATCATCATACCATTAACTTAACAAATAAATAAGACATCCATTTATTGCCCAAAGTTAACCTAAACAACATATTCTTTCTATTTTCTTCCAAAACAAAAACTATATATTTTAACATATTAATCATAATTAAGACTAAAATATCTCAAAAATGGGTCTTTTACATCCCGAAAAACAATTCACAAGCATTCATTCATCAACCATATTTCATTAACAATATTTCATTAATCATATTTCATTAATCATATTTCATCAATCATATTTCATGCATCATTCATATTTTATACATAAGCATTTTAATGATTGTGTGTTTTTGTTATGTAATAGGTGCATTTGCATTAAAAAAGAGGCCATTTCCCCAAAAAAAAATTAAATAAAAATGACAACCGCAAATAATTCTAGCAGCATATCGGTACCTAAAAAATCAACGAAATTGGATCTATCAATGAATAATGTAAGTTTCTTGGCCGAGCAAATTCCAAAAATGCCAGATGATGTAAAAAAACAATTCAGAGATAACTATGGAGAATTATTAGACCTAGTGTTGTCCATGTTCGTCCTCAAGACCTGGAGACTATGCAAGTTATGATTTGATTCTAGAATCCCACGCTTCGGGTATCTGAATTTCCTAATCTTGATGCTGCTCCAACCATTGAAGAGTATGAAGCTCTTCTAGATTTTCCAATGGATGGTAGACTGAGGCTCTATCAGTTCGCAGAGGGCAAGTTGCTAATGAAGGTTGCGCAGGAGGTCTTCTCGGCGTTCGTCCAGAAGCTTCAGACTTCACCAAGCAAGGAGGGGTAAACGGGCTGAAGTTGCATTTCCTAAGAAATCATATCTCTAAGGCGGCTGAAGAAAAGAATTGAACCTTATTTCAACCTGCATTCGCTTTGGCCATATACGGGCTAGTCCTATTTTCGTTCATTGATGATATGGTGGATCAAGCCGCTATGGACGTGTTCAGCAAATTCGTTCGTTTCAAGATCAACCCTACGGATGCTATCCTGGCAGAGACATTCCTATCATTCCAAAGATATCAAGAAGGTCTTCAGCGAAATGTTAGCAAGGTCCGAATCCGATTTTGCGTCCAACTCTTGCAAGTTTGGATCCTAACTCGGTTCAAACATCACAAATATGGGTTAGAGTCCCGCTATCCGTTAAGAAGGTTTCTTAGTACTTATGTCGAGGATATGCCGCTTATCAAATGGAGGGAGTTATTTGAAGAGGTCACTCCAAGGAACTTCACTGAGAAGTGTTGCCTCTATGACCGACATCAACAACTCATGTATTCGTGTGGCGAGTTCCATAATCTAGTATTGATGGGGTATCTCCTTTACACCTGCCTTGGTCCTTGGCCAACTGAAGTGAGGAGTTACTCTTGTGTCTGATAAACAACTCGAGAGCGTCTATTTCTGGTACAAAGATGAGGGGCCATCTTCAAAGGTAGTCCAATCCATAAGAAAATCCCTTAAGGACATCGATTTGCATGGGCAAAAAGAGTTGGGTGAACATAGAACCTTCTATTCTGACGAGTATAGATCTTGGAGGGCTGAGAGGATGAAGGGCGTTAACACACCTTCGCTAGTCATATCGCAAGTCAAGGGAGGCCCCACTCCAGAGGAGGTTGTACTCAAGGCAAATGTCAAATTGCTAGAAGCCCGACTTCAAGAGTCCAGGGATCAGAACGAGATGAAAGACATAGCACTCGAAAATTCTGGCAACAATGCTTCTGCACTCAGGGAAGAGATCAGGAGCCTGAAAAGAGACTATGCCGACATGTGCTCGAGGTCTGGTAAAGTCACCCAAATGAGGCAAAATCGGGCAATGGAAGAGGAAATAATAGATCTGAGGGAGAGACTTGAAGCTAGGGGACAAGCCTTGTGGATTAAAACAGAGGCAGAGAGGATAACTAGAGCAGAGCTGGAGCAGGCCACAATCACTATTAGAGATTATCAGAAGGCCTTGGACCAGTCCCACACAAAGGATGATGACTATAAAAAGTCATTAGAGCAGATGCAAGAAGAAGCCCTCGCCTGGGAAGCCCAACTGATGGATCAATTGACGGAGTTGAAGGAATCATGCGAGTTTTTAAAGGAAAATCAGGAAATGTGGGAATACAATTGGCGGGATAGTTTCGAAGAATACGAGAGGGAAAAGGGACAATGGAAAGAAAATTGCCACATTATCATTGACGGATTTGGGAACTTCGCTGATAGTTGGTTGGTAACATTCGAAGAGGCCCAACAGGAATTTCACATGTACCCGGACACAGAGATACGTCCAGCGATGAGGGCCCTTTTCGATAGCTGCACTCGGGTTGCTAAGAAGCTCAGGCGTTGGAGGATAAGGGTTCTAGTTAGTCTATGTAGTTTTGTTTTTCTTTTTCTTCTTTCTCATTTATCACTATTAGTTTTTTATTGTTAGGAATAAAGCAGGGAATAGAGGAAATTGATGCATGTGATTCCCCTTCCTCAAATAATATTTCGATTTATATTTATTTTAATAAATGGTATCTTTTTTTTTTCCGCAATGCTCTCTCTCAGCCAAGTTAAACTCACAAAAGTAATTGATAGAAAAAGAGGCAAAAGAAGAAGAATTCAAAAAGGTTTTGAACCATTCAAAAGACACAATCTTGATCTTCCAATATTCTAAAGACTATTGTCAACCGTAGATGAGCTAAGAGACTACGCTCCTTAGTTATTAATATGCGGGGTTTTTTAACTTTACAATGGACTTTATGCTGCTAGAACTAAAGAGGCAATCCTGAACTAAAAAAAACTTATTCACTCTAAAGACTTCATCAACCACACCTTAATCTAAATGGTCTCATACACTTTACAATTTATTTCAAATCATTATATTAAAAAAAACAACTTGCATTCATTTTTAGGTCAGTATTGCTTCCCAACACCCCTATAACACACGACTCCGAGCTCGAAAGATGGCTGAATCTACAGACTCGAACCTGGACACCATAACTGAATTGGCTACTATGAAAGAGCAGATGGTGGACATGTTTCATATCCTGAAAGCCCTCCAAAGCGAGAAAGAAAAGAAGGCAGCAGGCGGACCACGATCTCATCCATGTTCTGGAAATCCCAACCAAGGGGCCGGTACTAGCCAACTTCAAGACGGACATGACACCAACACAAAGCAGAAAGCTACACTAGATGATGATTCCCAAAAGGCTCCGCCAGGAGGTAATGCACCACACACAGAGAAAGAGGCGGATAAATTAAGCTCAATTGAAGAAAGATTGAGGGCTATTAAAGGAGCCAGTTGTCCAGATCTGGAGAATGCTTTTGAAATGTGTTTAGTGCCCGATGTGGTACTTCCACCCAAGTTCAAGGTGCCAGAATTTAAAAAGTAAAACAGGGCAACTTGCCCCAAAAGTCATCTGCACATGTACGCTAGGAAGATGTCAGCGTATCATGAGAACGATAAGCTCTTGATCCACTGCTTTCAAGATAGTTTGGCGGGGGCTGCTATGAGCTGGTAATCCGGCTAGAGAAAACCCATATCAGAACATTTTTGGACCTGTCAAATGCCTTTGTCAAACAGTACAAATTCAATTAAGACGCTGCACCAGACAGAACTCAATTGTAGAACATGGCTAAGAAACCATCAGAAAGTCTGAGGGAATATGTTCATAGGTGGCGGGGATTAGCATCCCAGGTCCTCCCGCGGTTAGATGAAGAGGAATAATTGTCAATATTCATAGATACCCTGCAAAGCCCCTATTATGAGCGACTCATGGGGAACGTGACGACCAACTTTAATGCTCTTATTAAAGTAGGAGAAAAGTTGGAAGGCGGAATCAAGAGTGGAAAGATTGCTGAAGAAGGTTCAGGTTCCGTAAAGAAGCCTTCCTTCATGAAGAAGACAGACGTAGAGACCCATTTCATTGATGCGGAACCAAAGAGGTTCCAACCCCAACACAATAACCAAAATAATTATCGTGTGCCCTCTCGGTTTGCACAAAATCATATACAAAACCTAAACACAACACAAAACCAAACACCAATCCATAACCCACCAAATAAAAATAATAATGCCTGCCAGCCAAGACAAGGCTATACACAACATCCAAGAAATAATAACTACTACCAACAGGAGAGGAGAGCACCTGTGTTTGACCAGATTCTGATGACATACACATACCTTTTTGCCTATCTTCAAAGGCAAGGGATGATCACACCAATCCCAGGAAGAATCCCTGGACCATGGTATAATGAAAACGTCACTTGTGCTTATCATTCTGGAGCGCCAGGACATCTGGTGGAAGACTGTAGGGCCTTTAAATTCAAGGTTCAAGATCTCATCAATGCCAAGCGAATTGATTTCAGAGAAACCAGACCCAACATCACTAGAAATCCTCTACCCAACCATGAAAATCAAGAGGAAAATGCTATAGAGGCAAGGGATGAGGTCGCAATCATCGACAAAGTTGAGGATGTGAAGATGCCCATGGGGTTCATCTTCCGGGAAATGTGCAGGCAAGGTTTGGTCGAAGTTATTACACATGAGACACACAGTAATGAGACAAAGAGTTGTGAGATGCACGGATATGTGGGCCACAACTTGGAAGACTGTAAGGATTTCAAGTTACTTCTTCAAAAATGATGGACTTGAAATTGATTGCCATAGGGGGAAGTTCTCCATGCCCCGAGATAAATGTCATAAAGAAGGGCCAAGAAGAGACGCCCGTATTCATACGCACGTATGAACCCATTATAAATCCACATGGGGGTGTTCAAACATATTTTTCTCAATGTCAATGGGAGCCGTCATTCGGCAGATGGATCCTATAATAACAAGTGAAGGAAGCCCGTTTCCTTATGAATCTGAAAAGGCAGTTCCTTGGGTCTACAAAGAGGAGCCGACTATGAATTCTTTTATGGTGACAAACATAGCAGGAAATAGTAGAATTAAAAGGATTGGGCGCATCTATGTTCCGCCAGAGGTAGAGAGGGGTCCATCTGGGGCAGCCAAAGGCAAAGAAAAAGTTCTAGAGCACATAGAGAAAGATTGATCGAGGACGTACCCGATACAAATATTATAACAATTAAAACTGCAGTACTAGGAAGTGACTCCTAGGTTGTTTCCCAAGGATTATCTTTCAAGCAAAGCTTCAAACACCTTATACTCACACACACACAAGGGGGGTTTTGTTGTTGGATAGTATGAACATAAATCAAATTCAGAAACAGTAGTTAAACAATGTAATAAAACGGCTAAATCCCATTGGTTTGTTTGTTCACAACTCAATCCTCGGTTTTA
>NC_032025.1:9519353-9592061 GCF_001865875.1 Lupinus angustifolius | reverse complement strand
CTTAGTCCGGAAATTTAGCCTTCCATGACAATGAAAGAACAAACCGGAAATGAGAAATGAAGAAGGGGTGAAACCCTAGCAGAGCAAAAAGAGGGAAAACGGAAATGACTTTGTGTTTCAAAATGAGGCAAGGTGAAGTGTGTGTGTTTGGAGTGGGGAATCCGAATTTAACCCCTCCAACACACATAAACCGAATTCGGCCTAAACAATGGGCCTAAAGCCAAATTACAATAAAACTAACTCCTAAATTAAAAATACAATCTTCACTTCAACATATATCTTCGACTTCCATAATGCCCAAAATGCCATTGGTGCCAAATGTGATATGAAAATGATAATAGATTTAATCAGGCCAAATAATCCCAAATTAACTCATTTTAGGAATATTAGTCCAATAAAGTCTAAAACACTAAACCATGTGAAACAAAAGTCAATTAGGCACCAAGAATCATCAATCATTCTAAATTAAGGTTATGAATAGTGTGTAATATATTGCTCATCAAAGATATCGAAGTGGCCTTACCTGAAGGGGTATCGAACGACGAAGTGTGTGAGTTCCTCAAATTTATCAAGCAAAGTGAGTACATAGTAGTGGATCAGCTGAATAAAACTTAGGCAAGGATATCCATATTGTCCTTACTAATGAGCTTTGAGGCTCACATGAATGTGTTATTAAAGTGTTGAATCCAGCCCATGTCAGCCACGACATCACGACTGACAAATTAGGTGGGATAGTCAACAACTTAGGTGCAGGTAACTACATATCTTTTCGTGATGAAGAAATACCCGATGAAGGAACCGATCATGTTCGCCCCCTGCATATTTCAGTTATGTGCAATGACTGCGTGATTGGAAAAGTCCTCCTAGACAATGGGTTGTCGCTGAATGTTATGACGAAGAGAACTTTATCCATATTTCCAGTTGATACTTCATACTTGAGAGCTAGCTCTATGATTGTCAAGGGTTTTGATGGGTCTCGTAGAGACGTGATGGGAGAAAAGGATTTGCCAATCAAAATAGGGCCCTGCATATTCAATATATTGTTTCATGTGATGAACATCAATCCAACATATAGTTACTTGTTGGGACGTCCTTGGATTCATTCCTCAGGGGTAATACCCTCCACCTTGCATCAAAAGGTGAAATTCAAAGTAGATGGAAGGCTAATAACAGTTTCAGGAGAAGAAGATGTCATGGTGTCCCAGCCATTTGATGCCCACTACATAGAAGTAATCGAGGAGGCATTGGAACCATCTTTCCAAGGCCTTGAAATTGCAAACACTACAGTTATGATAGAAAGGACACCATTAATAAAACCATATCCATCAGATGTTTCTCTCATGATGGCAAAAGTGATGATCCGCGGCGGCTATCAACCTGGGAGTGGATTGGGAAAGTATGGTCAAGGCTGTAAGGAGATCATTATACCGAAGGCTAATAAAGGCAGATATGGCTTGGGGTATAGACCTACCAGGGAGGACAGGCTCTGAATCATAGAAGCAAGGAAGGGTGAGCGTCTGGCTCGGCTGGGGCAGTTTGGACCTGAGAACATGGTAAGGATTCCAATACCACACATCAGTCAATGCTTTGTGAGTGGCGGTACCGGACCCTCTGGAATGGTGGCCATCATGGAGGAAGAAGAAAGGGAAGAAGAATCGGAGTTCATGTACTTGCATCCCCCAGGCGCTTGCTTGAAGAATTGGAGCGAAGAATCATATGCATCAGTCACTCTAGGACCATAGTAATATTTTAATGTAGTTTTTTCAGCCAGATCCAATACCATCAGACAATTAGTTATTTCTCTTTTCTTTCAATGTTTTTCAATGGTAAGGATTCATTTGTTTTGGGCATTTTCAATTAATAAAGATCATTTTTTTACTCGATCATATCCACTTGTCTCATTTGCATTTTCTTTATTATTCAATGCATGCTGAAAGATCATGGTAAAATAAAAACAAGATTAAAAAAAAACAAATCTATGGGGAGCTGACTCGGTCATCCGCGCGTTGCAGATCTGATAGTGACTCTGCAATTGAGAGCCATACTAGCGCGCCCTTCAACAGCCCTGACCAAACCGTCAACCAAATGGAAGATGATAGCGATGATGAAGAGTGGGAGGCGCCCCTAGAACTGCTCAGATTGGTAGAGCAAGAGGCCAGAGAAATCCAACCATACCAAGAGCCTGTCGAGCTTGTCAACCTTGGATCTGAGGAAGATAAGAAAAAGGTGAAAGTGGGTACCATAATGGATGGTAAGGAACAAGAACAGTTAGTTCATCTCTTACATGAATTCAAGGACGTCTTTGCTTGGTCATATGAAGAGATGCCCGGACTAGATCGAGGTATAGTGGAGCACAAATTACCGCTAATCCCTAATTCCAGGCCAGTGAAGCAGAAATTGCACAGGATCAGGCCAGAAATATCTTTGAGAGTCAAGGAGGAAGTAGAAAAATGGTTGGCCGTCGGGTTTGTTAAAGTTGCTGAGTATCCAGATTGGGTAGCCAACGTAGTAGCAGTACCAAAGAAAGGTGGGAAGTTGAGAATTTGTGTTGATTACAGGGACCTTAACAAGGTCAGCCCGAAGGATGACTTTCCGGTACCACATATAGACGTTTTGGTCGATAGCATCGCTGACCATGCCCTTTTCTCATTTATGGATGGGTATTCCGGATATCACCAGATCAAAATGGCACCAAAAGATGTAAGCAAAACCACGTTTATTACCCCATGGGGTACCTTTTGCTATCAGCTTATGCCGTTTGGATTAAAGAATGCTATGGCTACATATCAAAGAGCCATGGTGTCTCTTTTCCACGACATGATGCATAAGGAGATAGAGATCTATGTGGACGATATTATCTGTAAGTCCAAGACAGAAGGAAAACATATAGACAACTTGAGGCGTTTGTTTGAGAGACTACGAAAATATCACCTTAAGTTGAATCCGACCAAGTGCAGCTTCGGAGTGAAATCAGGCCGGGTTTTGGGTTTCATAGTCAGCCAAAAGGGTATTAAGGTAGATCTAGATAAAGTGAAAGATATTATTGAGATGCACGCACCTCGAACAGAGAAGGAAGTTAGAGGTTTCTTGGGGAGATTAAATTACATCTCCAGGTTCATATCACAACTGACTTCCACATGCGAACCCATATTCAAGCTCTTATGGAAGAACCAGGCAGTGAAATGGAATGAGAATTGTCAATCAGCATTTGAGAAGATAAAATGGTACTTGACAGAGCCTCCGATATTGATGCCTCCAGTTCCCGGGCGACCCTTGATTCTATATCTCACTGTACTTGATGAATCCATGGGTTGTGTCTTGGGGCAGCATGGCGATTGCGGAAGAAAGGAGCAAACCATATATTATCTGAGCAAGAAGTTCACAGCTTGCGAGATAAGATATTCCTTGCTTGAGCGTACTTGTTGCGCCTTAGTCTGGGCCACTCGCCGACTGAGGCAATACATGCTGAGTCACACCACCTGGTTAGTTTCAAAAATGGATCCCATCAAGTATATCTTCAAGAAGCCCATACTGATAGGGAGAATCACTAGATCGAAAGTGATGTTATCCGATTACGATATATTATATGTGACACAAAATGCCGTAAAAGTAAGTGTTATTGCTGATTACTTGGCCAACCATCCCATAGACAAACTGGGGCATATAAAATATGAATTTCCAGATGAAGATATCATGGTGTTATCTGATGAGTCAAAATGAAAAGATAAATGGACCTTAGTCTTTGATGGAGCCTCCAATGTATTCGGCCATGGAGTGGGTGTTGTTTTGGTGTCTCCAGTCGGGAAGTTCCTCCCTTTTTCTGCTAGGCTATGTTTCGAATGTACCAACAATGTAGCAGAGTATGAAGCTTGCATTTTGGGACTAAAAGCGGCCATCGATGCAAAAGTCAAAATCCTAGAAGCATTTGGGGATTCTGCACTAGTAATTCATCAGATAAAAGGAGAATGGAAAACTTGTGACAGCAAATTGGTGCCTTATAGAGATTACATCTAGAAGCTGGTTAACTAGTTCGACCAAGTGGATTTCTACCATATCCCAAGGAAAGACAACAGATTAGTTGACGCTCTGGCAACCCTATCCTCAATGTTCCATGTTGGAGGGGATAAGTTGCTCATTTTTCAAATAAAGGACAATACGGAACCCGCTTATTGTCATGTGATTGAGGAAGAACCCGACGGCAAACCATGGTACCATGATATAAAAGAGTATTTAAGAAATCAAGCTTATCCTCCCGATGCCTCAGAGAATGACAAGAGAACACTTAGAAGACTAGCCACAAACTTCTTCTTGAGTGGGGAGGTCGTTTACAAAAGGAATCACGACGTGGTACTTCTTCGATGTCTGGAAGCCAAAGAAGCTCAGAGAATGATGGAAGAGGTGCATGAAGGAACTTTCGGAACTCATGCGAACGGGCATGCTATGGCCAAGAAGATCATGAGAGCGGGTTATTTCTAGTTAACAATGGAGACCGACTGTTGCAAATATGTGAAGAAATGTCACAAATGTCAAGTATATGCTGACAACATTAATGCGCCTCCAAATCCTCTGAGTATTAACTTCACCTTGGCCATTTTCTATGTGGGGAATGGATGTCATCGGACCCATAGAGCTGAAAGCATCTAATGGACATCGGTTTATCTTGGTTGCCATAGATTACTTCACTAAATGGGTGGAAGCAAACTCTTATGCTAGCGTGACCCGAAAAGTAGTCCTCAGATTCATCAAAAGAGAGTTGGTATGTCGGTATGGGTAGCCCGATCAGATCATCACTGACAATGCGGCCAACTTAAATAATAAAATGATGATAGAGATGTGTGAAAAATTCAAAATAAAACATCACACATCTTCGCCATATCGACCCAAGATGAATGGAGCCGTTGAAGCAGCTAATAAGAACATCAAGAAGATAGTCCAAAAGATGGTAGTGACATATAAAGATTGGCATGAAATGTTACTATTCGCCCTGCATGGTTACCGCGTTTCAGTCCGCACCTCTACGGGAGCTACTCTTTATTCCTTAGTTTATGGTATGGAGGCTGTTCTTCCGATTGAGGTAGAGATCCCATCCCTAAGAGTATTGGCAGAGGCGAGTTTGAATGAATCAGAATGGGTTCAAGCCCAACACGATCAATTGAATCTGATAGACGGTCGAAGGTTAACCGCTATTTGCCATGGTCAGTTATATCACAAGCGAATGATGAAGGCTTACTCGAAGAAGGTGTGACCCTGCCATTTTAAGGAAGGAGATTTGGTGCTAAGGAAGGTCTTGCCAATTCAGAAGGACAACCGAGGAAAGTGGACTCCAAACTATGAGGGGCCATATGTAGTTAAGAAAGCTTTTTCTGGTGGAGCCTTAATTCTGACTGACATGGACGAGGAGGATCTGTGTCTCACTATAAATGCAGATTCAGTGAAGAAGTATTATGTATGAGGGGTACTTCCAAAGAAAGAGAAAAAAAAGAGAGGAGAAAAGTATATATATTCATGCATCGGTCACGATATTTTTATTATATTTTTGCATAAAGGAGAATGATGTAAACAAAACTCATACGGTGTGAACCATTAGATAGGTCATTTCGATGAAGCACGACGTTCTTGATATTCCTAAACACTAAGAAGATATCTCTAATCACCCCTTTTGAGCCAAAACCATATGAAAGAAGTTTATTCAAAAAAATAGAAAACCTTGAAAGAATATCGCAAACCCGGGGAAAGGGTAGTGTTCCAATAAACCTTCTTAGAGTCATAGAAGCGGATGATAGTAAAAAAGAGAAAATCCCGCTAGGAACTCCAATAAATTCCTAGGAAAGAGTTGTGGTATAAAGAATCAAAGCATCATAAAAGATCTTCTATAAGAAATTACTCCTAAGGAGGATAAGGATAAACATCCAATTTAAAGTTAGACTCTAAAGGAAGGGTTGGAAATAGGATATGGAGATTATGGAGAAAGGCGGGGTGGGAAACACATTATTTGAGCCTCATATCTATTCTTTCTTGACCATTAGCCAGACCACGTTACAAGCTATAAAAGTCCTTGTTGAGATTCGAACGTCTGAGGTACACATCAGGTTACAAAATAAATTGACTCCAAACAACTTTATGCACAACTCCTTCAAAACTTTTTATGTACTGCAATCCTTGCATAAATATTTATATACACAACAAAAATAAGTTTAAGCCCGTTAAGTCGACAACCCGAAAGGGCGGCTTAACAAAAAATTTGGGACGTAATAAAAAAAATAAAAATAAAAGGGAAGTACCCTTCAAAACATGCTATTTCAACAAGTCAGAAATAGAGGAATTGCTAGATACAGGGGCAGAATTTTGAACGGTCCGAGATATCTATCAAATAACATCAATCTTTTGTGAAAGGGTCAACACTAAGATCAGAAACTCGGGCATAATTTTGGATGATTCGTGGAATCTATCAATTGTATCAGCCTTCTTCGAATGAATCAGTATTGGGATCAGAAACTCGGGCAGATTTTGGTGCAAAATAACTCTACCCAAATTGAGACAGTTGTGAAATTAGTTGTAGGATTTGGAACAGGGCTTTTGCTACGGCAAGCTTGTATGACTTTCATTTCTTAGAAAGCTAAAGGAAGGCAAATAAATTTGGTTTTTTTTATTCCAATGTCTTTCAACATGCAAATCATTTTCTAATAAACAAGAGAAATACTTTACAAAAATTAATCAATTTTTTTAGCTCATCCTGATGCATCGTGTCCGAAATAGTGTGAAAGGGGGACATGAACACGAACCCTGACGGAAGTAAGACTCGTATGTCTTAATAAATTTCAGCACATCTAGTGTAAAGGGGGTGTTGCGGAAACATTACACTGCCTCTCAATAAAACAGAAAAACCACACATACATTACTACGTCATTCAAAGCATTCACATTCATACATAAACATCTGTACAACTATCTTGTTTGGCAAACAAAACATTACACATAATCATTCATTGCATACAAAGAAGCATCCAAATATACATTTCAACTATTAGATAATCACTCTAAGGTTCTCTAGCAATTCCCATAGCTCCACCACAACAACCATTCTAACAATAGGGGTGCCTCAGCAACTCCCCGAATCACTTTGGCAGCAAGGGTGCCTCAGCAAATCCCTGAATCACTTTGGCAGCACGGGTGCCTCAGCAAATCCCTGAATCACTTTGGCATCAAGGGTGCCTCAGCAAATCCCTGAATCACTTTGGCAGCAAGGGTGCCTCAGCAAATCCCTGAATCACTTTGGCAGCACGGGTGCCTCAGCAAATCTCTGAATCATTTATGGCAACAGGAGTGCCTCAACAAATCTCTGGTCCATCAGTAGAACATCAGTCTGTGTCACCATATTTGGTACCTTTCGTGAAAGGCTTTTTATGAGCCTGGATAAAAATATTGTTCATTTCTTTACTGGTTACTTACCATGATACCTCTCAAACTTCAATTAACTCGGTATTAGATAAGCAACAAGTAAAGAGGGGCAGCTGTGAACACCCAATTTGTCCGGCCCACAAAAAGCCCAAGATTTTTTTTTATAATGCAAATTTGAATTCAAAATTTATTATTAAATTAAAAGGTTCTTATATCTAACTGATTAGGTTAACCAAAATTTAGAGATAATTAAACTGGTTAAGGTTCCTACATCTATATGATTATGTTAACCAAAATTTAAAATAAAGCAACTTAATTTCTAAAAATAAATTTTATATAAAATTAAAAGCTAGAAACCCACATAATTTTGTCACAAAAATAAAATCGAATTTTTAGGCATCCATAAGCCCATATACCATTTTCGAAAACAAATAAAAAAACATAAGAAAGGAGAAGGAAAAATATTTTCTATAGTTATTTTTGAAAATAAATTTTTTAATAAATAGAAGATAAAACTTTTATTTATTTGTTTATTTTTTAAATTATTTTGGATTTTTTTAAAGAGTAATTAAATGAATATACCAAATATATCATCTTAAAACCATTTGTATTAGAATATATAACAAAGAAATAATAAAAATAATTTTGAATTTCCTAATAAATCATAAAAGAATAAAAGTATTTATGTGATTTTTTTGTTAATTTTCGGAATCAATAAATTAGTAAAATATAAAAAGTGGAATTAATTTCAAAATATAAAGTTCAAAAAAACAAACGAACAGATAAACCTAGTCAAAGTGGCAGTAGTGATTTCTTAGAATTAGTAAAATCTGATTCAGTTAGTTTAATTTGTTTTAGAGAGTGGGGACCAAATTTTTAGGATAGTTAGATTAATTTTAGGAGTTAATGGGTTTTAAGTTTCAGTATAAATTGGGGTTAAGGGAAGATTATTTTGACACGGTTTTACACTGAAAAGCTCTACTGAAACTCTGCACACACAAAAAAAGAGGGTTATGAGAGAAAGAAAAAGTTATAGCCAAATTATCCTGCGTGAGCAAACCCATTACAAATTCGTGCAACCTTCCATCTGAACCGTCCATCCTTTTGACCACCCTCCATCTGGCCGTGGACTTTTCTCCGTCCAATCACAGGACGAAAAGCGTCTTAGCTACATCACGCTGCGTCACACTAAATCACCACCCGTGAGGAACACAAGATCTACTACACGCAGTTCCATCGTCACCACGTGCCTCCTCAGCGTCGTCCAATTGCCCTGCGACACGTGGCTGGACAAATCCAGCGACAACGTTTCCACCAATACAGCGGTGCCACGTGTTCTCAAGCTGTCCAAACTCCTCCCTTGATCCTCCACTGTGCGGAACTCCAATTTGGCATTTGGTTGGTATTTCTAATTTTTTAGCTAATCCTACTGTTATATTTACTTTACTAACTATATACATATAATCATGTTACTAAAAATAAACCTGGTTCCTAATAATTAAATAAATCACGATGGATAGAAAGTGGAATATGAATCATGTGGGTTCATTTGCCAATTTTTTAAAATCTCTTGCTAATTAATTAATCTTGTAGATTATTTATCAATTAAAGAACAAATATTTTTAATAGTTGAATAAAGTTATAAAAAAACAAAATGATGACAAATAATAATTTGAATTCTTTAATCGTTTTTATTATTACTTTTGAAGAACAACACCAATATGTTACAGTATTAATAACATTTTCTAAACGCTTGTGTACATATATTAACTAAATAGTTTCTCCATGATTATTCTAATTATTTATAAAATAAAAAAAGAGTTTGTAATCGTATCAAATACTTTGATAATTTAACTAAATTTACCTTGTTCATGTAATTAATTAAAATCTTTCCTAATAATCTTTTGAACACTTTTTAATAAAATAACACATATCAAAGATAAATAAAAATGTCTTTTTGAAATAAAATAATTTTTGGGAGCTAATCAAAGATGGAGCGAAGGTTGCCTTGAATGCCTCTTTCTTCTCAAATCATCTTCGAAAGGTCGCGCTACGCCGCTTTTTTTCAATCGATTAAATCCCAAAATCAGTTGAATAAATTTTTTTAAATAAATGACAAAAAATAACTAAACTAAAAAAATTTATTTTCCATAAGTTAACAAATAGGCAAAAGTGAATGTTTTCAAGTAAAATATAATTTCCTTAAAATTAAAACACTCAATCAATCAAACCTTTTTCTATTTAAAGAACTACGTAGGTCTTGATTCCCTTAAAAGGGATACGTAGGACCGATGTCAATCTTATCAGACATAATAATAAAAAACTATTTTTTTTCTTCTTAATAATTGATTAATTAGTCATAAAATTTAATAATAATAATAATAATAATAAAGTCATATATTTTAATGAAGGGTACCGCTTAAGGCGGGTAGGTAGGGTGCTAATACCTTTCCTACTTTGTAACTGACTCCCGAACCTAGATATCAAAAATCCAAAAGTCCAAGGTAATTAGGCTTAAAAGATTTTTCTACATTTTTAACTATAAAATGTAGTGACGACTCTAAACCAGTCGTGCAGCCGAAAATCGGGGGGCGACAACCTTCTCCCACACTCTCACTCTCTCTTTCTTACTTTCTCTCTCTCTTACCCATTACTTCTAGAGAAGAAGAAGATTGGTGCTTGCATATTTGTCATAGTCCATTCCACTTAAAATGAACGAAACTTTCTATAGTTCACAATTGGTGGAAGATTTGGCTAACTTGATATGAAGGGACAAGGATCACATGTCCTATAATTTTTTCGTCTCTCTGTCCCGGACTAATCAAACTTCACAAAATATTATTAAAATATTATTTTATTTTTATAATTTTTCTTTTTAAATGAATGGAGCTTTGTGATTGGCTTGGTACACCAAGTGGAACATAAATGATGACATGTGATCCCCATCTGATCTGAAGGCCCCACAAGGAAGGTTTGATTTATTTGGTGCATAGATTTTTTGGTATTTCATCTTAAAACAAAATTGATAATAAGAGTAGTTGTCCAACATATATTAAAATTATATCCAAAAAATGAGTAGATGATATAAAACTTATTTCCAATAATGAGAACATTAGTTTCTTTACTAAGGCCTAAGTGTATGATTTCATGACCATTGTTTTAATCAAGCGGATAAAATTCTACTTGAACCCATTGTTTTATCATAATTGCAGTTCACATGCAAACTATATTTTAGGAGAATTTTGTTATTGGAAGTATATCACAAAGAAAAAGAAAAACTCAAGTTTAGTGGGTAACAATATTGACGGATAACTCAAATTAAATATAGAGATATTATTTCTTGAAGGGAAAAAATAAAAAAAAAACAGTTGTACATATGGATAATCAATTAATTAATTGAGCTCCCATCCTAACTAAAGTGCAAAAGCAAAATTACACTTTTTCTTTTGGCTTACAAAACTAAAAACGTGTTCACTAAATTCATGGCAAACAAATATGAAGCTGTAATATTCATATCCAGGTATAGTTAAATTAAACTATCGATGAAGTCTAGAGAGGACAAAAATGGAAGCTGAAGATGTGAATATAGCTGCAGCAAAACAAGCAAGATCAAGGCCTGTGACTAAGGGAATATCTTTGAATTTGTCCAATACTCCCACTTGAACAATCATCATCACTGCATGCCCAATCTTTGACTTTGCTTTCTCAATTGTTTGCATCCCTACCCATTTTGGTGCTGACTGAAATTTTGTTAAAACTCATGTAAATGCTAGTTTGTTATCTTAATTTTTGTCCTTATAACTTTTACTTGTTTTAAACTTTTAATAACAAATTAAAACATTACTTATACCTCAAGTATGTTCTAGTATTCTAGTGAATGCTCTGTAAGTGTTTATTTACTCTTTTGTTTAATAGATGCTATTTTAAATACAGATTTGGAGTTCTTATTTTATGGGTAATGAATTAATCTTTTTCGGGATTCGTAACTATCCTTCCCAACAAATATTACTCACAGAAATTGAACTCTTAACCGTTTGGACATCCTAGGTATATAACAAAGTCTTACACCACTAAACTAATGCATGAGTGGTAGAGTACTAAATTTCGAGTAAGAACTATAAATTGATGATTTCATTATATTGGTATTAGGATGGAATTGTTGGTAAGATCTATTTTGAGTATATAGTATGTTTGAGACAATTTAGTTATAATTA
Source organism: Lupinus angustifolius (assembly GCF_001865875.1). Lineage (NCBI taxonomy): Eukaryota > Viridiplantae > Streptophyta > Magnoliopsida > Fabales > Fabaceae > Lupinus > Lupinus angustifolius. The sequence continues at coordinate 9,580,450 of NC_032025.1, read as the reverse complement.
AGTAATATGCATGCTACCTTCATATAGAAGTGACCAAGCAAATTTGATGTACAAGGCAATGATTCCTTTTGGGTGCTAGCAGCCCTTGATCCTACAAACATGAAGTACAAACTCACCCCAAAAATGAGCAAGGCAGTTCCTATCAGGAACATGTCTGCAAATTAACAAACATTCTATTAAATTATTAAATGTTGTATTTATCGTATTTGTGGGAAATGCGATCAAATATAAAAAACTCTCAAAATTACAATATTGTAACAATTATGACGGTAGAATAAATTTAAAACACGGTTCAATCCTAAGTCTCAACAAACCTGTGGCCTCGATGAGTAGATGTACCAGATGTCCTTGATCCAAGCTATTAGACAATGTATGGAAATAATGCCCATATGATTCGATAACAAGAAAGCAGCCCTACATTTTACGTAGCCACTTGTTTTTATACTATTTCCTCATACATGAAAAAATAAAATAAAAATGAAACAAACAAACACCAAAAGGAACTAGTTGGACAAGGCTTCACTTACCTCAATGAAACACAACACCGAGCCAAGTAAAGTTCCTGCTACGGCAAATAAAGTAAAAAATCTGCAATCGATTATTGCCTGCAAGAGTGAAACCTTATATTACCATATAATATATATATATATATCTTGGGTAGTCGTTGAGCTATACCAATTTACCATAGCAACAAACATTCATCATTGTTGTCACCAATAATGTCATTTATATAACAAAATTGTTGGTGTAAATTTATGTAGTGGTGTACTGATTCAGAATATTGTAAATCTTTGTACTATAAAAGATCTCTAAGTAATCTTTGTTTGTATTGGGTTAGTACCGCAGGTACTTATTTTAATATAATTTGCTTATCCAAAAAAATTATGAATGAAGAATTAAGTAATAAGACGTACTCTTTCAATGAGCCTCTGGGGTTGCAAATTCCATTGCTTCCTTTTCATAGAAGCCCTCAAAAAAATCAACATAGCATTACGAATCCTTGTTATGAACGCAACTAGATCTAACAATCCTTGACGAACCAATGGTTGTGATGTGGTTAAATGGTTGGTGGTAACCATCGATGCCTTCACTGCCATCACTGGTTTTCTTTCACTTTTCCCATAAGCTATGTTATGATCTTCATTCAAACTGGCCCTGCTTTGGTACCTTACACATCTCATAAACAAAGAAGTAGTAGTAGAAGAAGAAGAAGGAAAGTGAATTGGGTTAGTGGTGCGCAACAATCTTGTGGTTGCCATTCACTGTTGAACGTAATGTTTGGTTCAATATTATACTCTAAAGTAGATATTTAATGGCACTATTTGGAGATGGGTGTGTTATATATGTATACCACAAATATATGCATGCATCATGCAAATGGAAGAGACAGAAGATTCCAGGTATATTTTGGGAGTAATTTGGACACATGCTGAAGTTTTGAACGGTCTGAAACTTTAGCCTACTCTTACAATACAAGTCATATGCAAATTTCTAGAAGAGATATATTATTATATATTATGTCTCGTATATTATCTCAAATCAATGATAATGAAGTAAAAAGAGTATTAATAAATGTTTAAAATTTGTATTTTACATAATATGTTTTAGTTGAAGATATGTGGCAAGATATGAACAATACTTCATATTTCCAACTAGGTTTCTACTTTCTAGAGTGTGTGGGTCCCTCATATTTTTCTACCAACACGTGTATATTTGAAGAACTTTAATTGATTTTTATTATTAGGCATTTGTTGTGCTGTGTTATGTTGTTCTTCTGGGGAAGTAGCTAGGGAAGTTGCCATATGTTGTTGTTCCTTGACTTTTCGTGACGCTTTTACTGATTTCACAATGGAGAAACTGTTTTGGCGTTTTTTGTTGCATTTCTTTACATGTGCGCTTCATGGACGTCCAACAATGTTCACCAAAACACACACATCAAAAGGTCCCTAGAACATGACTTGTAAATAATTGGGTACTTTCAGTATTTATTTTATCGTTGTTTACGTGTGTAAAGGGTTTTCCTAAGAGATTATAACATTTCATTGATGTTTTAAATTGGTATTCTGGTTACTTAGAGAGAAATTACTGGAAAATATGATTAAGATGATTACAATACATTTCACTAATACATAAAAAGAGTAGTTTCTGGATTAGGGAATGACATATTTGTTGCCGACTCATTTTTAGTACTGAAGAGTTGGATCTAGATTATAATATATGGTATTCAAAAAAATTTAAGAGTTCAAATTTTCTAATTTTTTTAATTAAATAAATAAAAATATCTTCTCCTCGTATTTATGGAGAATCCAATACTATGGAATAGTTCATTTCATTTGTTGCCTACATAAAATGTTAATTTATACATCCTGGCAATCTCTCGCAGTTTTTGGTTTAGTTTTCAACCGTTGTCTATTACTAATGTTTATTTCCCTGATTTTTCTTCTATTCATGATTAATTTTCTCATGAGAGATGCATCATCACTCCAAAATCCTTGGCCTCCTTTTATTTTTTAAAGATTATTTGTAAGTTAAGTTTTAAATAAGAATGAAAAGAAATAATTATAAAACATACTTTATGAGGTGATTCTCAAATATTCCATTTTTATTCATTCTCTTCCAAAATTCAATTCACAAAAATAAACATAATTAAGTAGGAAATAAGAAAGTTATTAAATAATCTCAACGGTGGGTAAAAAATCTTATTTGATTTTTTAGTCAAAAATAGGAAGCAAATCCCAATGGTAAAGAAAATTACACGCCAACAGCTATTCTCAAGAGTAACCAAAACCCTATTGTAGTAAATATCTTTAATGATGGTAGGAGACTTTATATACTTAAATATATATATATACTGCATACTAAACAATGAACAAACTATTATCGTAGTCATGATCTTTCATGTCAAATTATCAAGAAGATATATAAAACTAAAGTAGAAGTGTACCTTAATATATTCATTGAGAACATTGTGAATGAACTTTATGTCATTTTTTTATCATGTATCCATCAATTCCATGCTTTTTTCTTTTTATGCAAATGCATGTTCATAATAGAAATGTAGGTTATTTAGCCTTCCAATTGTAGACAACTCTTAGCCTTAATTTCTCCTCTAATGAATGAAGAGAAAATTGTTTTGCATGTGTCTTGTGGTTCATGTTATTGTGGTGTTATATATAATTGTGGACCATAACCCCTTATTTATAAGAAGTGCATACCTTACATGAAGGGTGATACTACTTGATGTTCTTATTCCAATTTTGTCTATCATAAAATAGAAATAAGACTTTAGATATCTATACAATAATTCTTATGACAATTATGTATATAGTCATGTATCTTACTTGAATTATATCACTTTAATTTGGCTACTTAAAATAATAACCCTAAAAACACTTCAACATTATATGTGTTACACATAATTTCTTGTACATTCATGTCATAAGAAAGAAGAGTATCTAAATCTTATGAAGAAACTATAATTCTGTAAAAACCATTCTCACGTGAATGCCTTTAGTTAGCTAACTAGTCAGCACATCTATGCAATTTTCCATAGCTTCCTCCTTGAGATAATTGATTATTGTGTCTGAATAGTATTCAACCACAAGCTTTTGTATACCCAACTCCAAATCTTTCGGTATGCCCCACAAGGCCACAACACATGCTTATATGCAGTATCAATTCCTAGGTGTAAAAATTATTTATTTAACTGAATTATGTTTGTTAAAATATTTCTAAAAAATAAGTTTGGTAGGTGTAAATGCATTTTTCATCATTTGTTCAAGCTTCATCTTTTTTTAAGGTTTAAAAATCTTCAATCTTATCTACTTATCCAATATTAGTTCTATCTTCCGATCTATTTTTACCGAAAAAAGTTATTAGATTTAAAAACTGATCTCATTAGATTTGATTTATTAATATTAAGATATTAAATCCAGATATTATATACAATTTTGGTTCGGTTTGATTCAATTATTAATAAAAAATAATAAGTTTAATATATTTTAAAGTTCATATAAAAACTCATCAAATTCAAAATAACAAATTTAATACACTTTCAAAGAATAAGTTCACATAAAAATCCAAGATAGAGTGCAAATATCAAGTGAAGTATGATACACATCTAAATATTTAATTCAAGTTAATAATATCTACCCCTTACAAAAATAAAAATTGCAGCACACCAATACCAATAGCAGATCAACATAATTTTAACGACTAGAAACTGTTAACTAACAACAAATTAACAATTTTAATAATAAAATAGTATGAAGATTAATACATTTTATATCTCATTTGCAAGCAATAGCAGAACTGGTTAGGACATGTAGGGGCAACTACCCCAATTTTATTTTTCAAATATTTAAAAAATATTTTTCTACTTTTTATATTTTTTCTAAATATATATTTTCACTTTATGCAAATTGTGTGATTCTTATATGCGTAGATGTTGATATTATTTATAATACTATTATTTTATTTGAGTTCATAATAATTTTACACTTACGACATATATTATCAGATTACAAATTATCTTTGTCAAACTTTCCGGTAAAGATCTTAAGATTCTATAAATTTTTATTAATAATTTAATATTAATGACATATGTATTTTTGTGCAAAAATTACACCCTGTGAATTTCAATGTGAATAAGAGAATATTTATTTAATATGTCAATTTCAACATTTTATTGTTGTTGTTGATTCTGTAGGTTTATTATTGACGATATGGAAAAGGTGAATGTATATTATTTGTTTGATTGAGTTATTTATCTTATTTTGACTATTTTTATTTATCTATTACATGATGATTATGTAATAGATAAATTATGTAGTAAAGTAGAAGATAAATTTCTTATAGACAATATGTTGACTTATATTAAAAAATAAATGGCTGAAAACTTTGCTTTTACTTCAATCATCTGCAAGTTGAAGTCTTTAATAAAGAGCATCACTTTAAATGAATATATATTTTTCTTTAACATCTTTACTAGTTAATTATTATTTTTTAGTTACTTAATTAATCTTAATTATATATTATAATTAAATATGTTGATTCTCCTAAATTTTATATCAAAGATCATCATTGTTTACAAGAATAATTACAATTGGAACTAGAATTCTATTCATTATATATATGTAATAAATCTTACTAAATTGAACCAAAAACTAAATTGAACCAAAAACTAAATTGAACCCATCAATGCTATAAACAACAATTCAATACCATCTAAATAAAATCGATTTTTCACAATTTCATTTTTTTACCAGTTTTTAGCTATTTTTTGAATTGGTTTAAATGGGAAGTTAATATGAAGGTTTCCCTTTAAAGGACAGCAAAGTGTGTTTGTTATCAAAGTTAGGATTAGATATTAGTTAGTTTTTTTGTTCGTATGTTTGCGTTCTTTCTATTTTTAATAATTCAGGTTAGTTTAGTTAGTTTTTGTTTTTTCTGTTATTCCTCTTTTAACAATTATGTTTTTCACCACTTTATTGTATACGTAGATCTATAGGGTTCATTCCAATTATTCAATTAGTTAACCAAAAACATTATGTAAAGCTTCCTTATCATTCTGGATTCAATAACAAATATTCCAAAGATGTATTATTCACTTTGCCATATTTATGTTTCTTCTTTTCTTCATCTATTCTCATAGCTTCTTTGATCCTTTATATGGTATTAGAGCATCTTAAATGAAGGTGTCTCTCCTGCGCATAAAAAAACTCCAATTATTTCTCCTCACACCATTCCATCTTGAACACTAAACTCCTCAACTATCATCAATGGAAAATCGCTTCATAAACCCAAATCTCATCCTCAATCCTTCAGGACCTTACTTAATAAGTCCAAACAAAAATCTTGGTTCCTTATTGGTATCAACCCTTCTGAATGAGGAAAATTATCACCCATGGTCACGAGTCGTAACCATGACACTGAAAACCAAGAACAAATTGGAATTAATAGATGGGACTTTATCCAGACCACCCAATCATGATCATGTCTTCACAACTTGGAGAAGATGCAATAACGTGGTGGTTTCATGGATCACCCGGTCAATTGATCCTGCCATCATATAAAGTATGCTATGGATGGATAATGCTCAAGAAATTTGGGAGAATCTTCGGGAAAGATATTATCAAGGTGATATGTTCAGAATATCTGAACTTATTGGTGAAATTCACTCTCTGAAGCAAGGTAACTCCTCTATCAGTGTTTACTTCACACAAATGAAAGGGTTATGGCAACAATTATAGATGGCAAAATGGACATTGCCTGCAGGCACACCCGCATTTCTTTGCGGGCATGACATATAAAATTTGTCCATTTACCCGTTCTCCCTGCTCGTTTCACCCGCCAAGCCCGCAGGCATTTTCATTGGGCAATGCGGGGACCCACGAACATACTTTAAGGATAAATTAAAAATATTTCAAATAAGTTATGATGTAATGTGATTTTTAATCCTTAAAAAATGTAATCTAATGTAATTTTTTAAATTTCATATAAAATATCAAAAAAAATATTAATTTTTTATCTTGAACTACTTTATTTAATTTTATTTTATTTATTATATGATTTTTTTATTTTTTCTAATTATTCAACAATGCCACAGGCCGCCCGTTAGCCCATTTTAAAACGAGCAGAACATTAAATTTTATCCGTTAAGTTAATGTGGGCATGTCTGCGCCCGCTTAAATTTTGCGGGTGTGAACTAAACGGGTCAGGCGGCCCAATTTGCCATCTCTAGCAACAATTGGACTCATTTAGACCTATTCCACCTTGTAATTGCAATGAAGCATGGATATCAATTCCAACAGTAAAGAAGTATAGACAAAATGACTATGTCATATGTTTCTTAAGGGGCCTAAATGAGCAATTCTCTACTGTAAGATCCCAAATTATGGTTATGGATCCTCTCCCACCAATCAACAAGGCTTTTTCACCGATCATTCAGCAAGAAAGGGAAATGCAGTTTAAAGATCCAAGAATCCTATCCAACTTTTCTGAGTCAAAGAATTATTCATAAAACAACAATGATACAAGAATCATAGGGAGAGGAAATAGGTTCAGAGGACAGAATGAAGGAAGATTTCAAGGACCTACAAGACCTCTTAATACAGGAAGAGGAAGGGAACAGAAAGTATGCATATATTGTCAAAAGATTGGGCACATTATTGAAGTCTGTTACAAAAAACATGGATTTCCACCTAACTAATTCATAAACAGAACATGCAATATAAATACATGTGGGTTCAATGATAATGAGGAACATACTATTGGAGAAAGCAATGATTACACACTAGACAGTGCCATTAAGGACAACAATGTACCATCTGATCTGCTCTTCACTGTAGAACAACACAAGGCATTAATATTAATGGTTCAACAATCCAAGGCTCAAAACAATCACAATGCTAACCATATTACATTAGATACTAGTCTCCACACTCAGCCAGAAAACAGAACATCATGTACAATCCTAAATTCATATAATGAATCAAATATAGGTTCTTGGATCCTTGATTCAAAAGCCACTAATCATGTTTATCACTCTCTATTAGAATTTCAAACCTTTAGAAAAATCAAACCTATTACCACCACCTTACCTAATAGCAATAAAGTCCTTGCACATTACTCTGGATCAGTAATGTTCTCAGAATTTCTATACCTCACCAATGTCCTATATATTCCATCCTTCAGCTTCAACTTCATATCCATCTTAAAACTTATTTCCACATTATCATGCAAACTAATCTTTTCCAACACTGATTGTCAAATTCAGGACCTCAACTCCTCGAAGATGATTGGTGTTGCTGAATTGAGAAGAGGTCTATATGCTTTGACATCATCGAGCATAGCCTATCCTAAACCACACCAAATAAATGCTCATACTAGTTATGATGACTGTAATAAATGACACTCTAGACTAGGACACTTATCCCATAATAAGATGGTCATTATGCAATCCTTGTTTCCTTTCATTCAAGGTAAAAGAACAGAAGATCCTTGTGAAATATGTCACTTGACAAAGCAAAAGAAACTACCTTATCCTATCAGCATGACTAGATCCTCTTGCATATTTGATTTGATCTATATGGACATATGGGGTCCCATTGGGATACCCTCTACTTTTGGACATAGATATTTCCTTACCGTTCTAGATGATAAGTCCAGATTCACCTGGATTTTCTTTATAAAACTGAAATATGAAACCAATAGACTTATTAAGGATTCTGTTAGCTTTGCTGAAACACAATTTAATAGTAAAATAAAAACCATAAGGAATGATAATGGCAAGGAATTCCTCATACATGATTTCTATTCCATAAAAGGAATCACACATCAAACTTCTTGTGTTGAAACACCTCAACAAAATGTCATTGTTGAAAAGAAACATCAACACATTCTTGGTGTGGCTAGAGCCATTATATTTCAATCTAATCTCCCTAAATGTTTATGGAATTATGTCATTTGACATGCCATACACCTCATTAACAAACAACTTATTGTTATTCTGTCCAACCATTCACCTTATGAGAAACTTTATCACAAACTTCCTAATATCAAGTACTTAAGAGTCTTTGGTAGTCTCTGTTTTGCCTCCACCATTGTATCACATAGGACTAAGCTGGATCCCAGATCCAGAATATGTGTTTTTTTTTTATATAAGTCAGGTACAAAAGGGTATATACTTTTAGATATACACACCAATGAAATCATTATATCAAGAAATGTGTCTCTCTATGAACACATATTTTCCTTTGCCAAAGATATAAGGCCTACTTGTCACTCCACCACACACGACACACTTATCTTACCTATCACTCAACTGGATCCTTTTGATTACTCTATGAATATGCCCAATTTCCAATCTAACTTGGCTCCAAACAACTCAACCTTAGACAATAACCAACCTATTACTATATCTTCTCCTACACCCTCAACAAATGACAAGAATACTAGAACTTCTAGAAGGCGCAGAAAACCTCCAACCTACCTGCACATTACTATCCAATTCCAATACACAATCCAACCAAACACCAAAATATCCTATATCCAAATACTTATCATATGATACCTTATCTTCACATCTCATACATTTCTCTCTATCCATATCTGCCATTACTGCTCCTACATATTATCATGAAGCTATCCAACATGACTATTGGAAAGATGCTATACAAAATGAGTTAAAAGCTCTTGATAAGAGCAACACATGGACTCTAACCCCTTTACCTGAAGATAAGCATGCCATACCATGCAAATAGGTATTCAAAATTAAACACAAATCTGATGGAATAGTTGAGAGATATAAGGTCAGACTAGTGGCCAAAGAGTATAACCAAATTGAGGGAGTTGACTACCTTGATACTTTTAGTCCAGTGGTCAAAATGACCACCATAAGGGTTCTTTTATCCTTTGCTGCCACTTTCCATCAACACCTACATCAATTAGATGTTAATACTGCCTTCCTACATGGAGATTTAAATGAGGAAGTCTATATGAAGGTTCCTCCTGGGCTTGTTGTCCAGAAATCAGGGATGGTTTGTAAGCTACATAAATCCATATATGGTCTAAAACAATCAAGTAGACAATGACATGATAAATTAACCCACACTTTAATACAATTTGGTTATGTCAAATCCAACTCAAACCACTCACTCTTCATCAAACACAAGGAACCCAAATTTAATGTTATTTTAGTTTATGTTGATGACCTTATCCTTGTTGGCAATGACTTGATTGAAATAGAGACAACCAAAAGACTTTTGAATGACAAATTTAGCATTAAGGACTTTGGAGAACTACAATTCATCCTAGGAATGGAAATAGCTAGGTCTCAAAAGAATACACCTTGGAACTTTTGCAGGAAACAAGGCTACTAGGATCAAAATCATCTCTACTCCAATGGAATGCAATATGAAATTACACAGCACAATGGGTAAACCTCTTGCAGACCCCACTTCCTATAGAAGATTGATGGGTAAACTTTTATATCTCACTCATACTCGTCCAAATATTAGTTATGCTGTGAGTTTCCTTAGCTAATTTGTTTCTTCCCCTACTGATCTTCACCAATAGGCAACCTATAGGATACTTAAGTATCTTAAAGGCTCTCCTAAGAAAGGTATTCTTTTCTTTGCAGATAGCAATACTACTATAAAGAGATTCTATGATTCAGATTGGGGAGCATGCTTGAACACTAGGAAATCAGTCATGGGATGATGCTTCTTCTATGATCTTCTCTCATCTCTTGGAAAAGCAAAAAACAAACTACAGTTTCTAGATCATTAGCTGAAGTCGTATATAGAGCTCTTGCCATGGCTTCATGCGAAGCACAATGGCTATTGTCATTACTTGGGAATCAATCACTCAAAAGCAATCAGTTTGTATTGCGACAACAAATCAGCTCTACACATAGTAGCTAATCCCATTTTTCACGAAAAGACGAAGCATATTGAGATAGATTATCATGTTGTGAGAGAAAGAATTCAAAATGACATTATACACCTCCTATCCATTTCATCCTCTGCCCAAATTGTAGATTTGTTCACCAAACCACTATCACCTAAGCCATTCAACAATCTTATATCCAAGCTTGGCATGCTAAACATTTACATGCCATCTTGAGAGGGAATATCAAGTTAGGATTAGATATTAATTAGTTTTTTTCTTCATATTTTTGCTTTCTTTCTATTTTTAGTAATTCAAGTTAGTTTAGTTAGTTTATGTTTTTTCTGTTTAGCAATTCTATTTTTCATCGCTTCATTGTATAAGTAAATCTATAGGGTTCATTCCAATTATTCAATTAGTTAACCAAAAACATTCTTGAAAGCTTTTTATCATTCTTGATTCAATAACAAATATTCCAAGAAATACTATTCACTTTCTTCTTCACTTTGCCATATTTCTGTTTCTTCTTCTCTTCATCTATTCCCATGGCTGCTTTGATCCTTTATACCTGAATAGAAGAGATATAATATTTTATGCTTGTTTGACTTCTACTTATACGTAGAAAGATAATATAAGGGATCCATGCTTTTTATATCTATACTCTATAGCATAAGATTAATCATGAGCTTCGCACTTGGTCACACAATTTACTTAATAAGAACATTGAAAATTTTAAGCTTGTCAAACGTTAAGGACCATCATACACTTCTTTTAGTTAGATAAGTGATTATTATTTTTTAATTATCCTTGGGGATTATCTATTTGACATGAGTATCTTTCCTTCACACTTATATATGTCAAGTTAACAAATTGATCCTAGTTATATATTTGTTAATTTGTTAGAATTGAATGAAATCATGGGAGGGGGTTCATCGGGTAAAGAAAGTTGTCTCATCCCTTTGTTTTTAGCATCTTTGATATTTAATTTGTGTCGTATATATTGAGTTCAATGGTCCATCCAGTCCAGTCCAACTTATATTATATTAACATTTTGTCCCAAACAAATGTCTTGAGTAGTAGATGTTATTATATAAAAGAGTCTAATATTTATATATTTTTAATATAAAAATTTATATTATCATTATATTACCTATTATTTATTTATAATACTTTTTTAAAGAATTAATAATAAATAAATATAAATAATATAATAACAATATATAAATTTTTTCTGAATAGAGTAGATAGGTAACTCATGTAAAAATAGTTACACTGAACAGGGTAGATAGGTAACGCATGTAAAAATAGTTACTGCATAGGGTAGATAGGTAACGTGTCAACAGCATAGCATACTAGCATGTTTGCCCTTCTCTTAAGTCGCTCTCTTACGCCTCTTTGCATTTTGTTATTTTGGCTTGAAGTTGTTGTCATTCTTATGGAGTAGAAATATAAACGCTCAATGTATTGGTTTGGGAGCAAATATAAAGTTAGCATAATATATTATAATCCTCTTCATTAATGGAGAGATAAATGCTTCAAAAAATAAAGAGAAATACAATTTTTAATTACATATATATTTTTTATTATAATGAAATCACACTTTTATCATTAAAAATAAGTAAAAAATATACACTTGTCTCCGCATAAATGAAGAGGATACTTACTCCATTTGCATATTCAACCACTTGTGATTGGTTGTGTACAGTATAGTGTAAAGTATTAACTATTATTATTAATAATTTAATATCATATTAATCATCAAACTACTAAGAATATTAGTATAATGATATATTGGTTTAAATATGGTTTACTAATTCAATTAGATGGTGAAATTGAATATACTTATAAATGATAAATACCTTTATTTAATTATTTCTTAAAACGATTGTGTGTTTTGATGACAAAACTATGTTTCATAAATATAAAAAAGAGTATTGGTGATATATTCAATCCTCAACAACAACGTTTTAATAACAATTAATTTATTTTCATAATGTTTTGTAATTTTAAATAATATAATTGATATGACCAATATGATTTAAATTAAAACAGATCGATATGAATGATTTTGACCTACATAATTATATAATTGATATAATTATTTTAATTTAAAGTTTATCAATATGACCAATTTTGAATGTTTTTTTTGTCGAATACCCTAATGTAAGTATGCAACCTATCATCATGAAGTATTGTATTTTGACATGCATAAGAACAAATTTAATATGTTATCCAAAAGTTATTAATTGTTATAGAAGTTTATTGCATCCTCACCAGACATATTTTATCTGAGTCAAAGCTTGATAAGTGTTTTTATCCTAATCATTTTTGTGACTTTCAGGTTAGTCTCACAAGTATACTCGACTAGCAGATGTACTCTACTCATCAGGTTATATGCTAACCAAAAAGTGATTAAAAGAACTTAAAAAAGGTTATTACTTATTGGCAATCATAAACGCAGAAGCAAACAACAGTCCATTACAGTGTCTCTGACACACGATTTATATACTAATTCATCAATTCTTCATGAGGGACAAATTAAAAAACTGCATATTTGATATTAATTTAGAATATTCATTAAGGGGCATTTGTCATCTTTCATTAATACATATTTTATCTTGATTACCATAATTTAAAAAAAAGAGTATAATATATATGCATTTATAACGCAAAAATTTATACACAATAAATGCATTATCTGCCATTCATTTGACTTACTTTTCTTGAAAAGTCAATGATGATTGAAAATGAATGATGAATAATGCAATGATAATGTAAAAACTCTTATACTGTTAGTGTATACATCTTTTCTCTAAAAAAAGATGTTTATGCATAATAAAAAACATAATTTTTTTCTACATCACAATATATTCTTTCTTTTAACTTATATTTTCAATCAAAACATCTTTAATATAACTTAAAAGATGTCTGAGTTGGATACAATAGTCTACAATTAAAAAACATGTTTGCAGAACTATTGTTCAATGCTACAGATATTGTATACTTTGAAAAATGTCTGAAGTAACATCAAGAAGTATCCAAAATATATCAAATAATGAATGTTTAAATAAATAAAAGTGAAATAAGAGACACTCAAAGTATGATTTTAGTATTAGATACAGATCGAATAGCAATACTTCTTCATTTTTAATAAAGTATGTACTTCATAGAAAAAGGAAACGCTGGTAGCAGTAGTAGCCGAGAGAGACAAAGGAAAACCCGTAATAAAGTAGTTAAAAGTTGTGTCTTAATAAACACTCATTAATCATTCCAGGAATTAAGAAAGAAGACAATTTTTTATTAAAAAAACTACTATTTCTTTACGAGTATATTATTCATGTTGATTCAATATAATGATTCATAAACCGTTAATATATCATTTATTATTCATTTATATTTATAATTTTTTTAAATCAATTAAAGATGATGGAGTGAAAATGCATAACTATTACTAGATACTTTTTTCTCTCTCTATTACCTTTTCAATTCTATCATTTGGTTAACCAGACAAAGCTTTTACTCTCTTCATATCCACCACTCCTCCAACCCCAAATGCCTCTTTCTTTCTGGTCCTTGAAGTAACTCTAATCTCATTCCATACAAAATAGTTATAAAAAAAAACTGAAAATGTTGTGAAAAAAACAGTACTATAGTTGTTGCTGTGTTTATTACTCTCTACTAGCTGCATTTGTGTTTCTTTGGTACTTTATCTACTCCTTACAACATTTGCATTTCTCAACCTTGAAAAATATGAGGAAGCATGGATGGCAGTTACCTTACCATCCTCTTCAGGTACCTGAAAAGTTTGAATTTTTAACCAAATTTCTCTGTGTTGTTTCATGGGCTTACTCATTTTGAAATGTCTTTGTGACTTGTGTAGGTGGTGGCAGTTTCTGTGTTTTTGGCTCTGGGGTTTGCATTCTTTGTGTTTTTTGCTCCTTTTGTTGGAAAGCAGATGCATCAGTATATTGTTATGGGCCTCTATACACCACTGGTAACCCAATCTTAGATAATGTTCATTTTGCTGCTTTCTGAGATCTGTTAATTTTTGGTGTTCTGATTCATGTGTTTGATTTCTTATGTAACTTTCTGATCTTTAGAACGTAATGTAGTTAAGTCGTTGAGTGGAGGGTGTTATGGAGCTACCTTTGTACCTGATAAGGGCAATTTGGTTGCTTGTTTTGGCACCTTATATATATTTCCACCACCCCATTTATGGCATCCATTTTTTAAGCATCTTTTGACAAATAGTTATTTCTAGATTATATGAATTACAATTCAAGATTTGATTTTTTTTTTCCTTCTAATATGATTACTATGCCTTTTAAACTTCCTATTTTCTGAGAACTATGTTAGTATTCCCGTTCTTTCTCAAAACTCAAGTCAGTTTCAGTTTTGGAATCCTAGATAGTTCTGAATGGTCCCTGTCATATTCTGTTTTTCTTTTCAATGTCATGATAATTATCTTTGGATGGGTCTTGATTTATAGCAAATTGATGAGAAAATTTCAGGTTTATGTGAGATGATATATTGGAAAACCAATCAGCTCAAATATGTTTACACAACTAATTATATATGTCCTGGATGTTTAAGAGGGAACTATGCTTAGATTGGTAATCACTTGTCTGGCTCTGGAAAGCAACATTTAACTGGGAAAGTGTAGTCTTTCACTGGTAGAACCAATGAAATTATATTAATTCCGGGTTTAAGTAGGCACAATCCTCTACAACACTATTCTTCAGAACCTAGTTTTAGAGATATCTGTCAAGGCTGATATACACTTTGTATCAATCCATCTGCTGATATTGCTATGTTCTGATAGATGTTTTGGTTGCCCTTGCTGTATATGTCATTACCGGGCTGTTGATGTTATTATCATGCACCATTTTCATATGGTTTTAAATGTTCTTGTAGCAGAACGATCAGAAAAAAGGATGCCTATGTTTTAGTAATTGCATATTTTTTATAATTGCCTGAGCATTGTCATATTTTTGTGATGCATCACCTCGTGGCAGATTACTTGCGTCTTTGGACTCTACATTTGGTGTGCAGCAACAGATCCAGCAGATTCAGGGGTTTTCAAGTCCAAAAAGTATCTAAAAATCGCATACACTGAAAACATTGATGGCCTAAAGGATTCTAAATTAGGTGGGGAATCAACCTCATCAATGCATGATGGAAATGCTTTAGCAGTCGGCGCAAAATCTGTCCACAAGGAAGCATTGGGAACAGAAGGAAATTTGAAAGATGCTTCTAATTCAATAGAGAAGAAGAGTGCATCATCGGCCTTTTCATCTTGTTTCCTCATACTTTGCTCTCCTTGTGCTTATATCTGCAGCTGCTCTAGTTCAAGTGAGGAATCCTCTGATAAGCTAGCTAGTGAAGATGGCATGTTCTACTGTAGTTTGTGTGAAGTTGAGGTGCGTAGAAGCATTTTAAGTACCCTACATTACTGTTGGAGTTATGAAGTCCATTCTTTAATATGGCATGGGGAGGTGATAAGCTATTTTACCTCTACAATAATGCATGCAGAAATCAGATAAACCACATTTTGCATTCCTTGATCTAATATTTCGAAATATTGTCTCTTCTGTTGGAAATTCATGCTTACTGTGCAATGTGTAGATGTTGAAAGAAGTTTATTTCATTGAAGAATAATATTATTGTAGGTCTTCAAGTACAGCAAGCACTGTAGAGTTTGCGACAAGTGCGTAGATCACTTCGATCATCATTGCCGAGTATGATAATCTGATTTCTCATCTTTTCCCTTGTAATTTGACATTTGTTCTTAAGTACTACTGCTTCCTGTGTTTTGCAGTGGCTTAACAACTGTATAGGGAAAAGGAACTATCGACAATTTTTCACCCTCATGGTTGCTGCTAACCTCTTGGTAAGCAAGATTGTCAACTTTTTTGTTGCTTATTGTTCATATTGTCAAGTCTACTCTTATAATCATATAAGATCTGCAACTATGTGGTAATCGGTTGCAACCATTCAATTATGCGTCTGCTATGGATCACCACCATTTGGAAATTCTCTCCTCCCAAAAAATTTCCTTTATCCTTTCTGATGCCATTTAGTCTCTCTATCAAGTGTTGATCTCTTTCCTTTTTCTCAATAGATATTTGAACCATCCCAAACCTGTATCGTCCTAAACCCAACTCAGTAATTGTTGACAGCAACATCTCATAACCTATAGAGTAACTCAACTAAGCATTTTTATTTCCTAGTCATTTTCCTTTTGATTAACTATTGACAGGCGTATGCATGGTTTATAAACTTTGGGCTTGAGACTGCAGCTTATTCTTCAATGGTCGACTGGGATAATTGTGCTAATCTGCTGTTTTGTCGAGAGGAAGCAATTTTCTGTGGATATCTCTTCCAAGTTGGGAAGCAGTTTCTCTCTGGCTCCTTTTGTTATTGTGGTGGTGAGCATTAATGCTTTTCTTTTCTTATGTATATTGTGTGGTTACTGTTCTGCTATAGCGGTTATTTGCTTTTTTATACATCTGACATACATTGTGTATGTGTATTCTTTATATTTGATTTTTCGATTTTGGTTGGTGAAAATTGTTGAGGCTATTTCTAATTACAGCAATTTTTGTATTGCTTCCCAGTCTGTCTGCACCGTTCTGGCTATGATCGCAACCTTACCTATCGCTCAGCTTTTATTCTTTCATATCCTCCTTGTTAAAAAGGTAAGCTTGACAGTTGCTTGGCATGTTCATAATCTGGCAAAAAAATTCAAGTTTATTTGATCATTCTCATTTAACAACATTGGTATTGTTAATGCTAAACATTATGGACTTATGGTTATCGGCTTTTTGCTGAGTGACTCAGGGAATCAGCACATATGACTACATCATAGCTATGAGGGAGCAGGAGCAAGACCAGGTAGGAGTTGGAGGTCAGCAAAGTCCCCAAATGTCAACTGTTAGCTCACTTACCGGACTGAGCAGTGTAAGCTCTTTTAATACTTTTCAACGCGGTGCATGGTGCACACCCCCTCGCCTTTTCGTTGAAGATCAGGTAACATTTTATCAGTTCTGTCTTGTTTTTATGTATTAGTGAGGTTATTTCTGTATTTTATAGTGGGATTTTCTGCCTAGAGAAAAACACTGGTATACTTCAATGTTTTTGATGTGAACTGCTTGCATAATTGCATTTTAATGCACATCTTTATTGCTGAAGATTGTTGCTTGGAGAAAAGGAAAGATTTCAATGACTAAAAATGGTAAAAGGTAAACAAGTTACAAAAAGAAAAAAGCTTAGGGATTTGTTCATCATCAAATTTTTGCTTAGAGGTGAACAAAATCTGTTAAGAGGATGAGCTTCAACACAACAATATGATTCTAATCCTGGTCTCTAGCAATAAGATTCTAAACCAACAATCTATTAACTATTAAGCTTTTTCGTTTGACTAACTGCAACTTAATCAAGTGATGTGTACAGTACTGCTATGTCATCATTTAGCTGTTCCTGGATTGAATTATTTATGACAGTACTTATTATGTGAGCACAAGACATAAAATCCTCCAAGCCTTCTTAAGTGGTTTTTTCTATAAGGGGAATGAATATTCAAGTGAGCATGATCTTATTTAGTTCCCTATGTTCTTTCTTTGGCTTGCTTATCTAGTTTTCAACCTGTCATTTGTAGTTTGACGTGGTGCCCCCAGAAACAAGTTCTGTAAGTTCACTAGGAAAGAAGACGCTGGGAAACGAGCCATTCAAGAAAAAGAATCATGGAGCAGTCAAGATTAGTCCTTGGGCGCTGGCACGATTAAATGCAGAAGAGGCTTCCAAGGCTGCTGCAGAAGCAAGAAAGAAGTCTAAAATTCTGCAGCCAGTGATAAGACATAATGAGGCTTACAGGTTAGAACCAGAGAGCAGTTTTGGTAGCAGCGGCCGAAGAATGCTCCCTAGGATCGAGAACAATAAGAGACGATCTAGTAATACTGCTAATGGCTTCAATGAAATATCTAGCTTAGCCCCTCTCCAACATGATACACATAATGCATTTCAAACAAGTCAGACAATGTCAAGTTCAGCTGCAATTGTTGCTTCTTCTCCTGAAAGCAGTTTAGACTCTCCCGATATTCACCCTTTTCGCGTCACTTCATCACAGCTTGCAAGTCTTTCAGCTTCTGGTGTTGCAACTCTTCATGGAATTCCACTGTCAAGGTCAACTAGCGATGGTTATGAAGCATCCGGTGGGGAAGATAGTGACCGCGTTCCCGCAAGGATTGTTGAAAGACCGATGAGTTGGGCTAGTCTTTTTGGCACTGATCAGGATGAGAGGGTTTTTCAGACTAATTCATCTTCTAGCCTGGTTCATAATAGAAAGTTGTGAGCAACTTGAATGTTCATTAAAACAACTATGTTATTTGACTACATTTGCAAGAATTGTTCATTCTTTTGAATTGTGAGCTAAAGATACATCATTACTTAGCCATTAACTTGTTGATGTTAAGATGATATGCTCAAGGGAGATGGAGATTCATGTGGGAACATATGTAGGAAGTATGTTAACTGATGAGACTGAGTTCCCTAGTGCATTTTTGCTTGTGAGTTTTGGTAGCTAGATTTTGGATGAAACCAGATACTCTCTGGTACTGAATGGAGATGGTGACAAATGACATGTGTTTGAATTTTTTTTAATGGTTCAGATCTTGAGTTATTTTTAAATTAAAAAATATATATAAATTAACAAATCAACTTTTACCTCACATTCCAGTGTTGAAAATGTGGCTATGAGTACTCAAGTGTCTATTTACACTCTTACTAGAGTAGTCATAATTTTATAAAATAAAAAACTAGAATTTGATTGGTGAATGGGGGTATCAATAGACACTTTGGGGTGTTAATAGCACTATCCTAAAATTTTCAGTAGTTAGGCAATTCAATAAGCTATG
The DNA here is from genome assembly GCF_001865875.1 of Lupinus angustifolius. Lineage (NCBI taxonomy): Eukaryota > Viridiplantae > Streptophyta > Magnoliopsida > Fabales > Fabaceae > Lupinus > Lupinus angustifolius. The sequence goes on along the minus strand of NC_032025.1, from coordinate 9,561,149 downwards.
ATGATTGTTGAGTACGGAAGGTGGTATCAAGGGATAACTAGCACAAGGGTGAGTCACGATCACGTGGTTCCTTTATTCTATTAAAATTTAAGAATTTGTTTTACAACAAAACATATGACCGTCCGTTTAGGAACAAAAATCATATGTTCTCAGTAGTTGTGTATTCATTTTCTATTCATACTAATCAGTTTTTTATAAGTAATATAAAATATTATTTTTTGCTTTTAAAATTTTTTATTTTAAATATTTAACAATTTTTTATTGGTTCGCGAGACACCCTTGAAAATATATGATTTATATTCCATGTTTTTGCACGAATCAAAATCAGCTATCCTATAACCATGTCCCCACTATGTCTATCCGATCAAATTTTGATATATAATAAAAAATTTATATATCACTTTAACTTTATTTCTTAGAGTAAATTACACTGACAACCTCTGAGTTTTAGTGAATTTACACAAATTATCCATCATTTTTTTACACATACACAAACCTCCCATATTTCATTACACTGACCACCCCTACACAAGAAGTAAATATAATCTTTTAAATAAAAAACGTGATAAATGCAATTAAGTTAAACAAAACATGATATATTGTGGAGACAACTGCAAATAATATATGAGTCAATATGTCATTATTATTTTTGGTTTATTACACTATATTATAAAAGCGATTTAAACAATATTTCTTTAGAAATGTTGATGCATTATGTAACCAAAAATAATAAAGATACATTGATTTATATATTATTTGGAATTGTCTACACAATATATCATGTTTTGTTTAACTTAATTGCATTTATCACGTTTTTTATTTAAAAGATTACACTTATTTCTTATGCATGAGTTATCTGTGTAACGAAAGTATAAAAACTAGAGAAGGTTTGTATAGGTGTAGAAAAATAATAAATAGTTTATATAATTTCACTAAAACTTAGAGATGTTAATGTAATTTACTCTATTTTCTACTACTCAATTTTTTACTATAAATATCAAAATTTGGTTGGATAAGACTTTATGACTAATGTTACAATAATCCTGATTTATTATACATTTTACCATAGTTATTAAAACCGTACCGTACCGGCCGGTTCAACCGGAAAACCGGTGAACCGGTCCCCTAACCAGTACGGTACAGGTGTTGAACCGGCCAAGTATCAAAACCGGTCCAAACCGATCAAAACCGGTCAGAACCGGTGAACCGGCCGGTATTTTACTAAACCGGTCAGTTTATACACATATTTTTTTTTAAAAAAAAACTTAAAAACCCATTACAAGGATAACCCATCTTTCCAACCCTTCTTCAACACTTCAAGACACATGCTTCCAAGGCATACTTAGATTACACATTTTGGTTCCTAACATTTGTGTGTAATCTTGGAGTACTGTCTGAAGATAGGATTTGGTAGAAAAGTATAATATTCATATAAGACAATTTTGACTTGTTAAATGTTAAAATTCTAAATTTATTTGTTTTATAGAGTGAGTTATGAAGTTATGTCATTTATTTATATTTTGTGGTTGTTAAGTGATACTTTTGGATTGATATATGTTTTTTAATTTAGACTTTGAATTTGTTATAGACTTAAAGTTGTTTATTTATGTGAATTTTGAGTAGATTATAAATATGAATTATAAATTTGAGTATCTACCTATTTGAATTTTTTTTGTTATAGGTTTATATATATATATATAAATATAAGTAGGTATGTCCGGTTTAACCGACATGCGGTTTAATTACTAAACTACTGGTTGAACCACTATACCACTATACCAGTACCCTGACCGGTTTGATAACTGATACGGTTTTAACAACACTGCATTTTGCCTTTGTTTTAAGGCACATGTTTTCATAAGTTGACAAGGTGTTGTCAGGTAGATTTATCAATAATGGCAATAGACCAATCGAAGTGTCGGTAAGAAGTTGCTATAGTTCCTCAAAAAGTTCCTCAATATAGTTTATACTATTGAATGTAATAAATAATTAACATTATTACAAATTAATTAATAATCTACCTGACAATTTAGTAGAAATTTATGATTAAAAGCATACTCAAAAAACCTAAATACGATATATTGCATAAAATCATTTTTACGTGAACTTGCTTATATTTGCAAGCATCGGGTCAGATGCATGCTAAAGGAAAACATCTCAAGTAAACATATAAGTAAATAACGCATGTGCAAAATGAAGTTTACATGGGCTGCTCATGAATTGTTTTTTTAATAGACCACATAATTTTACAGTATATTAGTTAAATATTTTTCTTGATTACCATACCCTCACTAATTATAGGTTTAAATTAGATCAACTTTTAAAATCTATATAAACAGTGCCGCACAAATCAACTTTTAAATGAGAAAGAGAAATGTTAAGAAGTATCCTGACGATATATATTGTTTACATAAGAGAAAAAATAAACATTAAATAAGTTGAATAATATGATAAAATTTTAAATAAATCTATAACAAAAAAATTATTATATCATATTGTGCATAAGACACAAATTCAGTTTTATAAGTTATATTCTACAAATATAAACATTATAATTATACAAAATATTTGTGATTGTTTGGTGCATAAATGGGAGTTTGGAATTGAAATTGAGCCTTAGCATTTTCAGTATGACATTGGCCTGTTCACTTGAAATTGAAATCATAATTCCAATATGCAACTATGATTCCATGAAATTATAATATAGCTTAGACCATTCTCAATTTTTAATTAATTTGGCAACATGAGGTGGTATATTGAGGGACTGCACAACATATTTAGCATGCCCGGTTGACACTACCACAATCACCATGTAGTATTTCTCCTGTCTCAAAATAATTGTGAGGAAAGAGATGAAAGACACATATTAAGAAATGCAAATAATTTTATTAAAATTCATAAAAATAATATTTGGTTTTCTATTTAAATATTTATTCTTATCTCTTATCATTTAATCTTCTTATAAGATTATTGAAAAATAATCATTTAATACTCTTTTGAAGTATAAATGAATATATAGAAATTAAATGTTATTTTTTTTAAGTAAACAGTTATTTTGAAACGGATGAAGTAGGTGATTTTCATCTATAGTATTATTGTTATTAATATCATTAATATTATTATTATTAACTATTCATACAATAAGCAATAAGGAGTTATTTAATTGTACAAGAATATGATGAACTTTTGGGTATTTTACAAGGCTAGATGACGAAGTTCAATTTTGAAGAATGATACTTATTAGCACATACTTCTTAAGAGGTCTATTTCTTATGAGTAGGATGATAAATATTATTGGTTAACACCAAAAAATACAATAACATATTATAGAATGTGAAATAGAAAGAAAAAAAAATGAATACAATGCTCATGATTCTAGTTAGATATATAAGAGTGGCTATAGTTGCGATGGATAATCGTATAATCATGTACTGGTGTAAGGAAGAATTTGATAATTGAAAATAATTTAAAATTTGTACCATTAATTTTTTAATACTAATTTCTAAAAATATGGTTTGTGTACACTTTTTCAAATTAGACTTTAAAAAGGTCTAATAATTTTGACAAGTGAGTATACTTCTTTGTACAAGGCAACATAATCCTTCTCAGACTTCTTCTCTACACGCTCACCATGAATACCCTTGCAAAGTATGTACAACACTGTATTCGCAGTAGTGTTGAGAAGCAAAATTATCATAAGGGTTGGAGATTTAGCCACAATCAATGTCAAAAAAACACCACCCCAACCAAAAAATGCTTTCATTATTGGGATTCCTTCAGGAAAACCCATTGTTAAAACTCCCACAACCGTGCTGAACCATACCAACATTCCCTCCATAAACCCAAAAAACAACAACAATGTTAGGGCTACCTTTTTCACTCCCTTCATCAAACTAGCACTCTTTCTTAGTGCCTCAAAACCCCAACATGATTCTAAGACCACAATCACAGGAACCAATGTCCATGTTACTTGCAAATATACTACAACATATAGCGAAGGAAGAACAACAAGTGCAGCATTGAAGCCTAGAAAATAAGTGGAAGTGATGCCGAAAAACTGAGTCCCTAGAAAGAGGAGGAGTAAGAAAAGAGAAAAGAAGAGGGAGATGAAAAAGAAGATTAGTTTTAAGACAATGGTAGTGGCAAGAAGGGGAAAGAAGGAAGTGAAGATTGATTTAATGGAGGGTATGAGATTTAAGGGTTGAGTACCATAGAAGCCATGGAAAATGCTGTATGTGATGCTACTGATACCACAGAAAGAGAAGAACGTGACTAAAAGAGAGTATAGGAGATAGAGGAAGAGAGGGTTAGGGTTAAGGATAGTTTGGTAATTAAGGAATGGATAAAAGTGGTTGAGAAGTTGGAAGAAGAGAGTGGGGTGGAAGAGGTAGAAGGAGGAGAGTGGTAGAAAGAAGATAATGGATAGAGTGAGAAAGTGAGCATTGTGAGCTTCTATGATGCGATTTGCTTCAGAACGAAGAACCTTGATGTTGGGGTTTTGCACTACTTGCATGGCTAGAAAGAGAGATAGATAATGGTGAAATCAGTGAAATGTTTATGAAAAATGGCTTTGGTTTTGGTTTTGTAATTTTCTTTTGGGTTGGTTTCTTATATGGGAATTATGATTTGCATATACCAACCAGTTTGTAAACCACACCTTTCCAAAGTGCAGATGAGGTGTTGCTGTAGCTTCTCAATCAACTACTCTTGATAATGAAAACCCACTCTTGTACTTGTTAATGCTGTCAAATGGTCGATAAACAGTTGCTGTAGCTTCTGAATTTATAACAATTTCAAAAGGTTGTGTATGTAGGATAATTTATTTTTTAGGGGAATACATGAACAAAAATATGTTGTAATGAATTAAAAAATTTATTATTATTATTATTTTTGTTTTATTATTATTGATGTAGAATGAAGTAGGAGACAAATGTGAGTATATATTTATGAATGTACTCTCTTATTCATTTTTGTTCTCTATCATTACTTTTATGGTTTTGGGAGTTCTATAATATTAACAATATCATCGTGTTAAGTGCCAAATTGTTAAGAAAATGTATATGATTTTGGGGTATTTAGTGTGTATTTATGCTGTAATTGCGTACAATTCCCGATAACTTAGTTAATCTTGTGTTGTTTAAGAATTTAATTGTGTTTTGTTGTTTGTAGGCTAGGAAATGATGAACAAAGGAGAAATAAAGTAGAATGAGTTTCTGAAACAACACACGCCTCGCCCAAGCGAGGGAATGGTCACCCAAGCCAAAATTCAGAAGAAAATCATCAGAAAATACTAATGCCCCTCACCCAAGCAAGGGACTGTCGCGCAACTGACAATTGGGGGCCAAAATTCAATTAGGCTCTGTTTTTTCCTCGCCCAAGCGAGGTGTTCAAGCGAGGGAATGACATTTTCTCTCGCTCAAGCGAGAATCCCTAGCTTGAGCTAGAGAATAGCAATTGGAACTTGATATAGACAATTCTAGACAGTAGGGAGAGTTATCAAAACACTTCTGAAACATTCTTGGCATATAAATAGAGAGAAACACAATGGAGATTAAGATAGAAGTCGTGGGAATGATTCTACTTCATACTTCCTTGTATAATCTCATGATTCGAGTATTGTAAAGGTGATGATGAGTGAATAGATCTTGTTGTGGGTTTCGAAATGTAATCCTCTAACCTTTGTACTCCTGGGTTCGATTCTATTGTAATTGTTATTTGATTTTGGGAAAATCCAGTTCTTAATGCATGAATTTACTTTGCTACTAATTTCTTGTTCTTGGGTTCAATTTTAATTGGAAAGTTAAACTTCATACCGAACCTAGATCATCTTCCTTCATACATTATTGCTCTAGGAATGGACAATGATGCATGAATTACTTTTACATGAAACTTAATGCTAGTTAATCAGTCAAATATCCAAGGAATTGGTATTTGAGTGATTACCTAAGGATTTTACACTCAAGGGGTTGATGTGAATGATTTGAATAAAATTTGCATATGAATCAGTAACTTCACAAGTTACTTGGAATTGAATCCATGGATGTCAATGGGAAAGAACAATGCATTTCGATCCCAGTTTATCTTAAATATTTTTAGTTCAATTTGTGATTTTACACAACCAATTACAAAATTTCATAAAATCATTATTGTAAATATATACTCAATTTATTCTTGTAGGAATTAGTGTAAATCAACTATGCTCCTTGAGGACGATATCCCGGTATTTTACCGGACTTTATTACTTGGATGATACGGCACGCTTGTCGTTCCATAAATATCTAACAAGTTTTTGGCGCCGCTTCCGGGGAGCAATGAGCGATTTACATTAGTTCTTTATAGAGTTTATTGAGTTTTGTACATAATTATTCTTTAATTCTTTGTAGTATAGTAAACCCTTGTGCTAACCTTTGATGTAGTCTTTTTATTTATGCTTTTGCGAGGTAAATCTAAAGAAGAGCAACTACAATACAATCTAGAGATTGAGAAGTCTGCTAAAAGTAATCGGAAGAAAGCAAAATAGAAGAGACAACAAGGTCCTCAAGAAGCACAATGTAGCTCTGAATCGACTACAAATTCAGAGTCTCAATTAGAGAATATGAAGAATGCCAATAATGTTGCTAATAATAACCCAAGGCCTAATCCTCCAAGGAGGACATTAGATGATTATGCCATGTATCAAGGTCCTCGACACTACTTTAGCATTGTGATTCCACACATCGCCAGGATAGTGGAAATCAAGCATGCATATTTGAATCTAGTCAGTGCTCATCAGTTCACGGGCAAATATTATGAAGATCCATATGCTCATTTGGATAACTTTTATGAGCTGGTGGCTACTATGGGTTATTCTGACACTGAAATGGAAGCTGCATACATGATGATGTTTCCATTTCCCTCCTTGGTGAAGCTAGGGAATAGCTAAAATCACATCCAACCCAAAGCTTAACCAATTGGAGCAATTTGGAAACTAAGTTTTTTACAAGATTCTTCCCTCCGGCGAGGTATGTGCATGCGAAGTTTAAAATTTCAACATTCAAACAAGATGCAGAAGAAGCTTTATATGAGGCATGAGAATGTTTCCAGGTGTTGTTGAGGAAATGTCCCAACCACGGGTTTGAGGATGTTGACCAACTAAATATTTTCTGTAATGGGTTGAAGCCATAGACTAAAATGATATTGAATGCCACAGCTGGTGGCACTATGATGGCAGTGGATGTTGAGCAAGCTACTAGAATTATTATTGCATTATCTGCTACAGATAGGCAAGCTCAGCATAATAGAAGGACAATACAGAAGAGAGGGGTGTTAGACTTGAATACTTTTGATGTCATTCTGGCTCAGAACAAGATTCTAACACAACAGACTGAGGCACTCACAAAGCAAATGTCCAAGTTGTCTCAACAATTAAATATGGTACAAACTCCTTCAGTTCATCAACAGGTGCTATACTACGAGTTTTGCGGGGGTGATCATGTTATTGTTCATTGCTCAATGCCTACCAATACACAAGAAGATGAGGTTAAGTGTGTTAACATTCAACCTCGTCAGGTTAATTTCCCTAACAACCCTTCGTTCAACAATCAGTTTTCACAAGGTTGGAGGGGAAACCAGAACCAGAACCAGAATTTTGGGTGGAGGCAGGAAGCATGACCATCTAACAGACAACCATCTTATCAGCAAGATCCATATCCACCATTACATGAGAGACATACAAAGTTGGAAGAGACATTATAGAAATTCACGCAAGTCCCCATTTCAAACTAGAAAAATATTGATGCTTCTATCAAGAATATGGAGACTCAGGTGGGTTAGTTGGCTAAGCAAATGGCAGAACAAAATTCAGATCGACATCAATTCTCCGCCAATACGCAAACCAATCCGAAAGAACACTGCAAATCTAGCACTACTAGAAGTGGTAAGGTCATTTGTAAAGGTATTGGTGAGTGATCAAAGACTGAGACTAGAAAATTAGAGACGGTAGTCAGAGAGACACATAAGGGTGATGTGGTACAAGATGAGGAAGGCGTTGCTACTAACGAGGATGATAAAAGGGCGAACACTGATAAAAGGAATGGTGACCTACCTTAGTTGAAGGATCTCCCTTATCCAAAGAGACCTTATAAGAAACATAAGGAGCGACAATATGCTAGGTTCTTGGATTTATTCAAGAACCTCCAGATCAACATTTCTTTCATGGAGGCGATGAAACAAATGCCTATCTATGCCAAATTCATGAAGGACTTGTTTACAAAGAAGAGACAGTGACCTTAGAAGCTGGGTGCAGTGCTACCATTCAAAAGTCTTTGCCTAAGAAGACTAAAGATTGGGCAACTTCACTATTCAGATCACTATTGGTGAATTATTTGTGGGAAAAGCACTGCTTGGTGTGGGCGCCAACATTAATTTGATGCCCCTTTCTATGCCGAAGAGGATTGGGGATTTGGAGATCAAGCCTACTAGGATGACCTTGTAACTTGCTGATAGATCTGTTAAGTATTCTTATGGAGTTGAAATGATGTTTTGGTAAAGGTAGATGGGCTAGTTTTTCCTGTGGATTTTGTCATCGTGGATATTGAAGAGGATAAGGAGGTTCCTCATATTTTGGCCAAACCATTCATGAAGACTGCTCGAATTATTATTGATGTTGATGATGGTAAATTGAACGTAAGAGTTGAAGTCCAAGATGTCAATTTTAATATTTTTGAAGCTATGCAGCATCCGAGGGACAAGCAACACTGCTTTCGGGTGGATGTGATTGAGGACTTATTCATGCTCGATGACATTCACTTGAATATGAGTAGTCCCTTGGTGAAGGTATTGAGGGGAGACCTAGAAGGAAGCAGTATGGAGGAAGATAAGATGATCAAAACATGTTTGGCAGAGTTGGATGCACCCCACAAGGTTGTATCTAATCAAAATCACATTGAGTAGTTGGGTAAAGAGAAGACATCTGAGGCTCCAAAGGTGGAGTTGAAAATACTTCCTTTGCATTTGAAGTATGTATTCTTAGAAGAAGGAGGGCAAAAACCGGTAATCATCAGCAACACCCTTTCATGTGATTGAGAACAATTATTAATTGGGGTGCTGAAGAAGAATATATGAGCGATAGGATGGACACTGGCTGATTTGCATGAAATCAGTCCTTCCTATTGCATGCATAAGATACATATGGAAGAGGATTACAAACCGGTGGTGCAACCTCAGAGGCGTCTTAATCCTACTATGAAGGAAGTAGTGAAGAAGGAAGTGATGAAATTATTGGATGTTGGGATGATTTATCCCATATCGGATAGCAAGTGGATGAGTCTAGTTTAGGTGGTCCAAAAGAAGCGGGTATGACTATGGTTAGGAATGATAAGGATGAATTGATCCTGACCAGAACAGTCACTAGATGGCGTATGTGTATTGATTACCAGAAACTGAATCAAGCTACTCGCAAAGATCGTTTTCCTCTGCCATTCATGGACCATATGATTGAGAGCTTGGCTGGACAAGCATTTTACTGCTTCCTAGATGGCTATTATGGCTATAATCAGATCACTATGGATCCCCAAGATTAGGAAAAAACAGCTTTCACTTGTCCTTTTGGTGTCTTCGCATACATGAAGATGTCATTTGGACTGTGCAATGCACCAACAACATGTCAGAGGTGCATGTTAGCTATTTTTTCTGATCTTGTGGAGCAGTGTATTCAGGTGTTTATGGATGACTTCTCGGTGTTCGGGTTGTTATTTGAGAGTTGTTTGGCAAATTTGGACATCGTTCTACAACAATATGTTGAGACAAATCTGGTACTGAACTGGGAGAAGTGTCACTTCATGGTGACTGAGGGAGTAGTCTTAGGACACAAGACCTCTTCCCGAGGCATCGAAGTTGACAAGGCGAAGATTAAGGTCATCAAGGACCTTCCACCACCATTTAATAATGTCAAGGGAATTCAGAGTTTCCTTGGACATCCAGGTTTCTATAGAAGGTTTATAAAAGACTTTTCCAAAATTGGAAAGCCACTCAGTAATCTTCTTAACAACGATAATGTTTTTCATTTTGATGCTGAGTGTGTAAAATCTTTTGATACCTTGAAAGAAAAATTGATTTCTGCTCCTACTATAGTAGTGCCCGACTGGCATCTTGAATTTGAACTTATGTGTGATGCTAGTGACTATGCTGTCGGCATGATACTAGGACAACGAAAGGCTAAAGTTTTCCATGCTATACACTATGCTAGTAAAGTATTAAATGAGGCATAAGTTAACTATGCCACAAATGAAAAAGAATTACTAGCTATAGTGTAGGCCTTGGAAAAATTTAGATCTTATTTAATTGGTTCAAAAGTTATAATTTTCATTGATCATGCTGCCATAAAATATCTGCTAACCAAATCGAATTCCAAGCCGAGATTGTTGCGCTGGATTTTTTTATTGCAGGATTTCGTCTTGGTGATCAAGGATAAAAAAGGGAGCGAAAATTGTGTAGCAGATCATTTGTCAAGACTTGTCAATCAAGAGGTAATAGTGAGAGAGTCAGAGGTGGTGGAGGAGTTTCCTAATGAGAAGCTTCTCTTGATTCAGGAAAGGCCATGGTTTGCTGACATGGCTAACTTTAAAGCTGCAAGGGTAATTCCCGAAGAGTTGTCTTGACACTAAAAGAAAAGATTCATGCGAGATTCTCGTCAGTATGTGTGGGACGACCCTCATCTTTTTAAGACTAGGTCGGACAGATTATTGACATGGTGTGTATCAACATAAGAGGCTAAGAGCATCCTATGGCACTGTCACAGTTCGCCATACAGAGGGCACTTTAATGGAGAGATGACAACTGCAAAAGTACTCTAATTTTGGCTTCTACTAGTCTTCTGTATTCAAGGATGTATATCAGTATGCACAATAGTGTGATAAATGCTAGAGATCAGGTGGGATCTCCAAGAGGAATGAGATGCCATTGACAAACATTCAGGAAATTGAGGTGTTTGATTGATGAGAGATTGACTTCATGGGACCATTTCCACTATCGTGGGCACAAGTATACATTCTGGTGGCAGTGGATTATGTGTCCAAATGGGTAGAGGCCATAGCTGCACAAAAGGATGATGTTAAGACCTTGATCAAGTTTTTGAAGAGGAATGTATTCAGTCCGTTTGGCACACCTCAGGTACTTATTAATGATGAAGGATCACATTTCTACAATTCACAATTGGAAAAGGTCCTACAACACTACAGGGTCCGACACAAGGTAGCATCATCTTACCATCCGCAAACAAATGGACAAATGGAGGTGTCCAATCGAGAGATCAAGAGAATTCTGGAAAAAAATAGTGTCAACTACAAGGAAGGATTGGTCTCTTCGACCGGATGATGCATTATGGGCCTATCGAATAGCATTCAAAGCACCCACTAGATTATCCCCTTTTCAGCTGGTATATGGGAATGCATGTCATTTGCCTATAGAGCTTGAGCATAAGGCATTTTGGGCCCTCAAGTTCTTCAATCTGGATCCCAAAGCAGCAGGTGACTAAAGGAAGCTTCAGTTGCAACATGTGGAGGAGATGAGAGTTACTACTTATGAATCCTCAAAATTATACAAAGTGAAGGTCAAGTTGTATCATGACCGAAAGATCCGTCAAAAAGACTTATGGGTGGGTCAGAGTGTGCTGCTGTTCAATTCCTAGATGAAGTTATTTCCAGTACCAGGTCCCTCGCTCAAGTGAGGCAAGCCTCGCCCATGCGACAATTAATTGGCTGTTCTTTGTCTTTTGGTCGCCTAGGCGACAAAGCCTCACCTAAACGAGGATGACAGACTCTTCATATCTAAGTGGCTCGCCTGAGCAAGAGTCCCTCGCTCGGGCGACAGGGCATGAGTTTTGTTTTAAAAAGGGGGTGTGAGGTTCATTCCCTAACATCCCCATTACAAAGAACAAGAGAAACTCCTAGTCAATGCCCTCTCTAAGAGTTTGAATCACATATTTTGCATCATCTAGTTCACACGCTCCACTTTTGCATCATGAGCAGACATCTGTAAGTGCATTATTGACTTCATTCTCTTCTTATTTGTGCATTGTGTAACTTTCATTTGTTTTAGGGACATTTATGATAGATTAGGCGCTCTTGATGCTATATTGTTGTTGCTTTGAATTGTATTGTATTGTGGAACCATGAGTGTCATCACCAAGAGAATCCGGTTTTCTAAGTGGGAAACCCTAGTTTAGTTCATAACTTTGACACTCATGAGTGATTATAATGTTCAATGTGTTTATAGTTGATGTAATAGAATGGTTGTACTGGATAGCACATGAGTGGTTACTTGTGGTAATGTCACTGATTGTGTGGTTTTGTTATATTACAGGAGGAAGAAGACACTGGCTCAAAATAACCTCCCTCATCCTAATAAGTTGAGAGGAGCATCATCTTCACAGGCCTCATTAGAGTTTGACCGCACTATATTCAAAAAGAAGGGGAAACATGAGCGATACATCCTTCTCCTCAACTAGGTTTTCATTCCTGAAAGGAGGGTGCAAATGGAAATAGATGAGTACCCCGTTTTCACAACACCCCTGACTGAGCTGAAATGGTGGGAATTAGCCACCACAACTGACAAGTTCAACCTTGATGTCGTTCGTGAATTCTATGCCAATGCCTACCCATTGGAGGGGGAAGAATTTGCTTACAAGTCTTGGTTCAGGGGGAAGACCATCCTGTTTGATAGAGACACTATCAATGACTTTTTGAACAACCCATTTGAGGCACATGAGAGGGGCTTGTGCCAGTGTTATGATGCTGCAATCGAGGGTTTGTTCACTAACAAAGGCACTGTTGCTCTACTGTGCGTGGTTGGATGGTCATATAGCACCAATAGTGATGGACAACCCCTCCAGATCTATAGAAAACATATGACCACTTTGGCTTAGGTCTAGATGAATTTTCTACTCCACAACGTCATTCCAAAAAGTCATGTTTCATCTCTGCCCCTCGCTGGTTGTTATCTCATCTATGCAATCTTGAAGGGTATGACGATTGATGTGGCTAAGATCATTGTGCAGGAGATGTACAAGATTGTACTTAAGACTGGAAAGAAGGGATCTTTGGGGTTCCCATCATTGATCACTGAACTCTGTTCTCGGTAAGGGGTTCAGGTTAACATAACTGAGAAGATCAAACCCCGATCACCTTGCATTACATCAGTTAGAACTGTAAAGAGGAGTCTGGTCCTTAGTAGTGTGACATGTCTAATCAGCTAGAGGCACCTCAGCAACAGTCATCTCCACTTCAACTACCACCATTCACACCTCAACAACCACAGATGCCTCACTCGACACCATCTCAGGAGCTGCCCATTCAGGATCAGCATTGATTGCATATGGAGCACCTTGAGCTCCAAAATGAGATGATCCGTCAAGGGCAGGTGTTCCATCACTAAGGGATGTTTTCTACATTCCAGCCATTGGCTCCAGGAAACCAATTCTGGGATTTCACAAATACTTTTACCCAGCAGTTCCCTTGGCTTGGGGTCAGGCCTATCTTTTCGGAGAGGGAAAGACCTTCTGGAACCACTGGAGATGGAGCTATCGCCGCAGAGGGTGATGATCATGAAGATGATGATATGGACTTCATACTCTGATAAGCCTATGGATGGAAACTGGTTCCTCTATTTTGTTGTTGTTTATGTTTCAATGTTTAGGATGTATGTGTAGGATTTTTTAGGATGTATGTTTAGGACCAATGTTTAGAATGTATGTTTAGGATGTAGGAGTAACTGTCATGTGTTTTTTTGTTGTATGTTGTTTGTTTCAAGTTCAGTAACAAAATGTGTAGTCAATGAAATTATGTCTCGTTAAATTTGATTATTGTTGTCCAATTGTGTTGGGCTAGAAACATGTGAATGAAATTTTGGGATAAAACTCTGTGATTGTGAATGATTAGGGTTCTGAGGTTTGACTGTTTCGGTATGTGGATGTTGATTCAGACACATACCGAATAGGTTGAATAATGAGCAGTTTAGTCAAAAGACAAATCCTATAACCGGGTGAGAGAGTGCACCAAACATAGATGAGTATCTTTGCTGGATTTCACCAATGAACTTTGCCTGTTTTTATTGTCATTAAGCAGGGAATAACATGGAAATGATTAAGACTTAGTTTAGGATAGTTGAACTACAACCAGAAAGCCTACCCGGATGAATTATGAACCTGATTTTTGTTCGCCCCTTTGAGCTGAAATATTTTTTGTGAAAATTATGCACCAAAGCCACATCAAAATGTATCAATCCCCATACCCTTGGAGAGAGATCATTAGTGCATATGAGTCTTGCTGGGAAATGTGAATGAAGTCTGTGTTTATGAGGGTAGTGAAATAAAAAAGACCCCTTCTTCAACTATGTATTAAATGGTAAAGCATGAAGCAACAAAAAGAAAGAAATAAGTGAAAAATAAATCATGCGAGAAAGTAGTGACTCAAAAGAAAAGAGTCGATTGAAGAAGGACAATCATTTGGTTGATAGAAAAGAACATGGTACAAATAAATTGGAAAGGGAACATGAGAAGAAAAGGTAAGTATGCACTAATGGTATACCTCCCTTTTTGAATCCTAGAAAAACTAGTATTCTTTGTAGTCATGCCTCATTACAACCCTGATGAAGTCCTTAAGATCCATGATTGAACTTGTGTACATGGTTTTATTGAACTAAAAGACAAAGTCAAATTGTTTGGGGTCCAGCAAAGAGATGAGTGAAACACATTACCTGTGAGATTGAGAGAGTTCCTTTGATTGAACTGAGTAGTTATTCTTGCTATTTTGTTTGAAATTGAATTGCATTTGCATTCTATTATTAGTTGGAACTTGGTCCACTATGATTGATCACGAAACATGTCTTTATGAACAGTAAGTGAATGATTATAGCCATGCCATGATTTGATGAATGATTATTTTTGAAAAACCAGATACTTTGAACCGAATTGCACTTTGTTACTTTGCTTGAGGACAAGCAAAATTCTAGGTTGGAGGGAGTTTGTTAAGTGTCAAATTGTTTAAGGAAATGTATATGATTTTGGGACACTTAGCGCATATTTATGCTGTAATTGCGTACAATTCCCGATAACTTAGTTAATCTTGTGTTGTTTACGAATTTAATTGTGTTTTGTTGTTTGTTGGCTAGGAAATGATGATTAAAGGAGAAAAAAAAAGAGAAGAATGAGTTTTTGAACAACACAAGCCTCGCCCAAGTGAGGGAATGGTCTCCCAAACCATATTTCAGAAGAAAATCATTTGAAAATATTATTGTCCCTCGCTCAAGCGAAGGACTGTCGCTCAAGCGACAATTGAGGGCCAAAATTCAATTAGGCTTTGTTTTTCCCTCGCCCAAGCGAGGTGTTCAAGCGAGGGAATGAAATTTTCTCTCGCTCAAGCGAGAATCCCTAGCTTGAGTGAGAGAATAGCAGTTGGAACTTGATATAGGCAGTTGTGGACAACAAGGGGAGTTATCGAAACACTTCTGAAGCATTCTTGGCAGGAAAGTAGAGAGAAACACAATGGAGATTAGGATAGAAGTCGTGGGAACGATTCTACTTCATATTTCCTTGTATAATCTCATTATTCGAGCATTGTAAAGGCGAGGAAGAGTGAATACATCTTGTTGTGGGTTTCGAAATGTAATATTCTAACCTTTGTACTTCTAGATTTGATTATATTGTAATTGTTTTTTGGTTTTGGGAAGTTTAACCCGTTTTTAATGCATGAATTTACTTTGCTACTAATTTCTTGTTCTTGGGTTCAAGTTTAATTGGAAAGTTAAAATTGATACCGAACCTGGATCATCTTCTTTCATACATTATTGCTCTAGGAATGGACAATGATATATGAATTGATTTTACATGGAACTTAATGCTAGTTAATTTGTCAAATATCCAAGGAAATTGTATTTGAGTGATTACCTAAGGATTTTACACTCAAGGGATTGATGTGAATGATTTGAATAAAATGTGCATCTGAATCAGTAACTTCACAAGTTACTTGGAATTGAATCCATGGATGTCAATGGGAAAGAACGATGCATTTTGATCCTAATTTATCTTAAATATTTTTAGTTCAATTTATGATTTTACACAACCAATTACAAAATTTCATAAAACCATTATTGTAAATATATACTCAATTTATTCTTGTAGGAATTAGTGTAAATCTACTCCGCTCCCTAAGAACAATATCTCAGTATTTTACCAGACTTTATTACTTACACGGTACATTGTGCTTGTCGTTCCATAAATATCTAATACATGGCATACATATAATTTTAGAAAACATGATTTTTGTAGATAACAAAAAATTCTAACAGGTTAATTAAGCAAATACAACACCGATTAACATTTCTCTATTTTTACCCAAGTTTTTCACTATCAACCCCTTTTCATGATCCAACCAAAAAATTTCACCCTTTTATTTTTTTATCTCATCATCATTCATCTTTTTTCCTCATCTTTTTGTGAGGTTTTTACTTTTCATGTATATAAAGATATTTATTGTTTATAATCCATTTTTCTATAAAACCCACTTGCTTTTATTTCACTTTCTCTCCTCAACTTGGATACAACTAAAACAAACAAGAATGATATTTTACCCTTTTAGAATTAGGGGTAATCATTGTTTTTCTTTTGCAGTTCAAATGTTTTATTTATTCAAGAGTTCTTTTTAGACTCGGGTTAGCAAAAGATAATTTTACTTTGTAAGTTGTTTGGACATGTCGTTCATCCTAAGAACATTTTGGCTTGATGATTTCCATGTGTGAAATTCTGCTATTGCACATAATATTGTCATCCTTGTGATTGAGTATTGAAAAAAGAAACATTGCATTAATTTATCATAATTATCACATTTCAATTGAGGTTTATCACTCTCTGTAACAGAAATTATGCAAATGATTATATACATTAATTCTATTATTGCTACAAAATAAGCGATTAAAAGATTGTAAATTGCTATGAATGTAGTAGAACTTTCACTTGATATATTTTCCATTTCATAGGAAAAAGATCACTTGTTCTAAATGGTGTTCCATTCTATATCACAAGTCAATCACAGTACTAAGTTTTATTACTTTTTGTTTTTAAATTATTTCTTTTATTCAAGTGTCAATATATGATTGATTTAGGACAACGAATGAGATATCATTTGGGACAGATCATCTCCATCTCATTTTATATCCCAATCTCTTATACTCGTCCTTATTACACAATATAATTGGGGGAATTATATACCAATAAAAATACATATTTTTTTTATATTTTAGAAGATACTCTAACATTACAATTTTATCCTCCTAAATTTTGTTAGTAGTTTCGAATGTTTATTACTTATCATTAACTAGCATGATCGTGTCTGTCCATCTCCATTCTTCTTGTTTGGAATTGAATGTAGTCTTTACATGATAGAAATTTTTACAAAAAGAATTACCTTTGTGAAAAGAATAAGCAAACAATATTTGATCTGGTTGTGCTTTGACATCTCTTCAAAAATGTAAACTTCATCATCTAAAGTCATTTTATACTGCAAAATCAAAGAAACAAAAGGATCATAGAAAAGTCACATAGAATAAACTAATAAGACTAATAAAAAAATGAAATTAAGAAAACTAAAAAAAGGGTCACCGTATGGAGTTTCTCAAAAGTGCATAAGATCTTAAAATGAAAAAAAAATAGAGCTTTAACAGTTTGAAGTTAGTAGGAAATTAAAAGAGAAAGAAAATGTAAAAAGAAAGAGATCGAGGGTCAAAGAGAAATATGGGAGGTAGAAGGTAAAAAATTGATGTTATGGAAATGGACAGAAAATGAGTAAGAGAAAGAGAAGAAGGTGTTATAAATTGTAATATGTGAAGACTTCTTTCTCTATATCTATGTTGTCAAAGGAAGACAAATACTTTACTAAATGGAATAGCATTTGTATAATTATATTGAATTTCTTATTATACCATTTTTTCTTATAGTTGCAAGCCAAAGTGGAATATATAAATTGCACTTATAAAATTATATGTACGTCATTTTTAAAGTTTTGGCTTTATAAAGTATCATAAATAAATAGAAGTAAAAAATAATAAATATTATATAAAAGGTATTACCTCCATTCCTATTTGTTTGTCCATTTCGAAGATTTTTCTTATTTATCTATCTCAATTTAAAATTTAAACATGTAGTAATTACTATTTTCTGTATTTACCATGTTTTAATATTTTATTGATTCACATGAATAATGGAAAAATTAATTACTTATAGAAAATGTTATATTAGAAAAAAACATAATATATACCATATAAATCAAGATAGCCCTTATATTTCTTAAGGACATGTTTTTATGATTGGACATACAAATAGGAATAAAAGAATTATTTTACAATAATAGCTTAAGTGAGTAAAATCTTGAAGTGTTCATCTCCTCACTAGTTCAAAAATAAAATAGAAAATCAGTGGAATACTAAAAAGTGAATTATATTGAATTTTATTGGAATTGTTTTTTCAAAGCCCGATTTTTAATTCAAACTTGTACCGATTGTGGTTTGCTACTAGCTGGTAGTGGTGTTGCAAATTCATTACTATTTTATCACTACTGTTTCTTCATTGTTGTTTTTGCCACTTGTTTTTGTATTGTTGTGGCTTGTGATGTGTTGTTGTTTTGCCACTGTGTCTTTATTTTGTTCCTAAAGTGAATCCTAATTATTTGAATATATGTATATTTATCACTTTAAAAGTGTATGAGATTTTTATTCATGTTTACATGTTTTGAATTGTATGTATAGTTCAACCTTTTATATAGAAAGTCGATCCAATTGTATGAAATGTCTTAAGATCAGATGAATCAATAGTTGTTGTGAACACCTTAATAAAATCTGCATTCAGGTTGGATTTGGCTGAAGAGAAAGAGAATAGAAAGAGAAGTCATGAATGACCCATTTCTTTCATTTGGTTAAGAAGGAGGGATGAGAAGATAAAAGAAAAAGTGGTAGGATCCACTAAATTTGGTTCTCCTCTTATATATAACTAGAAAATAGAGGAGGAAGTGTGATTTTTTAGTATCAAAATGTCTCTAGCATTTTTGTTGGTTATTACATATAAAAATCTCATCTCATTATTATGATAATGATATTTCATTTTGGTATTACCAAAGATATCTCATTAGTAAGAAATTAATCTTTTTTAGGGTTCGTGATTATCTTTTCAAAAAGTATTACTTTGACTTTTTGGTTATTCTAGGGATATAGTAGAGTCTTACATCACTAAACCAACACTAAATAATGAGATTTCATTTGTTGGATTTTTACGATTGAATAAAAATAATGAACAATAAAAATATTATTTATCCAAAAATATATATACATATAATAAATTATTAAAATAAAAAGTAATTAATAATAAAATACTATTTATTTCATTTTTATTTATTTTAAGAATATTTTGTTCTTAATAGTTATTTATTTCCTCTCACTTTATATCTAACTAGACAATAAGAAGAGATAATAATATATCTCATATTCTCATTATCTTTTATCTTTTTAGTTTCTATTATACTAAATAATATAAAAATTTACTCATTTTTCTCTTTTTTATCTTACTACTACTCTCCTTTTGTTCTCATTTTATCCACTTTAACATTAAAATTTAAAACTTTCTTAGAGTGGTTAGTATTATTTTTGAAAAGTTAGTTTATTTTTATATTGTTAATAGATCATCTATCATTTATATATTAAATATTAATTCTTAAATCAAAACAATATAAATAAATAATAATGGATGATACATTGTAAAAAAAAATTACAGTGACTTATTTTGTTGTTGTTAAAGTCAAAACCCACCGGAATATCTTACATTTAATTAATTGCAAATCTCGATTTATATTTTTCCCTTCACTGTCACTGTGCAAATAGGACACTGAATTTAGCTATTCATAGATTCACACAACGCCCCGCTCTCTCAAATAAATCTCTTTCTTCTTCCATTGTTTCCGCCATGGAAGAAGCTCCACTCATCTAGCAATGTTTTATTCACATTCTCATCCATCCACATTTTGATAGGTACACTCTGATATCAATTTCCTCAAACCCTTCATTCAGTTTTTGCCTATTGTCGAAAATGTCATTTTTTGAAGACACCCCACTTCTTGATTTACGGTTTCTAAGCATAGTGTAGCTATTTCAGATCTTTGGTCTTCAATCAAACCTCGCGTGAATCCTGAATTTCAATGAAATAATTGTTTTTGTTTTTTGTTTTTTTTATAGTTCGAAAATGGAGATTTCGATTGAAAGTTGTTCTCCTAGGAATATATCTGATCCTTTTAGAAAAGAGGGATCTGAAGAAGAAATCCCTTTACAAAAACAAGGTTTAGAATTGAAACTCTCTGATCATGGTCCTAGTCATTACAGTGATAATATAATCCAATCGATGAATGCATTGGAAATTCTAAGAGAAACTGTTAGGATTCTTAGGTTTAATTCATGGGGTTTCATGGCAATTATTGCTTTGCTTATTTGTCCTGTTTCTGCTGTGGTCCTATCTAATGTGTTAGTGGATGAGTCCATTGTGAAGAGTCTGAGTATTAGGCTTATGCTGGTTGCTAAAGCTAGTGGTCTTCCTCTGAGACCACTTATCAAACAGTCTTGCCAGCATTTCGCCGAGATGGTTATTTCTTCAGCTACGAGTTTTCCTTTCTATGTCACATTGTTGTTATTGTCGAAAGCTGCGGTGGTGTATTCCGTG
Organism: Lupinus angustifolius; assembly: GCF_001865875.1. Lineage (NCBI taxonomy): Eukaryota > Viridiplantae > Streptophyta > Magnoliopsida > Fabales > Fabaceae > Lupinus > Lupinus angustifolius. The sequence continues at coordinate 9,540,424 of NC_032025.1, read as the reverse complement.
GATTGTACTTACTCAAGGAAGAAGTTTGATGCTTCCAAGTTTTGTGTTATAATTCGTAAGTTTTGGAGGAAAATTGCTTCGACATATATGTGGGCTTGTGTAGTAATAGTTGGTTGCATCACCATGTTATGTGTCTTTCTTATTGCATTCTGCAGTGTGTTGTCTGTTCTTGGGTTTTCTCCTGATATTTCTGTGTATGCTGCGGTGATGGTGGGGTTGGTTTTCTCTGTTATCTTCGCCAATGCCATTATTATTTGTAATATTGCAATTGTGATCTCTGTTCTGGAGGATGTTTCCGGAACGCAGGCAATGCTACGGTCTAGTATTTTAATCAAGGGTCAAACTCATGTCGGTCTACTGATTTTTCTTGGATCGACAATAGGATTGGCCTTTGTGGAAGGGTTGTTTGAACACAGAGTAAAGACGCTGAGCTACGGTGATGGATCTTCAAGAATGTGGGAAGGTCCACTGTTGGTGATAATGTATTCATTTGTCGTGCTTATAGATTCCATGATGAGTGCAGTTTTCTACTTCAGCTGTAGATCTTTTAGCACAGAGACCTCAGACGGCGAAGGCAACTCAATTTTAGAAACGATGGCTATTTCTACTGAAACAACGCCTATTCAGTGATATTTCCCGCATGGTTTTCATAATATTGGTTAAATTAATAAGATGAAGAGGAAAAATCTGTAAGATATTGTTCCCAGCAACGTGTTGCCATTGAGGAACTCTGCACAAATACTTCAGAATAGTGAATTTGATAGTGGGTGGCTTTGAACTTTCTGAGAAGTCCATTTCCATACATGGAAATTGCTTCTTTGAGCGATTTTGCAAACACGGAGAACTTAAAGTCGGGGTAATCAATGTTTTAGTTTCATTCTATGTCAGTGTATAAGCTAATACTTTAGTAGACAAATGGAAGAAGTTAAGTGAATTGAGCAAAACAATTTATTGTTCCTTGGTGATAAACAGTTACTTTCAATCTCTTAGAAGCTTTTCTTTCAATACTTTCTGAGTAACATTGAGAATTTTATGCTAAATTGATCTATCATCTCACACATTAATGAACTACAGCTAATTTATTTTGACTAATATGCTTATTAGTAGTAGTCTGTCCAATGGTTATTAGAAGAGGAAAAAGGTGTCTATTCACTTATGTTCTTTATCTGGTTTTTATTTCAGATATCTCCCAATGTTTTAAAATTTGTGGTACTAGAATGTTTAAGGGAGATTCATTTCAAGGCTAGTGTATGCCACAAGGCACAAGCCTCTTGTATTTACATTATTCGTGTTGTGTGTCGGGGTGCGATATATATGATGCCATCTGCACTAAAAAATATGTATGTAGATTACTGTCAAATAGATTCACTGCTTTTTATTTTGGCTTGCTTACATTGAATGATCTTAAAAACTATACTAAGATCATTTGCATTAAATGATCTCATGTTCATAAAATCATACTTCATCCTTAGAGTTTCTCTTAAGTAAAGGTGACTCGTCCAGATCATATTTCACTTCCTCCATTGGCCTCACCATTTTCTCTGCTATCTCAAATGGAGAAGAGTAACTCAATGATACATTGTTATCCATAAGCTTGAGGTCAATGATCCCAACATCACACTCTTCAACTTCTCCTTTAGGCCTCACAATCTCATTGTTTCTATCATCACCATTGTTAGCACAATCATACTCCTCCAATCTAAAATCCTCTCTACAAATCTCTTGGTTAAAATTCGCTTCACTAGTTCCACTACCATTAGACAAGCAATTATGATAGCACAACCATAAGTAGCACAACCATAAGTAGCACCATCAGAGCTTTCGGTAACAACCCCATTTCCCTCTGTGCCTAGAAATCTTTCCAAGGAGGAGTACAAGAAGAGGCAAGGTTACCAGCTTGAAAACCATAATATTGCGGCTACAAGTAGAATTGCAAACTAGTCTAAAGTCATGCATCAAACATAAAAGACACTATGTTTTAATAGGATAAATTTCATTTACATCCCGTAAAGTTGGACATAATTGTACTTGGCATCGCTCTCATTTAAAAAATAAGAAAATAATGTATACACTGATAATATAAGATTTTCTATACTGTCATTGTATTATTTATTATTCATTTTAATAATCATTGATTTTTAAATAAAAGTAATGCAAATTAATGGTGAATGATGCACTAACTGTGCATAAATTTTTATACCATAAGTACATAAATATTACCCTCTTAAAAATTACACTCACAAACATGTAGGCTCCCCATTAATTGAGGCATGTGCACTGAGTCGTCTTTTTTTACTTGTCTCACAAAGGTGGTTAGTATAATTATAAAAGAATGATGAATAATACACTAACTGTATAGTGAATAAATATTACACTCTTAAAAAAATACACTCATAAATATCATCGTTCCTTATTGAAACATAGTCCAAAAGGTGTTTCTAATACTTATGACTGAGGTAAATTTCACCATGACCGAAGGAGAATTGGTCGTGACTGAGGAAATTTGAACCATGATCAAGGAAAAGCACTAGATGTGATGCAGTTGGAACCAGACGTTATGCAACTTGATTTAGGCAAATGATCAAACATGATGTAGCTGTAAAACATGCATGGAAGCAAGCTTGGCGCAACATGACCAAGACAATGCCAAATGAGTGTGATCCTGACCGTGACTCATTAAGCTTGTGCATGAGTTAAGCAAACCAGCCTGGTCAAGCCTGGCCTAAGTTTGGCTCGTGCAATCTGACCGATGCATATAAACTGTCTCGGTCAGATATTGCTTACTAGTTTGTCTTTTTGTTTTTAACCAACTTGTATGGGCAAACATTCTAGAATTCCTTAGTTAAGCATAATTAGTTAAGGGTTGTTAGGTTCTTGGAGATTCTTGTTTTCTTTGGGATCTCTTGTTCAGTAACTTGCAGTGAAAGCATTTTATATATAATGTCAACCATGGGCCTTAGTTTAAACATGAAATGAAGTATTCCTTTTTCTAATATTTGCAACACTCCCCATTAATTGAGACTATGTGCACCGAGTCATCGTTTTTTTGCCTATTTCACAAAGGTGGTTAGTATAATTACACTTACGACCCCTTCGAAATGAATCTAGTAATGTGAAATAAGAAAGTGCCGACTATATTAAGTGAAACACAAGGAATGATGATAAAACTTCCTCTAATAATTTCTATCAAGGGAAGGGGAGAGAAGAGAAAATAAAGTGAAGCATGGAATACCAGAAGGTTATGGTGCACATAAAGACAAAGGATTAGACCTGATGTAGCTGGAAACGTGCATGGAAGCAAGCTTGGCGCAACATGACCAAGACAATGCTAAAGGAGTATGATCCTAACTGTGACTCATTAGGCTTTGTGAATGAGTTAAGCAAACCAGCCTGGTCAAGCCTGACTAAGTTTGGCTCGTGCAATCTGATTGATGCACATAAACTGTCTCGGTCAGATATTGCTTACTAGTTTGTTTTTCTGTTTTTAACCAACTTGTGTGGGCAAACATTCTAGAATTCTTTAGTTAAGCATAATTAGTTAAGGGTTGTTAGGCTCTTGGAGATTTTTGTTTTCTTTGGGATCTCTGTTTCAGTAACTTGTAGTGCAAACATTTTGTATATAATGCCAAGCATGGGCATTAGTTTAAGCATGAAATGAAGTATTCTTTTTTTTCTTTCTAATATTTGCAATATGGTATCAGAGCAATCAAGGTTCTATCAACCATTGATGCACATACAACTCACTAAGCCAACACCCCTAACCCATTTTTCAATATAACACTTCTTTCTCTTTCATCTTCATTTTCATCTACATCCCTTCATTGTCTTTACTGCAAACACAGAAGACAAATGAATAACTCAACAACTAATACTACAAACCCGCATCATGAAAGAGAAGTATAGATCAACACCAACAACAACATGGACATCCATACCCCTACTATATACACCCTGGAGAAAACCCAGGTGCAACCTTGGTGACACAACAATTAGATGGCACCAACTATGACTCATGGAGCAAATCCATGAGGAGAGCCCTTCATTCCAACAACAAATACAAATTTGTTGATGGATCTATCACAACACTAGGACAAGATGATCCAAGTTTTGACATGTGGGATCGATGTAACACCATGATCATTTCTTGGATTACAAGATGCATATCCCCCACAATCTCACAAAGCTTTGTCAACATAGAAAGTGCTCAAGAGCTATGGCATGAATTAAAAGATAGGTTCTAAAAAGGGTGATTACTTCATAATGTCATACCTACTCCAAGATCTTCATTCAATCAAACAAGGTGACATAGACATATCTAACTATTTCACTAACTTAAAGACCCAGTGGGAGGAACTAGAATCTCTTAGGCCAATGCCATCATGTACTTGCAACATCAAATGTAAATGTGGTCTAATCAGCACCTTTAGGACATATAGGAAAAATGAATATGTTTTGTGTTTCCTAAAAGGATTGAATGAAAAATTCAATACAACAAGGACACAAATTCTTTTAATGGAGTCACTTCCAACAATAAACGAAGTCTTTTCTTTGATCATTCAATAAGAAAGACAGATAGAAGGTACTAACCAGGTAAATCCAAAGGTTTTTTTTTCTTCAATTCTACAACAAGCAAAACAAATTTTGATGAGCAAGGACAAGTGTGGAGATCGAGTAATAATGCAGGAAGCGGCGACATGACTCAAAGCAGAGGAAGGTTTACCAACAAGAATTACAAAACCAACAAAGGGGTAAAATTTTGCACATACTGGGGAAAGAGAGGCATACCATTGAGACATATTTCTGTAAATATGGGTTCCCCCTAACTCAGCACAAGAAAAGTAGAGGCAACCTATAAAACTCATTAACAATGCAGTGAGCTCACACAAGGACATGTCCAAGGAGTCAAATAATGACCAACTCAAGGATATACATTGGGACTAGAATAATATGCTTAATTGACATGTGAAAAGCATCAACACTAGTAACCTTGAGCACAATATAAATCAACTAAGTACCACACCAAGTACTGAAAATCAGAATGATGACGATCTAGAAGATATAGAAATTTCAGGTAATAGTTCATATTGGGTTCTAGACAATGGTGCCACAGGCCATGTATGTTCAAATATGAACTTATTTGATGCTTTTAAGATCATTAAGCCAATTTCCATTAGCTTGCCAAATGGCTTCGCTACACTAGCAAGAATATCAAGGACTATGATCATTTCTAGTTCTACATCATGTGCTTCATATTCCTAATTTTAAATATAACCTCATATTTTTTCATAAGCTAACAAATCTATGTAGTGCAAGTTGATATTTAATGATTCAAAATGCTCTATTCAGGATATGATTACCTTGAAGACGATTGGACATGCTGGAGGAAGGAATAACTTGTACATGCTTAAGAGTAAACACATGCTAAATTCTAGAACTAGACATAATGTGAATATAATACATGTTGAACCTCATTTTCACTTATGACACTTTAGACTAGGACATCCCTCTTTTGAAATTTTGAAGTCTGCTTGTAAATAAAACTCTTATGTTGATGATTCTCCTATAATAGCTTGTGATCATTGTCATTTAGGCAAGCAATCTAGACTTTCTTTTCCAAACAACATGCACAGAACTTCTAAGATTTTTGACCTTGTGCATATGGATATATGGGCCCCAATAAGCAACACTTCTATACATGGGCATAAGTATTTCTTGACTGTGATTGATGATCACTCAAGACACACTTGGGTCGACCTTATGAAGTCCAAGGCTGAGGCCAAAGACTTAATGAAGGATTTTGCCAAAATGGCTAAAACTCAGTTTGACAAAGTAGTCAAGGATATTAGGAGTGATAATGACATAGAATTCAATGATCCAACCTTCTTTAGAGAAAATGGCATCATACACAAAACCTCCTGTGTTGAAACCCCTCAACAAAATTCTGTTGTTGAGAGAAAACACAAGCATTTGCTCAATGTAACTAGAACTATCATGTTTCATTCCAACCAACCCAAGATATATTGGTCATATGTTGTCCAACATGCCACATACTTAATAAATAGACTGCCTAGTCCAAGTTTAGACTATTGTTCTCCTTTTGAACTCCTTTTTGACACTACCAAATCTGCTTGAGACAAAAGTTTTTGGTTGCAAATGCTATGCATTAACCTTAACTAACCAAAGGACCAAACTAGATCCAAGGGCTAGAAAATGTGTGTTTCTTGGGCATAAAGCGGGGACAAAGGGATACATAGTTCTAGACTTAATAAATAGGGAGATATTCTTATCTAGGAATGTCATCTTCTATGAGGACCTATTCCCTTACAAAGGTGAAGAAACTAGTTACATAAATGAGAAGCCTGACTTGTCACCAAACACCCTTTTAGATGACCCTTATGGCATAGAGACATCTATGAACAATAGTAATGACATTTTAGAAGGTGAACTTATTGATACTAACCAAGATCAAGTTCTAGAGGTCACTCACTCTGTTGTAGACCACTCTCAGTAAAGAGAGGAAGAACATGATATGAATCCTAGGAGATCCAATCGCTTTAGACAGCCTCATAGCTACCTAAGGGACTTTCACTACAATATGTCCCTCTCATGAAGAGCATGTGCCAAAGGGTGTCTATCACCCTCTATCTTGTGTTCTATCCTAAAAATTCATCTCACCTGGTCAATTACAACATGCCATCAACATCACAACCCATAGTGAACCAAAAACCTATAATCAAGGCATTGCTTCTGAGCATTGGATAAGGGTTATGCAAGAAGAATTAAATGTCTTTTAATTAAACAAAACATGGACTATAGTTGATCTACCTTCAGAGAAGAAACCCATTAGATGTAAATGGATTTATAAAATTGAGTACAAGTAAGATGGTTCTATTGAGAGATACAAGGCTAGGTCAGTGGCAACGGGATATAACCAGGTTGAGGGAATATATTTTTTTGATACCTTTGCTCATGTTGTGAAATTAACAATAATAAGGCTTTTGTTAGCCGTTGCAGTATGTCAAAATGGGATTGTGCACCAATTAGATGTGAACAATGCTTTCCTACATGGAGAACTAAGGGAGGATGTCTACATGACAATACCTCAAGGAGTCATTTTCCAAGAACCAGGTAGAATTTGCAAAATGCAAAAGTCCATGTATAGACTTAAGCAAGTTGGGAGACAATGGTACCATAAGCTCTCTGAGTTCCTCAAAGCCTTATGATATGTACAATCCCACCATGACCACTCTTTCTTCACAAAGCATAATGGTAACTTCACTGCCCTACTAATTTATGTAGATGATTTGGTCTTCGCAAGTAACAACAAAAGAGAAATAAGTATTATAAAACATCATCTAAATAACCAGTTTAAGATAAAGGATCTTGGCACTCTAAAATATTTTTTTGCCATAGAAATTGCCAGAACCATAGAAGGAATTACACTTCGCCAAAGAAAGTATGTTTTGGATATTTTGTCTAATAAAGGTTTCTTGGGTTCCAAGCCTACTGCAACACCAATTGTGAGGACCACAAAGCTACACCAAGATGATTCAGCTCCATATTAAGACCTTGTGCAGTGTAGAAGGCTTATTGGGAGATTACTCTACATGACCAATACTAGGCTAGATATCAGCTTTGTTGTGCAACAGCTAAGCCAATTTATGGCCCAATATACTACAAATCACTATAAGGCCTTGTGTAGAGTCCTTAAGTACATAAAATGCAATCCTAGCCAAGGATTCTTCTACTCAGCCTTATCTCATATGCACTTAAAGGTCTTCAGTGATTCAGATTGGGCCTTTTGCATTGATTCAAGGAAGTCTATCAGTGGATACTGCATCTTCCTAGGTAATTCACTTGTGTCTTGGAGGTTAAAGAAGCAAGGCACAATAGCAAGATCTTCCTCAGAAGCAGAGTATCATGCATTAGCTTCCACTACTTATGAGATTCAATGGCTGACATACTTAATAATTTCCAAGTATCCTTTATTACACCTACATTATTGTATTGTGATAATAATTCAGCTAGATATATAGCAACTAATCAAGTTTTCCATGAAAGAACAAAACACATTGACATAAATTGTCATGTGGTTAGAGAAAGGCTTCAATCAAAGCTCTTTCATCTTTTACCCATTTCCACTATAGAACAGGTTGCATATTTTTTGACAAAGGCATTGGATCCATTTCCTTTCACCTACCTTCTCTCCATGTTGGGGGTATTGAAACATAGTCCAAAAGGCGTTTCTAATGCTTATGATCGAGGGAAAATTCACCATGACCGAAGGAAAATTGATTGTGACCGAGAAAATTTGAATCATGATCAAGGAAAGGCACCAAATGTGATGTAGTTGGAACTTGACGTGACGCAGCTTGATTTAGGCAAAGGATTACAGCTGGAAACGTGCATGAAAGCAAGCTTGGCGCAACATGACCAAGATAATTCCAAAGGAGTGTGATCCTGATCGTGACTCGTTAGGCTTTGTGCATGAGTTAAGCAAACCAGCCTGGTCAAGCTTGACCTAAGTTTGGCTCGTGCAATATGACTGATGCACATAATCTGTCTCGGTCAGATATTGCTTACTAGTTTGTTTTTCTATTTTTAACCAACTTGTGTGGGCAAACATTCTAGAATTCTTTAGTTAAGCATAATTAGTTAAAGGTTGTTAGGTTCTTGGAGATTCTTGTTTTCTTTGGGGTCTCTTGTTCAGTAACTTGTAATGCAAGCATTTTGTATATAATGCCAACCATGGGCCTTAGTTTAAGCATGAAATGAAGTATTCCTTATTCTAATATTCGCAATACTCCCCATTAATTGAGACTATATGCAGTGAGTCATCTTTTTTTTTTGCTTGTTTAACAAAGGTGGTTAGTATAATTACACTTACAACCCATTCGAAATGAATCTAGTAATGTGAAATAAGAAAGTGCCAACTATATTAAGTGAAACGCAAGGAATGATGATAAAACTTCCTCTAATAATTTCTATCGAGGGAAGGGGAGATAAGATAAAATAAAATGACGTATGGAATACCAGACGGTTATGGTGCACATAAAGACAACATCATCTAATCCAGCCAATGAAATTAATTCATCTTTAGAAAGCTTCCATGATTTTGCAACCCAATCAGGGGAAGGAATCAACTTTTCTAAATTGAAACGACTTCTCCTCTTTGAACTTCCTTAAGCTAATAGCGTAGGTACATGAAGTTTATAGTTACTTGATTGTTTCCTCAATATAGAGTAGCATGTGATGATGTGAAGAACAACACACTCAAAATTTATTCCAACATATGTTAGAAGAACAAAGATAATGATTACATACCTAATGAATGAAGGAATGATTCATAAAATTATGACTTGCTTTAACTATCTCTTACTGCTAGGTGTGGGCATGGGTTGGGTTGGGTCGGGTAAGATTTGTCTCTTACCTGACCCTAAATGTTGATAGAACCATTTTTTTGAACTCGACCCTAGACTTGAAGCTAACCCGACTCCAAATATCATTTGTGACAATCTTTGAATCATAACCCAACCCTAGACCCAATTAAATATAATGCATACACATTTTAGATAAAATGTTATCAATATTTTACTTTATTATTATGAATATGTGATTTGACATATAAAATGTTGTGTATATATATATGTATATATATATATTGTTAATCATGTATATGACGAAAAATTATAGAATTAATGACACTTTTGACCAGAGATATATCATTACTCTATACACAATTGAATAGAGACACATACAATTATGGTAAATTAGTGACCATGTGATGGACCAGACTGGACAATATTTATCTCCTACTTGATCTTAAATATTGTCTAGGTCTAACTTTTGAACCCGAGCCAAGTAAATTAAATATGACAGTTTGAATTAACCAATCACATTTTTGTTGTATCTTATGTTTAAATTAAATATTATCGTTTGAAAAATATGCTATGTCCCAATCAAATATAATTTATTAGATGATGTTCCCTTAGACACGTAAGACACCGTGTACAAGTGGCAACTTAATGGAAATTACAGATTAGATGTTCTCATTTATGTCTTAATTTCTTACCCCAATCTAATGAAAGAAAGTCACTAAATTAAAAGTAAAATTCTAAAAACACAAAATAACAATTTTATATTATTTAGAGAAAGTTGATTGAAACATAAACATTTTGAGACACATGATATCCCTTCCCCTCCTAATCCTTGCATTTCATTATCACTTTCTAGCTTTATCCATACATAATTAAGATCAGCATTTGTCGGGTACCTAATGGAAATCTCATATCTAATGTGCACCATTCAATGTTTATATATAACACTATATATAGTGCTTGTTTACTATGACAATATTAAGCTATACTTAATTTTTATCATTAATTTACCGTTATTGTGACAGGTTTTTAAACATTAATACCATGCAGGATGAATTAAATGATTTCTGTAGGTAATGTTTGTTAGATAAAATTATGTACATGTACCATCATAATGGGAACATAGATTAAACAAAGATAGGCCAGAGAAATCTATTTTTTACAAAACAAAAATAACTCAAGCATACTCATATCGTGATGAGTGGTATTGGCTCACATGTCACCACCATTCATGTTCACAAAGTAGGGGTCATCATGAGCCGAATAAGGCTTGTCTCTTATTGAAGATACACACACAATAATAGCAACCCATCAATATAGATTCATCTTCTCATTCCAAGCAACACAACAACAAAGCGAAAGCCAACAATAAAGACAAGCCACTTGGTCAAGAGAACAAAAACCAATCCTCTACTCAAGACATCACAGAGGCCAACCAAGTCAAAAGCACAAGCATGTGCACGTGATCATAAGCCCAATCCAATGCATTCTCTTTGTCACTTAGTTCGCAAGTCAACTTTGTTTTTAGTATGTTATTTTAGTTTTAACCATGTGCCTTTTTATTCATTGGCTACTCTTAATAGTTTGTAATAATTAGTTAATAGTTAAGCCATCTTGAGTCTGTATATAAGAGGTCCATGGACCTTTCTTTAGTTTCCAGAAAGAAATACAACTAATTGTATCATTATGTCATTGATCAATGAAGAAGAAAGTATGAGGCATTTTTCTGCATAAAGCAATATCGTATCAGAACCTTCTATTTGAAGGTTCTGGTTTACCTCTTGTTGCCCATTCTTCCTCCACTCATCTTTGATTCAAGCCCTCTTTCTCTTCTATTCAAGCATCCAACAAGATGACAGAAAGTGTTGAGCAGGAAAGATATATGCACATTATTTTGAAGAATGGCTATGACATACAAAGCCCCTATTATCTATACCCTGGAGAAAATCTAGGGGAAATCCTTGTTTCTCCCCTTTAGATGGAAAAAATTATCAATATTGGAATAGAGCAATGAGGAGAGCCTTACTCTCAAAGAACAAGTTCAAGTTCCTAGATGGATCCATACCAGCACCATGCTGAATAGATCCTGACTTTGATATATGGGAACATGGCAACACAATGATAATTTCTTGGATTACAAGGAGTCTAACATCTCAAATATCCCAAAGCATTGTGTATATTGATAGTGCAAGAGAACTGTGGCAAGACTTGAGAGAAAGGTTCTCAAAGGGTGATTACTTTAGGTTCTCAAATTTGCTCTAAGAACTCCACTCAATCAACAAGTGGGTAGAAGTATTTCTAGCTACTACACTTACCTGAAAATCCTATGGGATGAACTTGAGTCCATCAGGCCACTACCCATATGTGTGTGTGAGGTTAGGTGTAGGTGTGAATTGGCCAGTAAAACCAAGAAATATCGTGACACAAAATATGTTGTATGCTTCCTCAAAGGTGTCAATGAAGAATTTAGTGCTACAAGATCACAAATCCTCATGATGGAGCCATTTCCCAGCATGAACAAAGCTTTCTCACTACTCATTTCGCAAGAAGTACAACTAGCTGAAGAAAATCCACAAAGTTCCAAAATCCTCTTCAACTCAGCAAGCAATAAACAACAAACCAGTCAGGATGACCAAAGTCAGAATTGGAAACAAAGAAATAACAATATGAGGGGAAGTACCTCACAAACCAGAATCAGAGGCATTTCAAGAAACTTTGGGGCATGAAGGACTAATGGAATTAAGATTTGCACATTCTGTGGAAAAGAAAGGCATACAATTGAAACATGCTACTTTAAGCATGGTTTCCCTCCTAATTACCAACAAGGGAATCAAAGAGAGGCTAATACAGCTATCAACAAAATCTACCATAGTTTATCATAAAGAACCTGAGTCCCAAGCAATAAAAGGTGGTGTTTCAGGATTCAACTTTGGCCCAAGGAAGTATGCACAACTTTCATCACTGCTGAAAAATATTGGGCATGCCAAAGACAACCATAACATCAATCAACTAAGCATGCACCCCACACCAACAACTGAATCTCAAAACATCACCAACAATCAGGACATCACAAGTAACACATTTGTATAGATATTAGACATTAGGGCCACAGACCATGTGTGCCCTGATTTGGGTAAGTTTGACACTTTCTACACCATTAAACCTATCACTATCAACATGCCAAATGGCTCAACAACCTTGGCAAATTTATGTGGATCTGTTAGCCTATATAATTCTTTGACATTCCATAATGTGCTCAATATTCCTGATTTCAAATTCAATTCAATTTCCATCCATAAACTGACTAATTCTATGCATTGTGCACTAACCTTTGATGGCTTGAAATGTTCAATCCAGGATATGACTACTTGGAAGATGATTGGACATGTTGAAGTAAGAAATGAATTGTATGTTTTTAGAAGAACAATTAATAATGCCACAAATTTAGAACACAATGTAAATGCACTTCATGTTAATTCTGATTTTGACCTATGGCACTATAGAATGGGACATCCTTCCCTTAATGTTTTGAATTTTGTATGCAAACAATACTCATTTGTTCATTTCAATTCTACAATAATATGTGATTCCTGTCATTTTGGTTATGAACAATGCAATAATATATTTAGACTCATTGATGATACTCTTTTGATTTAAACCTTCAGTGAGGTGGATAATATGAAAAAATAGCAATTTGATGCTCAACAGAGGAAAATTTCAGCTTTGAAGTTATTTCCTAAATCAATTTTTGTTAAGCTAACTGTAAAATTTATAGTTGCTATTATTGAGCTTTTCTATTTTTTGATAATTTAATTACTGTTACTGATATAAACAATTCAATATTCATCCACCAAACTAGCATGTGGGACATATGTTTTGATAATGGCAATACAAGTTGAGAATTTCACAACTTGAACATAAAGTTATAAGAGCCTACACCACTTATCCTACGAACAGTGGCACATATTTGAAATAAAAGGGTATATAGTGCAGAATGTATATGCATTAAATCAAGAGATTTCTTGATGAATTCATAAAATAGTAAGCCACATGTTTAATCTTCATTTGATATGCTAAGATCATAATTTCAGTAATTGAGCATCCAAAATACAACAGAGCATGGAAGCTTAGTGGCTAAAGCCAAAGCATGAGGAAGGACCCATCAAGAGGATTTTGTCTTCGTTGAAAAAATTTGAGTTGGAACTCAGGAAGCTCCTTTTGTCAAATCTAAACCAAAACAAAACATCACCTTTTATTATTACTGTCAAGGCAACATAGCAAAAAAGAAAACAAATAAATTTATCAATATGAAGCAAAGATAGAACATACATACACATAACCAAGCAGTGAGCATTATCCTTTGCTTAAAAAATACAGGCCATATACTCATCTTCCTATCAACAAGCAATCAACATAGTTCAGATTCACCAACTCTAGCATATCTAGAACAACTAAAAATCAAGCCACGAAGGTAATGCGTATGTAAAAATTGATGTTTGTACTGAAAACTTATATTCTGGAAAATATATGTGCTTGTAAAGTGATATGAGCATTCATTTGAATGTAAGGCTAATCAGTGACATACCAAAATTGAGAGCTATCTTGAACAATATAAACCAGAACAGGACAACGCTGCCTTGGGTTCATTTTATCAACATGTTATTCCAGTTTAACATGCTTAATCGAAATCAAACGCATTAAGCACTAGAAGGAAATGATAGAAAAACGAAACATAAAGAGATTGAGAAGATAACCATAACCTTTTCATTACCTCCCACCGGTGAGAACCCTACAATTGATAACAATTGCAAAATATTAGTGATGATTGTTATTGAGATTAAAGGCCTACAATGATTGATCCATCATCCTTAATTTAGATGTTACAATTAAAGCAATGATGAGCCACCAAACAGTTAACTAGAAATGAACCATAATACATATAAGTCTATAACATAAATCAAATGAAACAGAGCATTTTTATGGTTTGAGTGCTTACGTGAATGTACACTTCCTTCTTTTGTCCTTTTGCATGATGGTTCTTTGTTCACGGATGCTTTGCCTCTATGTATGCGTGATATAGATATATCCCTGGTTGTGATATCTCTCTGATTACTTGTGATTCTCTATTGGTTGTGTGTTCACCTCTCTTTCTATCACTGATATGTGTGATTACTAGTAAAAATGAAAATTGATTAGTATATGTATATCTCATGATTATTGTTGTATAAAAAAACATCTTATGATTAGTAAACAATGATGATATATTTTAATCTAATAATATTAACATTTGTTTAATAAAAATAATTAAAATAAATAAATAATAAAAAATTATTTATCATTCAATAAATGATGAAATTTTTATAGTGAGGTTATGATTCGAGTCATCTCTAACTTCTCTGAAAACGAGAAGAAGGTCTACGAATAATATCATCTCTAAGCTATTAATTTTGTATATATGAAATAATTCTCAAACCTATTTTATTAATTAATTCTATAATTATAAAAAATGCGACATTATATTGCTAAATAAGTTAAATATGAAATTTTTATAGTGAGGTTATGATTCGAGTCGTCTCTAACTTATCTAAAAATGAGAAGAATGTCTACGACCAATATTATCTTTAAGCTATTAATTTTGTATATTGGAAATAATCTCCAAACCTATTTTATTAATTAATTTTATAATTATAAAATAATGTGACATTGTATTGTTAAATAAGTTAAATATATAGTAAGGTTATGGTTCGAGTTGTCTCTAACTTCTCCAAAAATAAGAAGAATCTCTACAACCAACACCATCTCTAAACTATTAATTTCATATATAGATAATTAATAAACTATTTTATCACTAAACTCTATATGTAAAAATAATTAGAAACTATTACCAAATAAATTTTATGGGATTTTTATAGTAAGGTTATGGTTCGAGTTGTCTCTAACTCCCCTGAAATGAGGAGAAGGTCTACGACCTACACCGTCTCTAAAACTATTAGTCTTATTGAATCCCGAAACAATTATATATTAACCAATTCAATAAATTAGTATTTCTAAACCTACCGATATTTTCTAAATCACTAACAACTAACCAAAGTACCTAAACAATTTTCAAACTAAGAACTATGTAGTTTTGATTTCCCTATTGCACCAAGGGATACGTAGGAGCAGGATAACCTCTTGTTAGATGCAAATAAAAAAATATAAAAAATATTCGGTTTTACTAATTGAATTTTAAATGAATAAGTGTTAAGGGTATAAAAATTTGTGTGATTAGCGAGGATACTGTTTTTATATGGGCGGACGGGGTGCTAATACATTCCATGATCTGTAATTGACTCCTAAATTCAGAGTCTCTATTCAAAGACCATTTTTTATCCAAATTGGGCATAAACTAAGAGTTTTCTACGTTTTAATCGCAAAAAACGTAGTGGCGACTCCAAATCAATCGGAAGGGGTAGAAAATCGAGTCCACCTCTCCCTAAGTTGCAGGGTCGGTCTTCCAACCGAAAATCGAGTCGCGGCATTGGTAAATAAGCTAGGTTGCCCTTTCATAGAAATAAGAACAAAAGCCCCAAACCCTTTGACTTAGTCCACATGGACATATAGGGCCCCTTAGCCATCTCATCTATTCATGACCATAAGTACTTTCTCACCATTGTAGATGATCACTATCTAATGAAAGCCAAAAGTGAAGCCAGGAACCTAATGTAAGAGTTTGTGACAATGGTTCAAACTCAATATGACAAAAGAGTGAATGTAATTAGGACTAATAATGGCCCTGAGTTCCATATGCCACAATTCTTCAAGGAATGTGGTATGTTGCACCAAAATTCATGTGTAGAAACTCCACAACAAAATTTTGTTGTGCAGAGAAAACATAGGCACATCCTTAATGTTACTAGGACATTACTTTTTCAATCACATCTACCTAGGATATTTTGGTCATATGTTGTTCAACATGCCGCATACCTTATAACTAGGCTACCCACTCATGTCTTACAAGGGAAGACACCTTATGAGTGTCTCCATCACAAACAATCGGACCTACTTGAGATTAGGGTCTTTGGGTGCCAATGTTACGCTTCCATTCTTACTAACCACAGATCCAAACTAGACCCTCGTGCCAAGAAATGCATCTTTCTTGGTTACTTACTGCTTGACTTAAACACCAGAGAAATATACATATCAAGGAATGTAGTTTTTTTATGAAAGTATGATCCCCTACAAGCCTAATAGCCATACTAACCCTGTCACAAATACCAATATTGAAAGTGATTTAAGCTTCCTTGACATTCCTCAACCAACAAACATAATTCACCCTACTGGCAACTCAAAGTGCAAAATGTCAACGATAGCACTAGCATGTCTTTGCCTATGTTTTGATAAATACAGGGTTCTAACAAAGCTTGAAGATGACTCAATAATCAACATGCATTATGCTCATTTAGTCATATCTAGACTAGGGTGTAAATTGAGTCTATAATCTAAGTATTATGGGATGTGTGCCTTAGTAAGTGAGTATAGGTTAGGTGAACCTAGGTGCTAGTCTCTTAAGCCATCTTAATTGTCATATCATATTCATGACACATATCATCTAGTTAATTGTATGTTTATGCATCTATCATACATGTTATATGTGCATATTAGGCATAATTGGTAAAACATGTATATATATTGTGCATAACATATGAGAAGTTTACCATTTGAAACATATGCATAAATATTCCAGTTAATCGATTAACGTGGTAACTTAATCGATTAACTCAACTGCTTTTCTTTTAAAAATGTGTTTTCTATTTCAACTAAATTTTGTGTCATTTTGTTGCCCCGTTAATCGATTAAAGAGAAGCCTTAATCGATTAACTAGTCTGTTATTTGTTATAACTGGAATTTGTTTTAACTGTTTAACTATTTTGCAACAAATGTAACCGCCTAATCTCTATGCTCTAAATTCAAGGCTTTGTTCAGAAAACCATAGCATTGCATTCTATTGTATAGGGTTGTTTAGAGAGCATTTTGCATACGTGTTTTACTATGTTTTTGCAAGAGAGTTGTATACGTGAGAAGAGAGATTATGTTATTTTAATTGCTGATTATATGCTTACTGTTTTTGTATAATTCTATATCCATTCTTATCTTGCTCACATGCTCATGCATTAGATATTGATAGAGAGAAATTATCTGTATACTGATATTGATTAACTCATTTGAATCTTGATGGCTTAAGTAGTTAGTAAAAGGGTTAATCTTTGAGTCGTTATCTTGTCATATTTTAAGCAGTATTGTGCTTAGTATACCTTGCTGTTATAACGTGTTTTTGTGTAGTATGGATTTGTCTCTTGGTGTGAGATCACCATAGAGATTGAGGTTCTTCACCAAGGCTAGGAGGTCTTGATTTGAGGATACGAATCTTAGCTGGGCTAGATCGCGAGAAAGGTTTTCTCAGAGGCAAAGGGTAGAGTCAAACCAAGGATTTAGAGATCCTAGATTTCAAGAAGGGAACGTCCTATGTGTTTGTAATTGAATTGGTATTTGTATCCATATTTCAATATTGTGAAGAAAGAAAATCTCCCTGATCCATAAGGAGAGGTCTGGATGTAGTTTGCAGTGGACCACAAACGAACCAGGATAAAAATCTTTTTCGCACTGTTCTTTCTCTCTTTATCTTCTTTATGTTTCTTGCCATTATAAATTGAATCTGTAATTGAAAAGTTGGATATTTGTTTACTGCCATATACTTAATAATTGTGCGTAAAAATATCTGTATTATATCTGTTCGATTTTGTTTTAATTACTATGCAAATTGCATGTCTGATCATTCTGTTCTGTGTAATAGTTAATCGATTAAATCCTGTTGTTAATCGATTAACTGGGTTATTTTCCAGCATTTGGGTTTTGGTTCAAGAAGCGGTGATTGATAACCGCTACACCTATTCAACCCCCCTTCTAGGTGTTCCTAGGCCACTAATACCTGACAAGTGGTATTAGAGCTAGTACAACGTGCTAGCTCAACCGCATCCGCGTGATCCGAAGGGAATTAAAATGGGTTCCACCAACCCCTTTGGCGGTGATGGTGCATCCATTAGGGGCCTATTACCTGGCCTATAACAGGCTAGGCCAGACCAAGCTTTTTTCACGAACAGGCCAGGCTTAGGCTTTCTAAAAAGCCTATTTAGCTTAACAGGCCAGGCTTTAGGCCACCTAAAAGGCCTATAAAGCCTAACAGGCCGGCCTATTTTATTATATTATATAAAAATGTTGAAATTATACTATTTTAATATAAGCAATATTATTATATATGTGTAATATTAATATAAAAATGTATATAAAAGTATAATTTAATTATTAGAATTAGATGAGCCTAACTAAAAATAAGCCTATAAGCCCATTAAAATGTAGACATGGTAGCCTATTTCATGAGCATGTAGTATAATAGGCCTTTAAACAGGCCAGGCCTAGGCTTTGAATTTTTTTTTAAAAAAGCTAACAGGCCAGGCCCAGGCTCCTATGTGCTATATAGGCTGGGCCTATTTAAGGCAAAGCCTGGCCTGGCCTGGCCTGTTTCCACCCTTACCACCAACCCCTTTGGCAGTGATGGTGCATCCATTAACCGCCCTCCCGTATTCAGTGGCGAGGATTACGCCTACTGGAAAGTCCGAATGAAAATATTCATTGAGGCTATTGATTCGGATATTTGGGAATCCGTAATCAGTGGCCCCTTCGCCCCACATCACTTAGTGGATGGCGAACCGAAAAAAGAGCCAAAAAACTTATGGACCGATGAGGAGCGTAAGAAGGTCCAGTTCAACCTTCGCGCCAAAAACATAATTACCTCGGCCCTATCCTACGATGAATTCTTTTGGGTATCTCAATGTCAAAGTGCCAAGAAAATTGGGACACTTTACAAGTGACTCACGAAGGCACTAGCGAAGTCAAGCGCGCCCGGCTAAACGCGCTAACTCACGAATACGAATTATTTCATATGCTACCGAGTGAATCAATCGGCGATATGCAAAAATGATTCACTCACATCATTAACCATCTTATCGCTTTAGATAAGATGTTCACCAAAGGAGAGCTCACTAATAAAGTCTTATGTTGTCTTGACAGGAGATGGCAACCTAAAGTAACAACAATCATGGAGTCCAAGGATCTAGACTTCATGTCTTTGGCAACACTCTTTGGAAAGCTTCAAGAGCATGAGATGGAGTTTGGGCGTTTGAAAATGCATGAGGAGTCCGATCGCAAAAAGAAGGGAATATCTCTTAAAGCTTCAACATCACAACCCATCGAAGAGATAGATAATGACGACTCTAATTCAGACATTGACGAGGAAACGCTAAACCTCCTTGTACGAAAATTTGGAAATTTCTTGAAGAAGAAAGGAGGACTTAGACGATTCCAAAAGAAAGAAACGCGTAAATCAACAAAGAAATGCAAGACAAAGGAGCGCTTCACTTGCCATGAATGTGGTAAGCTAGGACACATGAAGTATTAGTGCCCCACTTACCTAAAAATAGTTGATTCAGAGAAGAGCACTCCTTGGGACTTCAAGTCAAAGAAAGCATACATCGTTTGGGATGTACCGGAGGAAGAAACAACATCAAGCACCTCGGATGAAGAGGAGACCGCGAAGCTGTGCTTAATGGCTATATCAGATGAGGCTTGCGGATCAGGTAGCAAGGATACTTCAGATGAGGTATACTCTGACACATCATCCTCTTCTTCTGATTCTCCCTCATATGAAATATTATATAGTGCTTATGTTGAGATGCATGAAGAACTTAAAAAATTAGCAAAATTAAGTAACGAGAGAAAAAGAATAATTTTGCTAAACCAACAAAAAATAATTCAACTGCAGAAAGAATTAGATGAATTAAAATTGGAGAGAGAAACATTAGATCTAAATTTTTTCTGTGCTTCATGCGATTGCTCGAATAATAACTTATGTCAAAAATACTACTTGTGAGTCTTGCGAGGACTTGAAAAACGAAAATTTTAAACTGAATGAAAAACTCGCAAAAATCACAAATAGTAAAAAAAAACCAATTAGACACTCTGCTTAGCAAAACAAGAAATGTTGGTGACCATACTGGATTAGGATATGTTCCCCCAACCCATAAAAATAGACCATATAGGAGACCTCTAACACGCTAATTTAGAAATTCAAATAAGAAAAATAGAATTCCTACATGCAATTATTGTGGCACATATGGGCATAGATCTCATTCATGCTACATCAAGAGATAAGGGATACCCAATGGTATTTACGCTTGGGTAAGAAAGGGAGATAACTCCCTAGTCATTAACAAAAAAGGACCCAACATAATTTGGGTACCTGAGTCTAACAGGTGATCTATATTGTAGGTATGTCTTCAAACACACAGACAAAATTGGTATCTTGATAACGACTGTTCGAGACATATGACTGGGGACAAGTCAAAATTCCTAGACTTTTCATTGAAAGAAAAAGGATTCGTCACCTATGGAGACAACAACAAAGGAAGAATCTTGGGCACCGGGAAGAATGGCAACTCAACCCACACACTAATCGAGAACGTACTCTACGTAGAAGGTTTGGAACACAATTTTTGAGTGTAAGCCAATTATATGACAAAGGTAATACTGTGTCTTTTGATTCTGACTGATGTATCATTCGTGATGTATTATCTAATAACGTTAAGTTTGTCGGGTATC
>NC_032025.1:9517620-9519253 GCF_001865875.1 Lupinus angustifolius | reverse complement strand
GTGTCAGAAATGTAAACAAGTCAAGAATTCATTTAATAAAAAGAATGTGATATCCACTACTAGACCATTGGAGCTTCTCCATATGGACTTGTTTGGACCATCACAAATTATGAGTTTTGGTGGGAGCTATTACGCCTTAGTTATTATCGATGATTACTCTAGATTCACCTGGACTTTATTTTTAGCATCAAAGAGCAATGCTTCTAAATATTTTAAATGTCTAGCCAAACAAGTCCAAAACCAGTCTAACCTAAAGATTATTTAATTCGATCCGACCATGGCGGAGAATTCGAAAATCGTAAATTAAATAAGTTCTGTAATAAACATGGTATTATGCATCAGTTCTCGGCTCCTCGTACCCCTCAACAAAATGGAGTTCTTGAGAGGAAAAATAGAGTTCTAGAGGAACTCGCAAGTACTATGCTAAATGAAAGCAAGGTCCCAAAGTATTTCTGGGCTGATGCAGTTCACACAGCATGTTATGTAATAAATAGAATATTACTTAGACCTACTTCTTCAAAAACACCTTATGAAATTTTTAAAGGTTGAAAACCAAATATTGTTCATCTTCATGCTTTCGGATGCAAATGTTTTATTTTGAATAATGGAAAAAGAAGTATAGGAAAGTTTGACTCGAAAGCTGATGAGGGCATATTTTTAGGATATTCATTACATAGCAAGGTATTTCGTGTGTTTAATAAATATATCATGCAAGTAGAAGAGTCTATTCATGTCCATTTTGACGAATCTTCTCCAAAAGAGATTATGTTCTTTTAATTGTTGATTATATGCTTACTATTTTTGCATAATTCTATATCTATTCTTATCTTGCTCACATGATCATGCATTAGATATTGATAGAGAGAAATTATTTGTATACTGATATTGATTAACTCATTTAAATCTTGATGGCTTAAGTGGTTAGTAAAAGGGTTAATCTTTGAGTCTTTATCTTGTCATATTTTAAGCATTATTGTGCTTAGTATACCTTGTTGTTTTAACGTGTTGTTGTGTAGTCTGGATTTATCTCTTGGTGTGAGATCATCATAGAGATTGAGGTTCTTCACCAAGGCTAGAAGGTCTTGATTTGAGGATAAGAATCTTGGCTGGGGCTAGTTCGCGAGAAAGGTTTTCTCAAAGGCGAAGGGTAGAGTCAAACCAAGGATTTAGAGATCCTAGATTTCAAGAAGGGTGCGTCCTATATGCATGTAATTGAATTGGTATTTGTATCCATATTTCAATATTGTGAAGAAAGAAAATCTCCCTGATCCAGAATGGGAGGCCTGGATGTAGTTTGCAGTGGACCGTACACGAACTAGGATAAAAATACTTTTTGCACTATTCTTTCTCTCTTTATCTTCTTTATGTTTCTTGCCATTATAAATTGAATATGTAATTGAAAAGTTGGATATTTGTTTACTGTCATATACTTAATAATTGTGCGTAAAAATATCTGTATTATATTTGTTCAATTTTGTTTTAATTACTGTGCAAATTTCCTGTTTGATCATTCTGTTTTGTGCAATAGTTAATCGATTAAACCTGTTGTTAATCGATTAACTGGGTTGTTTCCAGCAGTTGGATTTTGGTTCAAGAAGTGGTGATTGATAACCGCTACACCGCTACACCTATT
>NC_032025.1:9487151-9517520 GCF_001865875.1 Lupinus angustifolius | reverse complement strand
CTCTAGGTGTTCCTAGACCACTGATACCTAACAGCAACAATCTAGACCATATGCATAGTGAGACACAAGCTAAGACTGTGCCCTCAAACATGCCCCCCACAGACCAACACATAGTCCCTCTGCTTTGTCAAGACCAAAGAAGGTCATCTCGTACTAAGCACCCACCTAATTAGCTACATGACTACTATTGCAGCATGATGAGCACAAAGAATACTACACATCCCTGTAAGATCCAACACCCCGTATCAGATGTCATATCTTACCAGTCCATGTCCACTAACAATCTTAACCACATTATCTCTACCACTATAACCATAGAGCCAAAATACTAAAATCAAGCTATTAACTCAAAGCATTAGATAGAGGCAATGCAAAATGATATCAATGCACTTGAGTTGAACAAAAACTGGACCCTTGTTGATTTACCTCCTAACAAAAAACCTATAGGATGCAAATGGGGATATAAGGTTAAGCATAAATCAGATGACTCTATAGAAAGATATAAGGCTAGGTTAGTGGCAAAAGGATTCAATCAAATAGAGGGGATAGATTTCTTTGATACATTTGCTCTTGTTGTGAAACTCACAAAAATGAGAGTATTACTTGCCATAGCCTCATCACAGAATTGGCTTGTCCATCAACTTGATGTGAACAATGCATTCCTCCATGGAGACCTCACAAAGGATATCTATATGACAATACCACAGGGTGTCCTCTGCAACAATCCTAACCAAGTTTGCAAGTTACACAAATCCCTTTATGGGCTAAAGCAATCTGGAAGGAAATGGTTCACTAAACTCACCAGATCTCTGGCCTCTTTAGGCTATAACCAGTCACACCATGACCACTCCTTATTCACTAAGAAACAAGGACTATATTTCACTACCTTACTCATCTATATTGATGACCTGGTCTTGGCTGGAAATGACAGCCTTGAAATACAACAAGTTAAACACCACCTATACAACCAATTTAGGATTAAAGATCTAGGCACCTTGAAATATTTTCTAGGCATAGAAGTTGTTAGGACTAAAGCTGGCATCTCCATTTCACAAAGGAAATATGCACTTGATATTCTCTATGATACATGCTTCCTTGCTTCCAAGCCTGCACCTACTCCCATAGTTAAAAACACAAAACTCCACAATGACAATACTCTGCCTTATGACAACCCTGCCTCCTATAGAAGACTAGTAGGTAGGCTATTGTATCTCACTAATACTAGACCTAATATAAGTTTTGTTTTTCAACAATTGAGCCATTTTATGGCTCAACCTATTGTTTTTCATTATAAATCCTTAACCAGGGTGCTCAGATACATAAAGTCCAATCCAGGCCAGGGACTACTCTATCCTGCTTCATCTAGTCTTCAACTTAAAGCCTTTAGTGATTCAGATTGGGCAGCATGTATAGATTCAAAGAAATCAATCAATGGATGTTGTGTCTTCCTAGGAGATTCATTGGTGTCTTGGAAATCCAAGAAACAAAACATAGTGGCAAGATCCTCCTCTAAAGCAGAATACAGAGCACTTGTATCTACTGCTTGCGAAATTCAATGGTTGACATACCTCCTTCTCAACTTTCGGGTCCCTTTCATCAAATCAGCCTTGTTGTATTTTGGCAATGACTCTGCAAGGTATATTGCAGCCAACTCAATCTTCCACGAGAGGACCGAGCATATAGATATTGATTGTCATGTTGTACGAGAGCGTCTTCAAGCTAAGCTATTTCATCTTCTACCTATCTCAACTACTGAACAAACAGCTGGCATACTAACCAAATCCCTTAATCCTTCACCATCCTGTTACTTACTTGCCAAGCTTGGAGTATTCAACATATACTCTCCAACTTGTGGGGGTATTGAAGATACACACACAAAAACAGCAACCCAGCAACATAGATTCATCTTCTCATTCCAAGCAACACAACAACAAAGCCAAAGCCAATAATAAAGACAAGCCACCTGATCAAGAGAACAAAAATCAATCCTCTACTCAAGACATCACAGAGGCCAACCAAGTCAAAAGCACAAGCATGTGCACGTGATCATAAGCCCAATCTAATGCATTATCTTTGTTACTTAGTTCGCAAGTCAACTATGTTTTTAGTCTGTTATTTTAGTTTTAACCATGTGCCTTTTTATTCATTGGCTACTCTTAATAGTTTGTTAGAATTAGTTATTAGTTAAGTCATCTTGAGTCTGCATATAAGATGTCCATGTACCTTTGTTTAGTTTCAAGAAAGAAATACAACTAATTGTATCATTATGTCATTGATCAATGAAGAAGAAAGTATGAGACATTTTTCTGCAGAAAACAATATCTCTTACCTGATTCTAAATGTTGATTGACTCATTTATTTGAATTCAGATCTGGTGCTAGACTTGAAGCTGACCTGACCCTAAATGTTGATGAGGGTTAGCATTTAAATCTGACTCTGTCTCTAGACCCGATTAAATATCAACATACTCATTTTAGATATAGTCTTCTCAATATTACTCATTATTATGAATATGTAATTTCACAAATAAAATGATATATATATATATATATATATATATATATATATTGTTAATTATGTGTATATGATGAAACAATTAGATAATCAATGATATTTTTTATCAAAGGTTTATCATTACTTTGTACACAATTGAATAAATAGACATACAAGCATGATGAGTGAATGATCATGAGACAAGATTGAGTCGGATCACGTTTGTTCCCTACCCAACCCTAAATATTGATCGAGTTTAATTTTTGATCCAAAGCCTGCCCTAAATATTATCAGACCCGACCCAATTCGAACTTGATCATGATGGGTCATATCAAATAAGCAAGTAGGACCGAGCCCTACTCACCCTTATTCACAAGTACTCTAATTATATATGAAGATGAACATTTGGACTAGTTGGAGGATAATTTCATATTAAAGTCAGAAAAGAAAGCCACCGGTCCACCATATCCTCACATAAATGTAAGGCGGCAATTTAGCAAAAGGCCACTAGTTCAAGCCAATATCATCACCAATATAATTAGTCAAACTTTAGTCTCTCAAAGGTCTTGGGTCTAATAGTGTAAAGTCTGGAAATTTTTAGACAAACCAAAATGTTAAATATTTGATTTTTAAAAGTAACATTTATTGAGATGAACAATTACATACTCCAAAAATGATTAGTTTTTTACTTATATTGTAAGGGATCAACATCTATTGTACTAAAAGTGTGTGTCATTCCATATGACATTTCCTCTGATTGGTTGAAATATATATTTAAATTTAAAATTTAATAATAAAGTATTTTTGTGACTAATCAGAAAAAATGCACATGAAGTGACATACTTTTTGAAACAAAATATATACTCCGTATTTTGAGATATATTTTTTATAGTACAAAAATGAGATCGACTCAATGAATAAACGACAAAATAATATTTATATTTGTATATGATTTTTCCCTAACTCCTCTATAAAATTAGACTAACCCTAACTCGATATAATCTCTTTTTTGTGGCTTCTAAAGCCTACTCCACACTTTACATAAACATAACCATATATAACGTGATTTTGCCAAGATTTTTTTCACTATGAGATATAAGTCATAGATATTTATCAAATAAGATTGAGCATGCTGAAGCTTTTGGCGACCAATTCACAGAGCTTAAAAACAAGTAATGGAACACAAAGATGATTCACAAGACTTCAATGAGTGGCAACAAATCGAACAACACCCTTCTCCCACAGTGCACCAATCAAGTGTAGCATGGAACACAGTAGCGATCAACGACACCTACCTTCACAAGTTTCATGCTGACCGATCAAGCGTTGAAGACTCCGAAGACGGAACTTCAGAGGGTGAGACACCAATGCCGGCGGCGCTGCCGCCATCAGATTGGTGGCTGCGGGTGGCCAATGAAGGCAGAAAGTTGTTGAAGCTGCGGTTCGAGGCTATGAGAGCCGGGGTGGTTCGGGTGGTTTACAAGGTTCGTAATTGTGCAATATATGTGGGGGCGTTTTGGTCAATTTTGTGTGTGACTGGAGCTGCGACGGTGGCAGTGTTGGTTTGCCGGATTCGACGGCGGAGGAGGAGGGTTGGTCGGCAGAGCGTTGACCATTTGACTTATCTTCTTAGAGAGAAAGATGAGGTTAGTAGAACTGAACTCATGATATAAATATATTTTTATTAGTTGAGTTAACAAATAGAATGAGACAAAACGACTATACTCCTTAACCACCATTTCTATTAATTCAAAACCTCATTTCACAAATTTGTGAAAAAATTAATAAAATATAGAAATATATAATTTCACAATATTTTATATAAGTAGAAGGGACCAAATAGATATCTCACTTACCATCAAGTGTGTAGATAAGTTGGTCTAAAAAGTTGTTCTAAAAAGACACTCAATTAAAAAGAAAATAATGAGTTTCAAGAAGAAGGGTAAAATAACTATAGGCAAGAAAGAATTGAACCTAAGATTTGCCCTCGAGACATTAAGAAGAAATGCATAAAAATATAAATTAATATTTTTATATTCTTATTAAAATTTGATTGATTATAAACATGAAGACAAGATTTGTATATCTTTATTGGATTTCCTCTCCCTTCAAAAATAAATAAAAAATATTTGCATATAAGAATTAGTATAGAACAAATTACTAATTGACTCAAAGAAACTTGATGATATATCAATTAGTATTGGTATTCTACTTTTACTTTTTTTCTCAAATTATAGCTTTGAGGTTTAAATTTTGTGTTCAAGTACATTTTTTAACCATGATTTTCCCGAACATGTTATTTATGGATGGAAGTCAATCTGTCCATCTAAATTAAAACTGAGGATTCACAGACTACAATCCAAATATTCAATCCAGATATAATTATATAAGGTCCTTTATTATGGTAACAAACCATTTCCTTGCCTATATCATATATGTACTCCTGGTTACACCTTTAGATATGAGACTGTTCCCGTTTGAGATATGAAAAACTCTACCTAATGAGTTAAAGTTTGTATGAAATAAATTATGTTTATCAATTAATGAAAGCAACTATTTTTCTTTTTTTGTGGTTGACAAAGCAATTAATGGAAGCAACTATTTGTCATATGTTAATATTATTGAATAATACATTGATAGTGCATACTCCTTGAACTCTTTGTTAATTACTATGTATTTTAGTTAAATCAAACACTACATGATACTGACCACCAATGTTTAAAATATTGTTATTACCTTCATATAAATAATAGATCCCAATAAAATCTCCAAAATGTTGTAATAATGCAATGAACAGAAGAAGCTTTATATATATTTTTGAAGCCTTTAACTATGAAATATCCTTTATCCTAAATATAACTGTTGTTGGAGTTAGTGTTTAATTGCATTGTCTAGCTCATTTTCAATATAGAAAAGAGCGTAATATTTATATTTACATATAGTTAATATAAAAATTTATATATAATCAATACAACATTCATTTTTATATATGAATGATGATGCATTGACATTTTAATTGTTAACATATATGTCTTTTCCTCAATTAATATTAACATAATTATCCTAATTATTATAACTTGGTTGCAGAAGATTAGGCAACTCGCACTTCAGATTGCACAACTGAATGAAGTCATATCATCACGTCGCAAGGTTCCGGTGCTCAGAATCAGCAGTTGATTATATTCGGGGCATATCATCCTGTTACCAGTTTAATTTTGAAGCATTGCTTTTACGACGAGATGCATGTGTTGGGGAGATGTAGTAAAGTCTTATATACTAAATCATTGTTTTGTTGGTTGAAATATTAGTTTGAGACTTCAATGAAGATTTTTTTCACTGTTCCATTTCCTTACGAGTAATGTTTAAAACTGTATATAAAGTTTAAAAATGACTTCCAGGATGATTTTTTCATTGTTCCATTTACTAACAACTTTTTTGCAAAATATATTACGTTGATTAATAATCATATATCATCTAAATACTTTTTCTCAAATTTGAGAAAAGTTGAAACACCCATAGATATATAATCAAATAACTTCAAATTTCATATATTTTAAAGACATATATTACATTAATCTTGATGTATATAAATATTGTACTAAATAGTTTTGTCTTTTGTGAAATTTGATATATAAGATGTATATGATATGAAGTTTAATGTAACAATTGGTTTGATGAAATTTATTTTATACAAAAAATTTATCAACTATATAAAAATTGACATAATTTTACTTAGTATAAACATATCCCACCTCCAAGTTCAAAATGGTTATACAATATATATGTCGGTGTGGGAGAAATGATAGTTGGTTTTTAAATCCATTGATACAAATTTGGCCAACCTTGTTGAATAAAAATCCATTACAGAAGTGATTGCTTGCCGTGTACCGTGATCACAAACACTATAACCTTAATGAGTCCTAATTGGTTATCAATCACGAGTGCAACAAGCTAACGTGTGGTAATCAGTATCCACACGAGCAAGCCGACAAACCTCCAAGAAAAGTCAATGAAAAGTTTCTCACCAAAAATTAGGGGCTAATATTATTTTATACTATTTAATTTTATTTTATATCTAGTTTATTTATTTGATTCACAATTATTAGCGTATCATTCATCTTTTATATTTAACTATCATTAATTTTTTAAATATAAATAGTATAAATGAACCATGAATAATATAACGAGTATAAAATTTTTGTATGAAATTTTAATAATTGAAATATAGTGATATTAATGAGACGTTGGTCTTATAGTACAAAATTACACGAGATCCTTAGATAACATACTGAGTCAAAGATCAAAGGTTATACCATTAAGAATATAATATTTATACATTGTTAATATAAAATTTTATACATAATTTATTTATATTACTTATATCATATATTTTTTGTACTATCAAGGATATCCTTTACCATTTGTAAAAAAAAAAGTAATCTCTTTTAGAATGTGTATTTGTCACTTGTAACAAGTATCATTCTTAAGACTAAACTTATATTATATATTTGAATGATGATAAATGATATAATTATAGTGTTAAAAACTTTTATATTATCCCTCTATACATATTCTTTTCTCTCTCAGAAATACATCACTTAAAATGAATAATAAATAATATAGTCTTACATTATTTTAATAAATATTAAACTCTATTTCATTTTGATATAAAATCATAAAGTCATCATGGTAATCAATAGTAATAAGCCCAACGAATCATGTGAATAAATTAATTATAGAAGAAGCGACAGTTAAAACCATTTACATTTTGATCAATTTCCTTATTCCATTCACACTCCAATCTCCAACCGCAGCAACCGTCACAGTCTCCATCAACGCCGCATTATGAGCTCCAGCGGCGGCGAATCATCAACTTCCGACAAGCAAAAGGAGAAAGCTAGGGTGAGCCGCACCTCCTTGATTCTCTGGCACGCTCACCAAAACGACGCCGCTTCTGTCCGCAAGCTCTTACAAGAGGATCCCTCTCTTGTCAACGCCAGAGATTACGACAACCGTACTCCTCTCCACGTTGCTTCCCTCCACGGCTGGCTCGACGTCGCTAACTGCTTAATCGAATTCGGTGCTGACGTCAACGCCCAAGATCGTTGGAAAAACACTGTACGCGAATTTTGTTCTCTATTTCTGAATTCTTGTTGATTTAGTAGTAATTATGATTGTATTAATTGTTCATTGAGTTTATTTATTTTGATGAACAGCCTCTGGCTGATGCGGAAGGAGCTAAACGAAATAGCATGATCCAGCTTTTGAAAACACACGGAGGCTCGTCTTATGTAAGTTCATGGTTTTATGGATGCAATTACTAACACGATACGATTTTAGAGAGTATTAAAATTAGTATTATAGTGTTTAGGTGAAGAATTTGGTTGCGGATTATAATTTAAAACTATGTTTCATCGCTGATCACGGATCTGTATTTGTTGTTGTTGTTTGGATCTGATTTGTGAATTTTGATGAGGCAGGGCCAAAATGGGAGCCATTTCGAACCAAACACGGTTCCACCTCCATTGCCTAACAAGTGTGATTGGGAAGTTGACCCTACTGAGCTGGACTTCTCTAATTCAGCACGTATTGGAAAGGTTAGTTCTAATTTTTCTTCATTGATTCAGTTAAAAAATGTTTTTAGGACTCTGATTTTGTTAACTGTTCGTTGTAGTGGTGTTCTGGGAATTATCTGTTACTGTCTCTTATCACCATACATTATTCTATGTGGTAAATTTTATTATGCTTCAGGTTCAGGCCCTATAATTGCAATCTTGTCAGGGTTGAGTATTCTGTTTTCTGTAGTGAAGATCAAGCCGTTCAAAACTCACTTTATATTTTTTTACCGCCTTCGTTGTGGTTTTTCGTTGTTGGGTGATCATCAATTTAACTTTCCAGGAAAATCCTTTTTTCTCTGAAATCTCTCTTGGTGAGATTTTGATGAATGCTATTTTGAACACAAACTAAGTTGATCCAAACAAAAACACACACATCAAATATTATTTATGACTGATTGAGAAAATGAAAGACACTCATTTGTTTCCCCTACCTTGATCTCTTTTCTTTTAGATAGTGTTTCTTGCCATTCCTTTTTTAAGTAGATTAATTTTTTTTCCTCTTATGTGCCTGGTGTTTCTTGCTTTTACTTTTGTGCTTTCCTTTTCTAGGTATATCATTTTATTTCATGCTTTGATTTGTGCACAAGATTTCACCTAATCAATAATTTATGCTTCATTCAGGGATCTTTCGGTGAGATTTTGAAAGCCCATTGGCGTGGAACACCGGTTGCTGTCAAACGGATTCTTCCTTCTCTTTCAGAAGATAGATTGGTGATGTGAGATTCTTTGTTTCTTTTCTAGCATGTCTTTGATTTTATTTTTACTAGAGTCTGAATATGTGTGATGTAAAAGTCTTATAGTAGCACATGGTTGATCAACCTGTGTTAGAGAATAATACTTGAGGTTAAGTTGTTAGTTGATAGTTAGTTGTTAGAGTGTTTACTAGCCTTGCTAACTGAATTAGTTAGCTTACTAAGTAACCTACTCTTAATGTTTACTATAAATAAGGCTTGGTTCATTTTGTAAAGTTCAAGTTTTCATTTCAATAAAATCTCATATTCAGTTTTCCTTCTCTCACTGTCACTCTCTCGTTGTCTTTCTCTGTTTCTCTCTTTCTCTCTTCAACATGCTTCATTTTACATGGTATTTGTTATCGATCCTAGTCTTCATGGTGAAGATTCGTCTCCTCCTCCTGTTGCGACGTTTCACGCCACGTCTCCTCCTTCTGTGACGTTTCACGTCGCGACGCCGCTTCAAGCTTCTTCACCTTCTCTCAATCTTCCGCTGCCATCGATGAAACTCACGGAGGTGTCAATTTGCCCTAGCGGTTCTTTGATCCAGCCGACCTGAGCGTTTCATCTCCGATTTGGATGCCCCTCCTCAATTTCTAAGTGAACTGGATCATCTTCATCACCACCTCAACCCTGCTTTCTTAACCTGGGAAGAACAAGATCAATTGATTCTGTCATGGATCCTCAATTCATTTTGTGAGGAGCTTCAACCACATGTTATTGATTGCTCCACTTCAAGGCAGTTATGGCTTGAAATTATTGAACATTGTCAAGCCCAAACCAAGGCACGTGGATGACAATTACGTGCTTAGATACGGTCTATCACGAAGGGATCGAACACGATTTCTGAATATTTCACTCGAATCAAGGTTCTTGTTGACTCGTTGATCTCCACTGGTTCCCCTGTTACTCAAGCTGAGCATATTGATTTTTTTCTGAACGATTTATTGGAGGAATTTCAACCTATCATCACCGCCGTGGAAAGTCAACAAGATCTTCCTACATTAAATGCACTTCAATCTTTTCTCCATACATTTGAATCACGATTGGAACGAAATAGGAATCGTTCTGTCTCCAATGCTTTATCGGTCAATATCACCGCTGGCTCACTGTTATACTCGTCAGAAATGGTTTCCTCTGGTTATCCTTCTACAGTGCCATTGCTGTCATCTCACACTCGTCCAGATATGGTTAAGAGTTAGGACCCCGTTTCATGGTTCTGTTAAAACTAAGGTCGCTTTTGCCTTAGGGCAACATTTCAACAAGAAACTCTTCTTTGCTGGAGGTATTTTATCCAAGTTGTATCTACTTCCTCTTTAGGGCATATATTATAAAATCATTGGATATTTAATTTTGTTTGTTTATAATGAATGCTCAAAACATAGTGAGAGGGAAGAGAGGGGGAGAAAAACACACACATATACTTGTGATTAAGCTTGTCCTTGTGCAGCAATAAACCATATTTTTTCTTTTCCAGGTTTTTCTGCTATCTCATGTTTCAGTGACTTGTCATCTTTCTGATTGTTTTCTTGTGTACAAATTTTTAATACAGTCAAGACTTCAGGCATGAGGTCAATTTGTTAGTGAAGCTTCGACACCCCAATATAGTTCAGTTTCTTGGAGCTGTTACTGACAGGAAGCCCCTTATGTTAATTACTGAGTATCTAAGAGGGGTATGTGAACGGATATGATTGCTTCCATAGTTCCATTTGAGCACTCTACACCTAATTTGTAATCTGGTAAAAACACGTCTGCAACCTATGCTTAATATTTTCATTCATTTATAGGGTGACCTTCATCAGTACCTCAAGGAAAAAGGTTCACTCAATGCTGCAACCGCTATCAACTTTTCCATGGATATTGCCAGGTATGTTGTCTCACTTGTTTTCCTTTTTTCATTTTATTTTTTAATTCTTATAAAAAGAAATTATTAAGAACTAAAGAGAAGTACTTAAAAGGAGGATAGTTAATCATCTTATCTTAGAATGGTCTTAAACAAGAAATGGAAACAAAATAAGAACTAGTTTGGACTTAAGTCCAGAAAGCTCTCCATTCTCTCTATAAATTTGTTATACAACCTAATCATTATTCTGTGAATATGTTTTGTAGAGGAATGGCCTATCTTCATAATGAACCAAATGTTATAATTCATAGAGACCTGAAGCCAAGGTAAGTTGGTTATTAGCATTGCATATATGAAATATTGATTTGGATGACATGCTACAAACTTCATATCATGATCCATTATGCATAATGAATTGAACCAAAGTTTACTTTCATCCTAGATATACATGATTTTATGTCATCAAGAACATGTGGAATTTAGAAGTCTTCGTTTTAGATGTTGAAGTTTATTTTCTAAAATTTCAGGAATGTTCTTTTAGTTAATTCTAGTGCTGACCATTTAAAAGTTGGAGATTTTGGATTGAGTAAACTTATCAAGGTCCAAAGTTCTCATGATGTATACAGGATGACTGGTGAAACTGGAAGCTGTGAGTATTCTTATAAGTTCTTTTAAAACAACATTAGTCATTTGTATGCAAAACTCAATTTAATTTCCTTGTTCTTGAGGATAAATAAGACCGCTACATGGCTCCTGAAGTTTTCAAACACCGGAGATATGATAAGAAGGTTGACGTGTTCTCTTTTGCAATGATTTTGTATGAGGTAACTACGCCTGTTCAAATATAGAGGGATTTATGTGATAAAAATATGGTCTTAGCTCATGATATCCTCATCATGTGCAGATGCTTGAAGGTGAACCACCTTTTGCAAACTTGGAACCTTATGAGGGAGCCAAACGGGCAGCAGAAGGACACAGACCTACTATTCGCGAAAAGGGATATACCCCCGAGCTCATAGAGTAAGCATTTATGATATGTTTCTTTCACGTGATATACTATCATGTCATTAGCAGAGTTGGTTTTTAACATCATGAGTCCCTCTTTGACATGATAGGCCATGTTTGAGATAGAGATCATTTCTAGCCTTGCACCTCTACAGTAACTTAAGAAAAGGAAAATTGGCGTCTTAAAAGATGTTTAATAACTCAAAAAATGTCTCACTTTGTTATCTTTATTTTTAATTTTACACTGATCCAGCTTCTATAATCATTTTATCATTATGCATGGTCAAATATACTTCAACCTCCGATAGTCTGATTCACTTTGTTAATATTATAAATGACCTGATGGAATGGTTAACAATGGTTATGATTTATACTCCATCATACTTGAAGAACATCCAGAAGCTATGCAGTTACTCTTGGTACTTGGTATTTCCAATTTCACAAACCCAAGTATGAGTAGCATAAATATGATATAATCTTTGTGATCATTAAATTATAGAGGTTCTGAAATGCTTTGCAAAATATAGGCTATTAGAAATTAAGAACTTTTGCGTGAGACATTCTCCTTTTAGTAGGCAATTTGTAATTCGTCATTCCACTGTAAATCATGAATCATCTTTGATGTTGGTGGTTTGTGCTGCTCTTAGAATGAGGAGATCCTCACCACTCTTAAGCCTTTAATTAAAAAAGAAGAAGCAGTTTTTGGCTTTTTTAATAATGAGTAATCTCACAAATTTTGACCGGTATGTTCTTTTAGGTTAACAGAGCAATGTTGGGCTGCTGACATGAATCAAAGACCTTCCTTCATAGATATCCTTAAACGGCTTGAAAAGATCAAGGGAAACTTACCATCAGATCATCATTGGCACTTGTTCTCTTCGTAAATGCAAAAGAACATTTTCATGTCCAGAAATTGAGATGATTTATTCGCTGTTACCATTCCGGTGATTTTCGTTCTACACTGCTGTTGGATTTATGGAATAGAGCCAATTTGAAACATGCAAAGTCAGTATTTGTTTCCAACTGTTTGGCTTCTAATTAGCAGAACAGGCGATGTTGATGGCTTTTCTTTGGTTTCTGCATTCCATCACATTTATCTCATTACAACTCTCATTCCAATCAAATGGAGCATATGCAAATTGTTGCTCTCAAGTGTAATACATTTTAACTATACAAAGTAATTTAGGGAAATAGGGTTACATCATGCCATCCACTGTTGATGATGCTTAAAGTTTCCTTTAAAAAGTTAATGATAGATTGCATTCTTGGATTTTGTTTTGCCAATTCCCATACTTGCTAACAACTCTTTTGGTATTATTGCTACCCTTCTCAAAGTTCATTTTTCCTGGTTTCACGTGAATTCAGTTATTTCCTGTAAAAAAAATTCTCAAAATGTGGACTGGGGTGGAGGGAAAAGAAGACAAAGATATTGGAGTATCAACCAAACCTCCACATTATGGCCTATGACCCATATTTTTATCTAGATAATTGAATGTGTTGGGGATCATAGTAATGCTGGAGTCTCCTCACACTAGAAGAGCATGAATTTCTCTATTCTTTGTGACTAAAATCTTGGTTTTCAAAAAAGCTTGTTTGACACTTCGACTCAAGTACACCCAGATGTACTTAATAAATAGGCAGCAATTATACCCAATCTTTTAAAAACCAAGTTAGACATAGACTTGCAATTCATGGTTTGATTGGTTCAACAATAAAATTTGTAGCGCCAGTCCAATTTTTTAAAGATAAACATAAATAGAAGTAAAATGAAATAAGCTCAAGGAGTGACATGAAATAAGATCAAGCTAAATCCTACTCATAAAACATGTTATCATTATTCCCTCTCTACTAATATTGCCATAAATTTGATGTGCATTTAAAAATGTGAACATATTCTGAGATATACAGACTATCTTTATGCGTAATCTTTGGATAAATTAATGCAGGTACATTATACAAGAGGGCATAAGAAAAGTGTAAAAAGTGTCACAATCTTAGATGAGTTTCTTTTTCTCAAAGAAGCCCTTCAAGTGCCACAGCTGAAGCCCTGCTACAGATAAGCATACAAAAAGAGAAAGAAAACTCAACCAGAACATTCTGTCATTAGTTGTTTGGTTCAGCGCTTGCATTTCTTCTTCTCTGTAAAGAAGAAAAGTAAACAAAAATAAGAACATTGAAATATCCTATGTTAATGTGTTGAATTAAGAAAAAGTGTTCACAAGCATTTGCACGTGCTTTACCTTTCCCGAAGATAGAACATCTCATCATGAATGTCAGTAACTGTTTCATACAACTTCTTTATCTCTAGCTCCATTACCTGGTATATGTGATTGTGAATGAATGAAATCAGTGCAAGAATTGTTCCTTCTATCAAATATGAAGTTAGCAAAGACTACAACTATTATGAACGTCCCCCCTCGGCATCAAAAATTTCGCCTATAAATATCTAATTCAAACTAATCCAAGAATCAATTGAGTTTTATGAGTTCGTTAGTCACATATATGACAACTGAGTGGGATAGGGAGGGTTCGAGTGGATACAGATTTGATGGAGTGGGCCTAAATTTTATTGATATCCACAGGATTACAGTAAAATCCAGATAAAAGATACAAGGGAGGAAAAATACATAAATAATTGGAGTTCAGATATCACTCAGGAAGGCTAATATTGTCAAGAGAAAAGTCAACAAAATAAACTGCTGCTATTTATTTGATATCACATATGTGAAAAACAAACACATAGAAGTTAAAAGTTAAAAGAGCATGGAATGATGAAATGAGTTACAGGCTAATACAATTAAAGTTGTGAAAATAATTTATAGTCGTCATTCAGTATACTCATCATATAGCCAGAAGCTTGCTATGGTTTAAAATATAACATGCATTATAAACTTACTATTATTGGAAGCTCGCTAGTATTAGACTGCAAATCTATAATTCTCTCTAGTCCTAATACAGATATCTATCTCTTTATCTGGTTACAGAGATGTAAGACATAATACTTGACTGAACAGAATGATCTGCAGCCATACATAAGCCTCACATCATTATATGCTGTATAAGCTAGGGGATATCATAAAGAGCACAACATTCGATTTCTTTGGGTGAGCGTGTAATTAGTGCACAACATGATAGCCAAAAGGCCAAAACTACTAAACCCACTTGTTCGTCGATTTGAATCTTTCCTTTGAGCAAACATGCTAAAATCTTTCCCTGGGCCGCCCTTTATAGAGGTTACTATTTTAAGTTTTTAACAATATTAATGCGTGCATTTTAACTATACTTGGAGCATAACTAAGTAAATGTTGGAAAATAAAATTGTCTTCATTTAAGAACCTATTAGTGATAGATTATAGAGGGCAAACAAATCATACATGTTACTCTTCCAGAAGGCAATAACGAAACAAACACAATTGCGGTCACCAGTTCAATTATCGATCTACTTATGGAAATCATGGTTTTAAATTACAGTTGCAATCATAGTTAGATTTCATTTGCTAATTATGGTTAATTGCGGGATAAAGTGCGAACATAATTGCGGTCACATAGAGTCATAGACTACCGAAATCACAATAAGAAACTTATAAAAAGTGAGTAACTCACATCAACTTGGCCTTTTTTAGCAACATTAGACCAATCCTTGGCAGCAACACCTGATTTCCATTCAAAATCAATAGTCAAAGTTGCCTTTGGATCGTGTTCTGTAGCCCAGAAACAAGTCATGTAGTCTCCAGATTCTGCTGCCAAAAATGCAAACTGACCCGATTGAACCTTATCCCCATAGTGATAGTTATTCCCAAAAGATGAAGTCACCTAACAACAAAATAAATCAAACCCACAATTACCCTCTTAATAAAAATCATCAAACATTATCAAAAACACAGATTCAATACTGGGTGCCAAAAAAGTTTGAATATTTAATATACCCTAACGGTGACTCTGTGAGAATCTGGTAAGGGGTAACCCTCGTTGGGATTAACAATGGAATATTTGCCAACTGTCATGGAATTGCTCTTAATATCTTCGGAGATGCATTTGGTGCTACTAGATTGGACTTCGAATCTTAGGGATTCCGTTGATGAACAAAAAAGCAGCAAAAGAAGTAAGATAGATAGATCAAAAAAGGGTTTTGGGTTTAATCCAAACATCATCGTCATCATCATGAGGATTCGGAGAGATCGAGAGAGAGAGAGAGAGAGAAAGGGAAAATGGTTGAGTAGTTGAGTGAAGCGGTGAGAGTTAAAAACGGAATATTGAAGTCTTCCAATAGAAACTATACAACAAGGATGTTCCCACTTTGCTTCTTACGTGGTCGCCTTTCATTGGATAAAACACGTCTCTTTATGGAAATGAATTAAAAATTGGTCTTGTGTTTAACATTAAGTTAACAGAGTTTCTCTAGTAGTGCAAAAGCACATTAGATCCCAAAGAAATGATGAACATATAAAAGATTCAATTTTTTTAAATGATATTTATTGAAAGAGATAATTATATAAATAATTTATTATTTGATGAAATATATCTTTGACAATACAAAAATCATGTTCATTATTAGAATAATCACTTTTTATATTTTTTTAGTGTCTTTGAGTCTAACTTAATGGATCACATATTTTAACTCACAAATTATATCACTTATTGCCATCGGTTAGAAAAACATTTATTTTTTAGTTTTATTGGGATATGTTATTTCACATGTCATTTATTATAATTAATCAGAAAAAACTTATTTATTAAATTTTTAGCTTCAATATTTTTTTCTCAACCAATTATAAGAAATAACACACTTTTTAGACAATTGATATACTCCTCTATTTGAACACGAAAGAGTGATAGATTAAGTAATCCTCCTGCAAATCATTTTACAAATCTTCATATATTACAAGAAAATGATATATTTCACTTGTAAATTAATCATTAATAAATTAACTTTGTGATAATGTTACTTTTCATATGTTATTGTTGAAATATATTGTATTATGTGAATAATAGTGTATAAGAATATATAAGATTGTATTATAGGGTTAGTCCTAACTCTAGTGATTAGCTTTTAAGAACAAAATGGTTAGATGGAGTTAGTTAGTTTTTGTTAGGGTAGCTAGTTTTTCCATCATTTATATAAATGATTCAATGTAAACTTGGTTTTCATCAATTCAATAATCATTCAATGAATGATTTTCTTATTCTTTCTTTCTTGTTTTATCAAGATTCATACATGGCTCTACCATTTTAACATGATATTATAGCATAATTATTCTTTCGATAGCTTCCGCTTTTAGCTCCATCATTCCATCTCAAATTATCTAATCAATCAATTCTTATGCTTTATTCAAGAGGCTTTCTGGAATTGTGTTGTCAACAAAGAAGAAATGGGGTGTTTATGGCGATGACATGTTGTTATACTTGAGGTGCCATTTTTTATGGCACTAAGAAATGATTCTGGAATTTGCCAATAATCTTGAAGTATTTTCTCTCTAAATCTTGTTCCAAGTAGGGCTGGAAATGAGCCGAACTGAGTCGAATTAGAATTTAGTTCGATAAGGATTCAGCTCGAAACTCGATTCAAGTTCGATATGAGTTATTTTTTAGCTCGAGTTCAACTCGGTTAAAGTCCGCGAACTGTTCGGTTCAGTTCGAATGGTTCATTTGGATAACTCAGAAAATTAATTAAAATTTGAAAAATAATGCAAAAGTTATATATATATATATATATAAAATAATGTTTGGGTCATAATAAATATAAAAAATAGTTTATATATATAAATACATATATATATATATATATACATATATACATTTATACATTTATATACATATATAAATATATCGAGCTAGCTCATGAACATAACGAGTCGAACTATATCCAACTCAAAGTTCGACTCATTTACTTAACGAGCTCAATTTCTAGCTCAAGTTCGGCTCATTTGGTTTATGAACCAAATTTATCGAGCTAAATAACGAATCGAGTTTCGAACGAACACCGAGTTGGTTCGGTTCATTGTGAGCCTAGTTCCAAGTATAAATCTAGAGCAACCATTACAAATTAGCCAAAGTGGTAATTGGACTTGTCACTTTCCATGTAAATGGCGATAGATTACATGAAAGTTGTTCTATTTGTTGTGAGGACAGGCCATTGCCAATTATGATCAACATGAAATGCTCACACAAGTTATGTTCACATTGCTTGAGGAATTTTGTAGTGTAGGGAGGGGTCAATTCAAGAAGAGCAAGATTAGTACACAAAACTCTTGATAAATTTCTTGGTAATTTTGATATTGATCTTGGAATTTTGTTTGGTTCTATGCTCAATGATGTTGTTCGATTAATCTGTGATGCGCATCTCATGCTTGTATTTCCAGTGGTCTTCTATCCATTGTGACTTAACATAGATGATCTCATCTTTTCTAAATCAAAGCCATTGGTTATAGACAACTTCAGATTTAGATCACTCACCATTGCCCTCGTTGGTGTTATTTTTTTGGGAGCAATTTTCGTCCTAAGCATTTGGGATGCTTTCCAGTTCACTGGAGCAACTGTTGCAGTTTGTAGGATTCTGATAACACCGGCACATAATTACAGAAAAGAAGAAGAAAGTTTCACAATCGATTCAGAATCAATTCGATTCTGAATACTAATACCTCGTTTATTGCTTGAAGAATGGAGAAGATTACAAGATGAACCCTAATTGATTCCTGAATCAATTGCACGTTACAAGATTAATTCCCTGAATTAATCTCTCTCCTCTACTCAATTCTCAAAAACTACCTACAATAACCCCCTATCACCTATTTATACTTTCTGCCCAAACTC
Organism: Lupinus angustifolius; assembly: GCF_001865875.1. Taxonomy (NCBI): domain Eukaryota; kingdom Viridiplantae; phylum Streptophyta; class Magnoliopsida; order Fabales; family Fabaceae; genus Lupinus; species Lupinus angustifolius. Next base: position 9,499,020 of record NC_032025.1, on the reverse strand, counting down.
CCTACACTACTTCGGCAGTTACAGAAAACTGCTTTGGCAGTTACTGCTGCCACCTCACGCTGCCACGTGGCCTCCTCTGATACACCCTAGTGATGGGTGGTCTCCCCCGCATCCTATCAATACCCCCCCCCAAAAGACTCAACTTGTCCTCAATGGCAAATTGAGGAAAAGCTTCTTGCATTTCAGCCACTAACTCCCAAGAATTTTCACACTCCGACAAACCTTCCCACCGCACCAACACCTCAACATCTCCATTCTGACCAACGCGGTGTTGTAGGATCTTCGCCGGCTGTACCTTCAATTCCCACTCCTGTGACAACATCAACGGGATAGGTTGAGACTGTGGAACCGGTTTTAGAGCTTTCTTCAACAAAGAAACATGAAACACGGGGTGGACCCACGTATGCTCCGGTAATGCCAATCGGTAAGCTACCGATCCAATGCGCTCCAAGATCCGGTAAGGGCCCTAAAACTTAGCTGCTCTTGGTTGCAGTTTTAAGAATACCCAATCTCCAACCTCAAACTGTACCTCACGTCGATGTTTATCGGCTTGAGCCTTCATCAGATCTTGGGCTCGTAACAGGTTCTGCCTCAACTCTTGAATAACCGCATCTCAGGCAACCAAGAGCTGATTTACTTCCTCCACCTTTGACGTGAAAGTACACCCCTTAATCAAGGTCGGAGGATCCCTCCCATACAAGGCCTTGAAAGGAGTCATACCTGCAAAAACGTTATAAGTAGTGTTAAACCAAAATTATGCCCACGAAAGCCATTCAACCCACTTCTTCGGCTTAGGTCCGGCAAAACATCGAAGATATGTTTCCAACCCGCGATTCACTACCTCGGTTTGCCCATCCGTTTGAGGATGGTAAGTTGTGCTATACTTCAATCGAGTACCTGCCAATCGGAATAACTCCTACCAAAACTGGCTCAAAAAGATCTGATCCCGGTCGGAAACTATCGACGCCGAGTATCCATCTAACTTCACCACCTCTCTAAAAAACAAGGAAGCTACATCCTTGGCCGAATAGGGATGGCCAAGAGGATAAAAATAGGCGTATTTCGTGAGCCGATCCACCACTACAAAGATGGTATCCTTACCATTAGACCGCGACAATCCGGATATGAAATCCATTGAGATGTCCTGCCATACCTAGGTAGGGATGGGTAGTGGTTGCAATACCCCCGATTTTATTTTTACTAGAGTCTGAATATGTGTGATGTAAAAGTCTTATAGTAGCACATGGTTGATCAACCTGTGTTAGAGAATAATACTTGAGGTTAAGTTGTTAGTTGATAGTTAGTTGTTAGAGTGTTTACTAGCCTTGCTAACTGAATTAGTTAGCTTACTAAGTAACCTACTCTTAATGTTTACTATAAATAAGGCTTGGTTCATTTTGTAAAGTTCAAGTTTTCATTTCAATAAAATCTCATATTCAGTTTTCCTTCTCTCACTGTCACTCTCTCGTTGTCTTTCTCTGTTTCTCTCTTTCTCTCTTCAACATGCTTCATTTTACATGGTATTTGTTATCGATCCTAGTCTTCATGGTGAAGATTCGTCTCCTCCTCCTGTTGCGACGTTTCACGCCACGTCTCCTCCTTCTGTGACGTTTCACGTCGCGACGCCGCTTCAAGCTTCTTCACCTTCTCTCAATCTTCCGCTGCCATCGATGAAACTCACGGAGGTGTCAATTTGCCCTAGCGGTTCTTTGATCCAGCCGACCTGAGCGTTTCATCTCCGATTTGGATGCCCCTCCTCAATTTCTAAGTGAACTGGATCATCTTCATCACCACCTCAACCCTGCTTTCTTAACCTGGGAAGAACAAGATCAATTGATTCTGTCATGGATCCTCAATTCATTTTGTGAGGAGCTTCAACCACATGTTATTGATTGCTCCACTTCAAGGCAGTTATGGCTTGAAATTATTGAACATTGTCAAGCCCAAACCAAGGCACGTGGATGACAATTACGTGCTTAGATACGGTCTATCACGAAGGGATCGAACACGATTTCTGAATATTTCACTCGAATCAAGGTTCTTGTTGACTCGTTGATCTCCACTGGTTCCCCTGTTACTCAAGCTGAGCATATTGATTTTTTTCTGAACGATTTATTGGAGGAATTTCAACCTATCATCACCGCCGTGGAAAGTCAACAAGATCTTCCTACATTAAATGCACTTCAATCTTTTCTCCATACATTTGAATCACGATTGGAACGAAATAGGAATCGTTCTGTCTCCAATGCTTTATCGGTCAATATCACCGCTGGCTCACTGTTATACTCGTCAGAAATGGTTTCCTCTGGTTATCCTTCTACAGTGCCATTGCTGTCATCTCACACTCGTCCAGATATGGTTAAGAGTTAGGACCCCGTTTCATGGTTCTGTTAAAACTAAGGTCGCTTTTGCCTTAGGGCAACATTTCAACAAGAAACTCTTCTTTGCTGGAGGTATTTTATCCAAGTTGTATCTACTTCCTCTTTAGGGCATATATTATAAAATCATTGGATATTTAATTTTGTTTGTTTATAATGAATGCTCAAAACATAGTGAGAGGGAAGAGAGGGGGAGAAAAACACACACATATACTTGTGATTAAGCTTGTCCTTGTGCAGCAATAAACCATATTTTTTCTTTTCCAGGTTTTTCTGCTATCTCATGTTTCAGTGACTTGTCATCTTTCTGATTGTTTTCTTGTGTACAAATTTTTAATACAGTCAAGACTTCAGGCATGAGGTCAATTTGTTAGTGAAGCTTCGACACCCCAATATAGTTCAGTTTCTTGGAGCTGTTACTGACAGGAAGCCCCTTATGTTAATTACTGAGTATCTAAGAGGGGTATGTGAACGGATATGATTGCTTCCATAGTTCCATTTGAGCACTCTACACCTAATTTGTAATCTGGTAAAAACACGTCTGCAACCTATGCTTAATATTTTCATTCATTTATAGGGTGACCTTCATCAGTACCTCAAGGAAAAAGGTTCACTCAATGCTGCAACCGCTATCAACTTTTCCATGGATATTGCCAGGTATGTTGTCTCACTTGTTTTCCTTTTTTCATTTTATTTTTTAATTCTTATAAAAAGAAATTATTAAGAACTAAAGAGAAGTACTTAAAAGGAGGATAGTTAATCATCTTATCTTAGAATGGTCTTAAACAAGAAATGGAAACAAAATAAGAACTAGTTTGGACTTAAGTCCAGAAAGCTCTCCATTCTCTCTATAAATTTGTTATACAACCTAATCATTATTCTGTGAATATGTTTTGTAGAGGAATGGCCTATCTTCATAATGAACCAAATGTTATAATTCATAGAGACCTGAAGCCAAGGTAAGTTGGTTATTAGCATTGCATATATGAAATATTGATTTGGATGACATGCTACAAACTTCATATCATGATCCATTATGCATAATGAATTGAACCAAAGTTTACTTTCATCCTAGATATACATGATTTTATGTCATCAAGAACATGTGGAATTTAGAAGTCTTCGTTTTAGATGTTGAAGTTTATTTTCTAAAATTTCAGGAATGTTCTTTTAGTTAATTCTAGTGCTGACCATTTAAAAGTTGGAGATTTTGGATTGAGTAAACTTATCAAGGTCCAAAGTTCTCATGATGTATACAGGATGACTGGTGAAACTGGAAGCTGTGAGTATTCTTATAAGTTCTTTTAAAACAACATTAGTCATTTGTATGCAAAACTCAATTTAATTTCCTTGTTCTTGAGGATAAATAAGACCGCTACATGGCTCCTGAAGTTTTCAAACACCGGAGATATGATAAGAAGGTTGACGTGTTCTCTTTTGCAATGATTTTGTATGAGGTAACTACGCCTGTTCAAATATAGAGGGATTTATGTGATAAAAATATGGTCTTAGCTCATGATATCCTCATCATGTGCAGATGCTTGAAGGTGAACCACCTTTTGCAAACTTGGAACCTTATGAGGGAGCCAAACGGGCAGCAGAAGGACACAGACCTACTATTCGCGAAAAGGGATATACCCCCGAGCTCATAGAGTAAGCATTTATGATATGTTTCTTTCACGTGATATACTATCATGTCATTAGCAGAGTTGGTTTTTAACATCATGAGTCCCTCTTTGACATGATAGGCCATGTTTGAGATAGAGATCATTTCTAGCCTTGCACCTCTACAGTAACTTAAGAAAAGGAAAATTGGCGTCTTAAAAGATGTTTAATAACTCAAAAAATGTCTCACTTTGTTATCTTTATTTTTAATTTTACACTGATCCAGCTTCTATAATCATTTTATCATTATGCATGGTCAAATATACTTCAACCTCCGATAGTCTGATTCACTTTGTTAATATTATAAATGACCTGATGGAATGGTTAACAATGGTTATGATTTATACTCCATCATACTTGAAGAACATCCAGAAGCTATGCAGTTACTCTTGGTACTTGGTATTTCCAATTTCACAAACCCAAGTATGAGTAGCATAAATATGATATAATCTTTGTGATCATTAAATTATAGAGGTTCTGAAATGCTTTGCAAAATATAGGCTATTAGAAATTAAGAACTTTTGCGTGAGACATTCTCCTTTTAGTAGGCAATTTGTAATTCGTCATTCCACTGTAAATCATGAATCATCTTTGATGTTGGTGGTTTGTGCTGCTCTTAGAATGAGGAGATCCTCACCACTCTTAAGCCTTTAATTAAAAAAGAAGAAGCAGTTTTTGGCTTTTTTAATAATGAGTAATCTCACAAATTTTGACCGGTATGTTCTTTTAGGTTAACAGAGCAATGTTGGGCTGCTGACATGAATCAAAGACCTTCCTTCATAGATATCCTTAAACGGCTTGAAAAGATCAAGGGAAACTTACCATCAGATCATCATTGGCACTTGTTCTCTTCGTAAATGCAAAAGAACATTTTCATGTCCAGAAATTGAGATGATTTATTCGCTGTTACCATTCCGGTGATTTTCGTTCTACACTGCTGTTGGATTTATGGAATAGAGCCAATTTGAAACATGCAAAGTCAGTATTTGTTTCCAACTGTTTGGCTTCTAATTAGCAGAACAGGCGATGTTGATGGCTTTTCTTTGGTTTCTGCATTCCATCACATTTATCTCATTACAACTCTCATTCCAATCAAATGGAGCATATGCAAATTGTTGCTCTCAAGTGTAATACATTTTAACTATACAAAGTAATTTAGGGAAATAGGGTTACATCATGCCATCCACTGTTGATGATGCTTAAAGTTTCCTTTAAAAAGTTAATGATAGATTGCATTCTTGGATTTTGTTTTGCCAATTCCCATACTTGCTAACAACTCTTTTGGTATTATTGCTACCCTTCTCAAAGTTCATTTTTCCTGGTTTCACGTGAATTCAGTTATTTCCTGTAAAAAAAATTCTCAAAATGTGGACTGGGGTGGAGGGAAAAGAAGACAAAGATATTGGAGTATCAACCAAACCTCCACATTATGGCCTATGACCCATATTTTTATCTAGATAATTGAATGTGTTGGGGATCATAGTAATGCTGGAGTCTCCTCACACTAGAAGAGCATGAATTTCTCTATTCTTTGTGACTAAAATCTTGGTTTTCAAAAAAGCTTGTTTGACACTTCGACTCAAGTACACCCAGATGTACTTAATAAATAGGCAGCAATTATACCCAATCTTTTAAAAACCAAGTTAGACATAGACTTGCAATTCATGGTTTGATTGGTTCAACAATAAAATTTGTAGCGCCAGTCCAATTTTTTAAAGATAAACATAAATAGAAGTAAAATGAAATAAGCTCAAGGAGTGACATGAAATAAGATCAAGCTAAATCCTACTCATAAAACATGTTATCATTATTCCCTCTCTACTAATATTGCCATAAATTTGATGTGCATTTAAAAATGTGAACATATTCTGAGATATACAGACTATCTTTATGCGTAATCTTTGGATAAATTAATGCAGGTACATTATACAAGAGGGCATAAGAAAAGTGTAAAAAGTGTCACAATCTTAGATGAGTTTCTTTTTCTCAAAGAAGCCCTTCAAGTGCCACAGCTGAAGCCCTGCTACAGATAAGCATACAAAAAGAGAAAGAAAACTCAACCAGAACATTCTGTCATTAGTTGTTTGGTTCAGCGCTTGCATTTCTTCTTCTCTGTAAAGAAGAAAAGTAAACAAAAATAAGAACATTGAAATATCCTATGTTAATGTGTTGAATTAAGAAAAAGTGTTCACAAGCATTTGCACGTGCTTTACCTTTCCCGAAGATAGAACATCTCATCATGAATGTCAGTAACTGTTTCATACAACTTCTTTATCTCTAGCTCCATTACCTGGTATATGTGATTGTGAATGAATGAAATCAGTGCAAGAATTGTTCCTTCTATCAAATATGAAGTTAGCAAAGACTACAACTATTATGAACGTCCCCCCTCGGCATCAAAAATTTCGCCTATAAATATCTAATTCAAACTAATCCAAGAATCAATTGAGTTTTATGAGTTCGTTAGTCACATATATGACAACTGAGTGGGATAGGGAGGGTTCGAGTGGATACAGATTTGATGGAGTGGGCCTAAATTTTATTGATATCCACAGGATTACAGTAAAATCCAGATAAAAGATACAAGGGAGGAAAAATACATAAATAATTGGAGTTCAGATATCACTCAGGAAGGCTAATATTGTCAAGAGAAAAGTCAACAAAATAAACTGCTGCTATTTATTTGATATCACATATGTGAAAAACAAACACATAGAAGTTAAAAGTTAAAAGAGCATGGAATGATGAAATGAGTTACAGGCTAATACAATTAAAGTTGTGAAAATAATTTATAGTCGTCATTCAGTATACTCATCATATAGCCAGAAGCTTGCTATGGTTTAAAATATAACATGCATTATAAACTTACTATTATTGGAAGCTCGCTAGTATTAGACTGCAAATCTATAATTCTCTCTAGTCCTAATACAGATATCTATCTCTTTATCTGGTTACAGAGATGTAAGACATAATACTTGACTGAACAGAATGATCTGCAGCCATACATAAGCCTCACATCATTATATGCTGTATAAGCTAGGGGATATCATAAAGAGCACAACATTCGATTTCTTTGGGTGAGCGTGTAATTAGTGCACAACATGATAGCCAAAAGGCCAAAACTACTAAACCCACTTGTTCGTCGATTTGAATCTTTCCTTTGAGCAAACATGCTAAAATCTTTCCCTGGGCCGCCCTTTATAGAGGTTACTATTTTAAGTTTTTAACAATATTAATGCGTGCATTTTAACTATACTTGGAGCATAACTAAGTAAATGTTGGAAAATAAAATTGTCTTCATTTAAGAACCTATTAGTGATAGATTATAGAGGGCAAACAAATCATACATGTTACTCTTCCAGAAGGCAATAACGAAACAAACACAATTGCGGTCACCAGTTCAATTATCGATCTACTTATGGAAATCATGGTTTTAAATTACAGTTGCAATCATAGTTAGATTTCATTTGCTAATTATGGTTAATTGCGGGATAAAGTGCGAACATAATTGCGGTCACATAGAGTCATAGACTACCGAAATCACAATAAGAAACTTATAAAAAGTGAGTAACTCACATCAACTTGGCCTTTTTTAGCAACATTAGACCAATCCTTGGCAGCAACACCTGATTTCCATTCAAAATCAATAGTCAAAGTTGCCTTTGGATCGTGTTCTGTAGCCCAGAAACAAGTCATGTAGTCTCCAGATTCTGCTGCCAAAAATGCAAACTGACCCGATTGAACCTTATCCCCATAGTGATAGTTATTCCCAAAAGATGAAGTCACCTAACAACAAAATAAATCAAACCCACAATTACCCTCTTAATAAAAATCATCAAACATTATCAAAAACACAGATTCAATACTGGGTGCCAAAAAAGTTTGAATATTTAATATACCCTAACGGTGACTCTGTGAGAATCTGGTAAGGGGTAACCCTCGTTGGGATTAACAATGGAATATTTGCCAACTGTCATGGAATTGCTCTTAATATCTTCGGAGATGCATTTGGTGCTACTAGATTGGACTTCGAATCTTAGGGATTCCGTTGATGAACAAAAAAGCAGCAAAAGAAGTAAGATAGATAGATCAAAAAAGGGTTTTGGGTTTAATCCAAACATCATCGTCATCATCATGAGGATTCGGAGAGATCGAGAGAGAGAGAGAGAGAGAAAGGGAAAATGGTTGAGTAGTTGAGTGAAGCGGTGAGAGTTAAAAACGGAATATTGAAGTCTTCCAATAGAAACTATACAACAAGGATGTTCCCACTTTGCTTCTTACGTGGTCGCCTTTCATTGGATAAAACACGTCTCTTTATGGAAATGAATTAAAAATTGGTCTTGTGTTTAACATTAAGTTAACAGAGTTTCTCTAGTAGTGCAAAAGCACATTAGATCCCAAAGAAATGATGAACATATAAAAGATTCAATTTTTTTAAATGATATTTATTGAAAGAGATAATTATATAAATAATTTATTATTTGATGAAATATATCTTTGACAATACAAAAATCATGTTCATTATTAGAATAATCACTTTTTATATTTTTTTAGTGTCTTTGAGTCTAACTTAATGGATCACATATTTTAACTCACAAATTATATCACTTATTGCCATCGGTTAGAAAAACATTTATTTTTTAGTTTTATTGGGATATGTTATTTCACATGTCATTTATTATAATTAATCAGAAAAAACTTATTTATTAAATTTTTAGCTTCAATATTTTTTTCTCAACCAATTATAAGAAATAACACACTTTTTAGACAATTGATATACTCCTCTATTTGAACACGAAAGAGTGATAGATTAAGTAATCCTCCTGCAAATCATTTTACAAATCTTCATATATTACAAGAAAATGATATATTTCACTTGTAAATTAATCATTAATAAATTAACTTTGTGATAATGTTACTTTTCATATGTTATTGTTGAAATATATTGTATTATGTGAATAATAGTGTATAAGAATATATAAGATTGTATTATAGGGTTAGTCCTAACTCTAGTGATTAGCTTTTAAGAACAAAATGGTTAGATGGAGTTAGTTAGTTTTTGTTAGGGTAGCTAGTTTTTCCATCATTTATATAAATGATTCAATGTAAACTTGGTTTTCATCAATTCAATAATCATTCAATGAATGATTTTCTTATTCTTTCTTTCTTGTTTTATCAAGATTCATACATGGCTCTACCATTTTAACATGATATTATAGCATAATTATTCTTTCGATAGCTTCCGCTTTTAGCTCCATCATTCCATCTCAAATTATCTAATCAATCAATTCTTATGCTTTATTCAAGAGGCTTTCTGGAATTGTGTTGTCAACAAAGAAGAAATGGGGTGTTTATGGCGATGACATGTTGTTATACTTGAGGTGCCATTTTTTATGGCACTAAGAAATGATTCTGGAATTTGCCAATAATCTTGAAGTATTTTCTCTCTAAATCTTGTTCCAAGTAGGGCTGGAAATGAGCCGAACTGAGTCGAATTAGAATTTAGTTCGATAAGGATTCAGCTCGAAACTCGATTCAAGTTCGATATGAGTTATTTTTTAGCTCGAGTTCAACTCGGTTAAAGTCCGCGAACTGTTCGGTTCAGTTCGAATGGTTCATTTGGATAACTCAGAAAATTAATTAAAATTTGAAAAATAATGCAAAAGTTATATATATATATATATATAAAATAATGTTTGGGTCATAATAAATATAAAAAATAGTTTATATATATAAATACATATATATATATATATATACATATATACATTTATACATTTATATACATATATAAATATATCGAGCTAGCTCATGAACATAACGAGTCGAACTATATCCAACTCAAAGTTCGACTCATTTACTTAACGAGCTCAATTTCTAGCTCAAGTTCGGCTCATTTGGTTTATGAACCAAATTTATCGAGCTAAATAACGAATCGAGTTTCGAACGAACACCGAGTTGGTTCGGTTCATTGTGAGCCTAGTTCCAAGTATAAATCTAGAGCAACCATTACAAATTAGCCAAAGTGGTAATTGGACTTGTCACTTTCCATGTAAATGGCGATAGATTACATGAAAGTTGTTCTATTTGTTGTGAGGACAGGCCATTGCCAATTATGATCAACATGAAATGCTCACACAAGTTATGTTCACATTGCTTGAGGAATTTTGTAGTGTAGGGAGGGGTCAATTCAAGAAGAGCAAGATTAGTACACAAAACTCTTGATAAATTTCTTGGTAATTTTGATATTGATCTTGGAATTTTGTTTGGTTCTATGCTCAATGATGTTGTTCGATTAATCTGTGATGCGCATCTCATGCTTGTATTTCCAGTGGTCTTCTATCCATTGTGACTTAACATAGATGATCTCATCTTTTCTAAATCAAAGCCATTGGTTATAGACAACTTCAGATTTAGATCACTCACCATTGCCCTCGTTGGTGTTATTTTTTTGGGAGCAATTTTCGTCCTAAGCATTTGGGATGCTTTCCAGTTCACTGGAGCAACTGTTGCAGTTTGTAGGATTCTGATAACACCGGCACATAATTACAGAAAAGAAGAAGAAAGTTTCACAATCGATTCAGAATCAATTCGATTCTGAATACTAATACCTCGTTTATTGCTTGAAGAATGGAGAAGATTACAAGATGAACCCTAATTGATTCCTGAATCAATTGCACGTTACAAGATTAATTCCCTGAATTAATCTCTCTCCTCTACTCAATTCTCAAAAACTACCTACAATAACCCCCTATCACCTATTTATACTTTCTGCCCAAACTCCCTACACTACTTCGGCAGTTACAGAAAACTGCTTTGGCAGTTACTGCTGCCACCTCACGCTGCCACGTGGCCTCCTCTGATACACCCTAGTGATGGGTGGTCTCCCCCGCATCCTATCAATACCCCCCCCCAAAAGACTCAACTTGTCCTCAATGGCAAATTGAGGAAAAGCTTCTTGCATTTCAGCCACTAACTCCCAAGAATTTTCACACTCCGACAAACCTTCCCACCGCACCAACACCTCAACATCTCCATTCTGACCAACGCGGTGTTGTAGGATCTTCGCCGGCTGTACCTTCAATTCCCACTCCTGTGACAACATCAACGGGATAGGTTGAGACTGTGGAACCGGTTTTAGAGCTTTCTTCAACAAAGAAACATGAAACACGGGGTGGACCCACGTATGCTCCGGTAATGCCAATCGGTAAGCTACCGATCCAATGCGCTCCAAGATCCGGTAAGGGCCCTAAAACTTAGCTGCTCTTGGTTGCAGTTTTAAGAATACCCAATCTCCAACCTCAAACTGTACCTCACGTCGATGTTTATCGGCTTGAGCCTTCATCAGATCTTGGGCTCGTAACAGGTTCTGCCTCAACTCTTGAATAACCGCATCTCAGGCAACCAAGAGCTGATTTACTTCCTCCACCTTTGACGTGAAAGTACACCCCTTAATCAAGGTCGGAGGATCCCTCCCATACAAGGCCTTGAAAGGAGTCATACCTGCAAAAACGTTATAAGTAGTGTTAAACCAAAATTATGCCCACGAAAGCCATTCAACCCACTTCTTCGGCTTAGGTCCGGCAAAACATCGAAGATATGTTTCCAACCCGCGATTCACTACCTCGGTTTGCCCATCCGTTTGAGGATGGTAAGTTGTGCTATACTTCAATCGAGTACCTGCCAATCGGAATAACTCCTACCAAAACTGGCTCAAAAAGATCTGATCCCGGTCGGAAACTATCGACGCCGAGTATCCATCTAACTTCACCACCTCTCTAAAAAACAAGGAAGCTACATCCTTGGCCGAATAGGGATGGCCAAGA
>NC_032025.1:9445485-9487051 GCF_001865875.1 Lupinus angustifolius | reverse complement strand
TAGAAAAAACTCGAAACCCGCTTGTAAGTGCGGAAAAACCCGGAGTGACCCCCGACTACACTATCATGACACTCAGCTAAGATCAGGGGTAACTTGTCAGAGGTCTTAGGCAGAACCAACCTCCCCTTATACAATAATCGCCCTGCCTGAAACTGGAACCCCAGATGAGATTCAAGATTCTCTACCAAATCCTGGATTAACCTCCTCCACTTAGGTTCCCGTTGAACCTCTTGGAACCAACCCTAGGCATCTTCAACCTTAATCACTGAGAGTGCCAAATAATAGGCCTTCCGCGATAAGGCATCGACCACTGTATTCTCCCGCTCTGGTTTGAACTGCATCTCAAAATCCAGCCCAATGAGCTTTACTGCCCATTTAAATTGTTCCTCATTGAAAAGCCTCTACTCTGTAAGGAATTTCAAACTTCGTTGATCCTTTTCGATAACAAAGTGGCAACCCAACAAGTAGTGTTTCCACTTCTGCACGGCCTGTACCAACGCCATCAACTCTCGTTCATAAACCGACTTATGCTGAGATCTAGCTGATAACCCCTTACTCCAGAAAGCTAGAGGGCGACCTTCTTGCATCAACACGGCCCCAATCCCCTTACTAGAAGCATCGGTTTCCAACATAAAGGTCTTTGAGAAGTCAGGCATGGCCAACATAGGCAAACTGACCATAGCGCCCTTGAGGGTCTGAAAGGCCTGAGTGGTTTCTTCGGTCCACACAAAGTTATCTTTCTTCAACAAAGTTGTGAGAGGCTTGGCGATTCTCCCATACCCTTGCACAAACCTTCAATAATAACCTGTGATGCCCAGAAATCCCCTTAAGCTCTTAATATCACGGGGTATTGGCCACGGACTCATAGTGGCCACTTTGGACTCGTCCGCGGCTACTCCAGAACGAGAGATAATATGACCCAAATATTCCAAACTGGGTTTAGCAAAACTGCATTTCTTCCGATTGACCTTCAACGCATGGTCCCGCAACGCGGTCAAAACCTCCCTCAACTCCCTTTCGTGAGATTCCTCATCAGGACTGTAAACCAAAATATCGTCGAAGAAAACCAAAGTAAATCACCGCAAGTAGGGCCGTAATACTTCGTTAATGAAAGCCTGAAAGGTCGAAGGTGCATTTGTGAGACCGAAAGGCATCACAACAAACTCATAATGACATTCATGAGTTTGAAAAGCAGTCTTCTCCACATCCTCACTCCGCATCCGAATCTGATGATACCCGAATTTCAAATCTAATTCGGTGAAAACTGTAGCTCCTCCAATCTCATCCAATAACTCTTCAATAATCGGGATAGGGAATTTATTCAGAATCGTCACTCTATTCAAGGCCCGATAGTCGACACAGAACCTCCAGCCCCATCCTTCTTTTTCACCAAAATTACCGGACTAGAATAAGGACTGATGCTATGCTGAATCACCCCTGATCCCAACATCTCCCTAACCAATCCTTCAATCTCCATCTTCTGATAGTGAGGATATTTGTACGGTCTGATATTTGGGATAGCTGCCCCCTCGATCATATGTATGGCATGATCCTGCCTTCGAACCGGTGGTAAACCTGTAGGATCTGTGAATAATTCTTCAAAATCCTCAAGCACTTGCAACATACGGATCAGAGTGCTCTCCACCTCTTCCTTTCTCGACTCTGAGGGTTCACAACGCATAATCAACCCCTCTCCCTCTGCTCGAATGACCTGCAACAAAGCACCATATGAGACCTCGGTTTTAGCCAAGGCTGGGTTTCCTGTAATACGGATCGATTTCTGGCCTTGCTTGATCGTGAGTTCCAATTTACCAAAATCAGCTTGGACCTCTCCCAAACCAGATAACCATTCCAAACCTAACACCAGGTCAACCCCCTTGAGACTAAAGAGGTAAAAGTCTTGGCTCACTTCCAGATTCTGTATCTGAAAAGACAAATGCGCGCATTTCCCTCTACATTTCACCTTACGCCCATCTCCTACCTCCACCATATATGAGGGAGTATTCTAAACCAATAGTCTCAACTCCTGTACAACCTCATGAGCTATGAAGTTGTGAGAAGTCCCACAGTCAATGAGAACAACCACCTTCCTCCCCTTTAACATCCCCTCTACCTTCCATGAACGGGTCGTAGTGAACCCCAACGTAGAGCACAAGGACAACCTCAGATCATGTACCTCTGTAAGTTCCTCGTCTTCCTCCTCTTCTTCCAAAATAAGCATTTGAAATTGCCTATTTTTACACCGATGGTCTCTAGTAAAAGGCTCATCACAACGAAAACATAGCCCTTTTTCCCGCCTTTCCCTCACCTCAGCGCTGGTCAAATGTTTGAATTCTCCCCCTCTCGGCCGAACCACTTCACTGACGGGTTTCGGTGCCGACTGCATAACTGTGTTACTCGCCCTGAAACTGTTCTGCCTTCCATCCCCCCATCGGCTTCGATTCCACGGTTACCGTTCTAGAATAGGGGTTTGCCCTCTGATTTCCTCTGGTCCGGCTTGCATACCCAAACGAGCCCCTCCTACTCAAAATGGCATTCTTCAGCTCAATTAGTAGCACCTTCTGGATGACATCGGATAAGGATTATAACTCACACAACTTCACCTCGGCTCGAAGCTCTTCCTTCAACCCATTCAGAAATATCCCCATGGTGAACTCTGGATCAATGCTTCTGGGTCATAATGAACCCCGACATAGAGCACAAGGACAACCTCAGATCATGTACCTCTGTAAGTTCCTCGTCTTCCTCCTCTTCTTCCAAAATAAGCATTTGAAATTGCCTATTTTTACACTGATGGTCTTTAGTAAAAGGCTCATCACAATGAAAACATAGCCCTTTTTCCGCCTTTCCCTCACCTCAACACTGGTCAAATGTTTGAACTCTCCCCCTCTCGGCCGAACCACTTCACTGACGGGTTTCGGTGCCGACTGCATAACTGTGTTACTCGCCCTGAAACTGTTCTGCCTTCCATCCCCCCATCGGCTTCGATTCCACGGTTACCGTTCTAGAATAGGGGTTTGCCCTCTGATTTCCTCTGGTCCGGCTTGCATACCCAAACGAGCCCCTCCTACTCAAAATGGCATTCTTCAGCTCAATTAGTAGCACCTTCTGGATGACATCGGATAAGGATTATAACTCACACAACTTCACCTCGGCTCGAAGCTCTTCCTTCAACCCATTCAGAAATATCCCCATGGTGAACTCTGGATCAATGCTTCTCAAGGCCCCAACAAACTTCTCAAAATCCTCAACAAATTCCTCAACGGACCCGGTTTGTTTGAGGGCTAATAATTGCTCAAACGGATTCTGAATCATCGACGGTTGGAATCTTCGAACCACTGCAATCTTGAATCCTTCCCAATTCGGCCTCGAGTTGCATTTTTCCCACCAATGGTACCGACTCAATGCCTTCCCTTCGATTGCCATAACCGTGGCCTGCATTTTCTCCCCTTCTGTAAGTTCCTTCAACTAGAAGTACCTTTCTAGTCGGTGAGTCCATACGCGTCTTCACTGGAGAAGATTGGAATTTCCAATTTCCTCCATGTATCCCGCCTAAACTCTCCCCCACCGTGAATGCCTTCTCGGAAGTCATTTCTGCCTCAGTTACCTCTTCAGAACTCATTCCCATCTTGAACTCTACCCGGAACTCCTCACCACCGCGGAAACCACCACGAAACTCATTCCCGTTATGCCCCCTGCACGGAACTCCTCACCACCACGAAACTCACCTTCTGTGTGAAGCTCTCTTCTACGACGAGCTCTATTGCCATGGGAGTTTTCATTTTCGTCGTGAAGTTCTCCATGGAAATCACCTCCCCTGAACTCGTCTTCCCGAGGAACTTCTCCGACGAACTCCATCACTGCGGGAGTCGTCCCTACCATCGTAAATGTCCCCTCGTGATTCTGCTCTTCCTCGGAACTCCCTTCCTCGACGAACTGCACTGTCACGAGATTCACCTCTATTTCGCGCATCTTGCTTTAATCCTTCACGGGTTTTTCTCTCATTGCTATCGCGACGGATTCCGCCGTTCACGGAGCTCGCGACGTCGCCGCCGTGTCTACTTCTGCACTGAAAACATATCGGTCTATTTTCACGATCATTTCCGCCATTTGTTCCTCATGCTTCTTCACCAATGATTTTGCCAATTCTAATCTCATTCTCATCTCTTCCCTTTCTTGTTCCCAATCCTCTCCAGAACGCGACATACTTTGACTCTTCATGAATTTTTGGCGAAGCAGCAACGGTTTTCAGGGCACCGGAATCGGTGCTCTGATACCAGTGATAAAACCGACACAGAATTATAGAAAATAAGAAGAAAGTTTCACAATCGATTCAGAATCAATTCGATTCCGAATACTAATACCTCGTTTATTGTTTGAAGAATGGAGAAGATTACAAGATGAACCCTAATTGATTCCCCGAATCAATTGCTCGTTACAAGATTAATTCCCTGAATTAATCTTTCTCCTCTACTCAATTCTCAAAAACTACCTACAATAACCCCCTATCACCTATTTATACTTTCTGCCCAAACTCCCTACACTACTTTGGCAATTATAGAAAACTGCTTTGGCAGTTACAGTTGCCACCTCACGCTGCCACGTGGCAACCACGTGGCCTCCTCTGATACACCCTAGTGATGGGTGGTCTCCCCAGCATCCTATCAGATTCACATTTCTAGCTGCCATCGTTCTTTGGTTTTTCAAAGCTCCTATCAACATGTCAACATTTGTCCCGCGAGGATTACTGTTTTATAGCTTCCTTGAAAGACGATGATAGATTCTATAATGTTGGAGTATATCTGTGTGAACCTTGGCAAGGATTTCAGGGAGAAAATAAATGATTTCTTGTTAGCAAGAAGAAGATGGCAACTTTCCCCAAAAGTTGTGTTGCTTTTGTCCTTAGTGTAGTTTTGAGCTGTTTACTTTTGGCATTCAAAGATTCTTTCGTGTACCCTACTACCAATTGCCTTCATTTCACTCATACTATATTTCTTACCCTCTCACAAACATACGATATCATTATAGTGTGTTTTTACATCAATAAAACTGCACATTACAATCGAGATTCCGATCCATTTTTCTTTCTTTTATCATTAATGGTTGATTTGTTTTTGTCCATTATGGTTAAGCTCAAATATAGCTTCTGCCACAGATGGTTAAACATTGGATGATTTGCTTCTTTCCATAGTGGTTAAGCAAAGATATAGCTTTTGTCATTGATGATTAAGCGTTTGATGATATAACTTCTACCATTGGTGGTTAAGCGTTGTTAGTGCTTCAAATCAATTCCAAGCTAAGAGTTTAGAATTTTCACTCTCCGGCTTGAGAGACTGTTGAAATATATTGTATCATGTAAATAATAGTGTATGTAAATATGTGAAATTATATTGTTGGGTTAGTTCTAACTCTAGTGATTAGCTTCTATGAACAAAAGAGTTAGTTGGAGTTAGATAGTTTTTGTTAGGATAGTTAGTTTTTCCATCTTTTATATAAAGGATTTAATATAATTTTATTTTTCATCAATTCAATAATCATTCAATGAATGATTTTCTCATTCTTTCTTTCTTGTTTTATCAATATTCATGCATGCTCTACCATTTTAAGAGAAGTAGAAAGTTGAAGAATATATTATTGGTTCTAACTTCTATTCTTGAATTTCTTCTATTCTTGAATTTCTATGGAGACTTGCAAAAGCTGCATCTTCATTTTTACCATTCATTAATTATTATTTTTGCAGTTCATTCTCATTGGTAATGAATTGTGACTCATGCATTACATTTTCCTTTTTACAAGCAACTGTCATGTAATGAGAGGAAATTAAAATGTAATGAAAGGAGCTGAGCCAAAAATTTGATTATGATATTCTCCCTAAAGAATGATTGAATGCTTAGCATGGATTTCTCTTGGAAGATTTTGTATACCAACAGTTCTGTATGCAATGATTTAACTAGCTTCTCAGCAGAGTCCAGGATCATGGACTATCTTTTCTTGATAATATGCTAATTGGTCCAATTCCAATTTTTTCTCCTTGAAGATATCATGAATTTGCTGCATGACCTTCTTCTCCCCTTCTCTCACTCCAACTGCTAATACAACCCTTGATCTAGAATTGTTTCTTTCAACTTGTTATTCTGTCACTCACATTATTGTGTTTGGTTATTTTATGTATTTTCCAGGTTTAAAAGCCCTGTACAACAATAATCTAATCTGGTTATAACTACCAAAGCTCATCTCGGCTAGCCTCATGATGTTAATATATGTATTTCAAATAACTAAAGTGAAAGCCTCAATGTCTGGTTGGTGGCAAAGGATGAAACAGAACAGAATGGAATGGAAATAAGTTTTCAACTAAGTCTCGTGATTTGGTTCAGGTGAAATGGAAACCTTCGTGTTTAGGGTTTATACAGAATGTTGCTCATCTTTCCTCAAGAGCTTATGGTCAGTGACAGATTGGAAGAGTGAAAGGGAATGAGATGAGAAAGGTAGCGAGGATCTGTGAGAAATGGTGGAAGATGTGAAGGCACACAATGATAGTGGGCGAGATGAGTTGTTTCGGGATTTGGATTTGTGCGAAATGAGGAAGGAATTGGTACTAGGTGGGAATGGAAGAATGGAAGAAGGCGTACAATGTTATGTTTTTTCCGGATGAATTTCTTTGAAGAAGCTCCTTGAAGGTCAATGAAAATTAGGTCTTTAACTTGAGGGTGTATTAGTTGAGCTGGGTCATAGCTCATTAGCTCATGCCTGTGTTTGGATTTTAAAATTATTGTTTATTTATAAGAAAAATATACATATATATATATATATATATATATATATATATATATATGATCTGATCGAACTGTTTAATCAATTAAACCACAATTAGATTTTATAGAGGATATCTTCTGATTTGATGTTCGATTTGAATATCACTGAGTTTCAGTAAATGAAGTTTATGCAGCAAAGAAGAGATAGAATGATAGGAAAGTGTCCATGTAGATAATAAATCCATAATCTAATATTCAAGCTTCAAGGTTTACTAGTTCACCCACTCCTAACAATTAGACATTCCAAGGCTGTTGAGAGGTTTTACAATAAGAGAAGTTTAAGCATCACAATGAAAGATAAACAGAAGAATGGTAAATTACTAAATTTCACTGCAGATGACATATCCATAATATATTTTTTAAGACATCTATAATCTAATATTGATGCTTCAACACTTCATAGCTCATCAATCACCCACTTCAAACAATGTCAATATCTCAAATGTCATCTATGCTTTTTGAAATTTCTTGAAACTAAAATTATTGACTAACCACAAAACCTTTCATTGGGTTAACAGATCATATGGGCATGAACATCAATTCTGAGATACAGAATGAAAGTGCGAAGGTGCAAAAGAGCTATCACTAGCAGAATCTGCATAGAACAGATGATAAATATCTATCCAATCACGAATCTTTTCGTCCAGCTATTACTCAATTCTTACTACTTCTTATTCATTACTATAGCACTTAAATTGTACAACTCAACAATGATTAATTCCCTTCCATTGATCCATCCATCATAAGTTATAATGGAAAGCACCCAGCAGCAAAGTCACTTCCTCGTTCCAGCACTCCACTGAAATTGAGTAACTTAATATTTGCTACTAGACACTGGATTAAACTAAATAGCGAAAAATTTAGAAACTTCTTTTACAAGTTGCTTGCATTGATGCATTCTAGTATGGGAAAAGAAGGAAGGCTCTCTTGTACAGTCAAGTTATGTTGCGTTCGATAGACATGTCAGAACAGCACGGAACAAAACATATGGGTTTTGTTGCGTGTTTGGTATATTCTATAAACAGAACAAGACATGAAAGGACAAATGACTGAAATGCAGAAAATTTTGGTTCTATCCAAGGGGTGAAGTCAGAGAGAACAAAATAAAATATTTTGTACTATCCTGCTCCCATTTCTATCTGCACACCAAATGCTAACTTACTATCTAGTCAGTGTGCAATTAAACTGCTTCTTAGTTCTTACTATCAATTAGAACCTGTACTGACTAATTCCGCTATAGCTTGTTACCAAGAGAACAATCAAAATACAGCTACAATAAAATCATTGATTATGGATTGAGTTGGCACAATTGTAAAAGACAAACAACAACAACCATACCTTAGTCCTACTAGGTGGGGTCGGCTATACAATTGTAAAAGACAACTACAATAATCAGGAACAAAAGTATATACACTGAATATAAACTCATATCAGCACATCAAAGGAAATAATTGAATATAGGCAGGGTAGATTTCAAAGCAATAAGTATATCATCTTGTTCAACTATTCAAAGCAAGATCCAAGGTAGATTTCAAAACAAAGCAAGAAAAACTAAATGGATATTACCTAAGGCATAAGCACGGTCAAATATAAATAACAAAATGTATGGAGAGAACGGTTAGCCCCCTGGGTTGCCCCTCTCCCTACATTAGTCACTGCATAACATAACATTATTGAAGAGAATAGATTACTACCTATCACAAACCTCTGAAACCATGTAAGAAAATATTCATCACTCCAATATTGATAAACCAAAAAATGAGTTACCTAGAAAACCCTCTCTCTTATCAGTAACAATTTCCAATAGCCTCTAATGTGTCTATAACTTACAAAAACAATAACTTCAAAATTCAACCTCAATTTTCAGCATTAGACTTTAGAATCGGAAGCTCCATCTCCATCCTTTGATGCATTCTGCAAAGACTGTGACTCAGCTTCTTTTTCTTTCTCCAATTCATCGATCGCTTTCTTCTCCGCGTCCTTTTCGGCTCTCAATATCGGTTCATAGTAATCAGAATGAGAATCCATACACTGTTTCAAAACAGCGGTTGCCTTAGCACACTTCTCAACGAGATCTTCTTTGTTCTTCTCTGCCTCTTCAATGCACTTCTCCCAATCTATGAACTCATCTTTGCACCCTCCTGATTTCATGTACAAGCAAAAACCGCACTCTCCTTCTTCTTCTTCTTCTTCTTCTTCTTCTTCTTGATCTCCTTTCTCTGCTTCGGGTTTGGGAGATTCCGAACCTGATTGGACTGGAAGAGGAGGTTCTGCTTCGGGAGGCTCCGAACCTGATTGAACTGGAGGGGGAGATTCTGCTGCTTCTGCGTCGGTGGCATGGGGTTGCGTCTGGGGCGGTTCGGAATTGGGGGCAGACATTGGTTCGGCGGAGATTGGTGGCGGTTTACCCGGTAAAATAGATGCTGCTTAAAAGCTAAAACCTCCTGAAAACCCTTACTATGCGTTTTTTTGTATTTGACAATATTGGATGGTTGTAAGCGCTTTTGGACCAACTACCCAACCAAATTAAACCAAAAAATTAGGTGCAGTTTGGTGTTTGGGTTTTTTTGGGAACCAGTTTATTTGGGTCATATCTTCTATCCCAAAGTTTATATCACTTTATGTATTTTTTGTTTTTTATTGGTCAGAACAATAAAACAAACATGAATTAAACATAAATTGAGATTATATTTTTTAACCAATGAAAATGAACTTGTACATGGAATGGTACACATCTTGGGATAGAAGATGTGCTCCCCGTTTATTTATGGTTTTGTTCACAACTTCGTTTTTTTATACTTCCAAGAATATCTCTTATGTTTGGTAAGGAACTAATCTTTGTTGAGATATGTGGTTGTCTCTCCCAATAAACGTCACTCCAATGAATCAAACCATTAACTTTTTGATCATTTTGAGATTTGGCAGGATCTCATACTACTAGAATAATGTCTTATAGATACATATTTTCATATCTTTTAAAACTGTATAAACTGAGTGGAATTGATTAATAAGTAAAACTATGTTTGGGCTAGGCCAACACATTCACTTGCTTCCACATATAAAATATATATATATATATATATATATATATATATATTGTTTGACTAACCCTTCTCATTCTCTCTTAATGGCACTGCGAATTCGGGATCCAGAGTAAGGGGTGTTAGTTGTATTGAATGCAATGTTAATAAACTTGACTCAAACTAATCAGCCTAACTTAGAATAGACACCTAACTGATCTGAATTGATCATCTGATCAACCATGAATCAGAAAAAGTATGAATCGGTTTGATTCGACTATCTTATGCATAAGGCTGATAACTCAGTCAGTCTAATTGGTGAAATCAATCTATTTATGTTTGGGAGGAAAATGAATATTTGGCTTTCAAATTATTTTTAGTTATGTTTGATTTATTGGAGTTTTGTTTGTCATTTTTAGCTTATGATGTAACAAATTTTAGTTATTTAATTAATTTTTAAACTAAATTATTCAGTTTTGCTGTAATTAAAACGTAACACTTATGTTATTTGATGACATTTTTAAATTATTTATGATATTTTTCATGTAAAATCTTTATTGTTAATTATTTAATTTGTTAATTGTGTGTTAATAACGTTTTTTTTTTAATTTGAAGCATAAAATACTAAATAATGTTACTAACTATTTTAAACTTTTTAGAAATTTTTTATTTAAAAAAATTTAATTAGTCCAACCAATAATTTACTAATTTGATTATTGACTCAAAAACCTGGGTAATCTGAATTTAATAACACTAATATAATTTTATAAAAAATATGACAAATGAATGACATTGATACAATTTTACACAACTAATATTGGAAAAATATTAACTATAAGAGTAACACATACACTTTTTTCAAGATGTGCAATTGCACACTCATGATTGAGTGTTTGTAACCACAAAACATTTTTCCAAGCCATATAGTAACCACAGTAATTAAATCCATTGAGCTCAAATGGTTGGAAGAATCTTATACTTCATTTATATTGTTATTAAACAACTTAATCACTACTCTATCTTGTTGTGTCTTAACATGTTGCATATTCAAGCACTGTCCCTGCCTTATATCTATTGAACACCTTGCTGCATCAACTCATTAGAAGTTGACCAACTCTTGCACCTAGAAGGAAGTCTTCATCAATTGCACCAGTTGCATCAGCTTGTCCATGCCTGGTCTTTCATCCTAGCAATTGTTGCATCAAGTCTCGGGCTATTACACCAAACATTGGTCATCAATCATTCCTTAACTTTGAGGGTAGTTTAGGCTTTTGGATATAGCAGTTGAGTTCTATTATTTTGTCATGTTATCAAATTGGATTAGTTAGAGTTGTTAAAAGTTGGTTAAGTTTGTTACTTGCATCTCAAGTTATCGTATGCAAGTATATATATCTTTGTTCTCTTATCTCTTGTATCATGTAGAACTCAAAGTAATAAAGAGGTATATTCATTGAACTCATATTGTTTTACATCATGCATTTTTCCTTTATGGTATCAGAGCTCTCATTTTGAGAGCTCTGCTGCTGATCCATTCCCTCACCATCTACCTCTCCTCCTCTCGACATAATTTCTAATCAACATCATCAAGATGGATACTCAATCAAATACAACACAACAAGGGCATGACTCCATTGATTTCTCACAAAGCCCAACCAATAATCCCTACTACCTCCATCCAGGTGAAAGTCCAGGCATGATTCTAGTTTCACCACCCCTGAATGGAGGGAATTACCACCCATGGAGTAGATCCATGAGGAGGGCCCTACAATCAAAGAATAAATTCAAATTCCTCAATGGTTCCATCAACATGCCACTACAAACAGACCCTGATTTTGATTCTTGGCAGAGATGCAACACAATGATCATTTCTTGGATAACAAGATCACTCACACAAGAGATTGCACAAAGCATTGTTTACATAGATTCTGCCAAAGAACTATGGGAAGACCTTAAAGATCGCTTTTCAAAAGGAGATCATTTCAGGATGTCTGATATCTTGTAAGAAATCCATGCTATGAAGCAAGGAGACAGAACTATTTCAGCTTTCTTCATTGACTTGAAGACATTATGGGATGAGTTGGATGACTTGAGGCCTATACCAGGCAACATTTGTACCATTCGATGCACATGCCCATTGCTTACAACAATTAAGAGATACAGGGAGTCAGAATATGTGATATGCTTTCTGAAAGGATTAGGTGATCAATACAACACAGTGAAGGCACAAATACTTCTCATGGAACCCCTTTTTCCAATGAACAAGGTCTTCTCAATGGTTCAACAACAAGAAAGACAACGAGAAGGGTTATTATGCAACAACAATATCAAGCCTACCATCAACAATTTCAACATAAACCAACCCTGGAGAAATCAACAAAGCAAGAATAATGGGAGAGGCTATAGTGGAAGAAACACAAGAAGATTCGAAGGGACTGGAACAACCAGAAGGGATTTTCCACAAGTTGGAAGCAATAATAAGCTATGCACTTCTGTGGAAAGGAACGCCATACAACAGAAACATGTTATTTCAAGCATGGCTACCCTCCAAACTTTAAATTCAAGTCCAAACCATAAAGCAATGGTGTCATAAATAGTATGCTAACTAATGAGGAACCTCAGATAACAATCAGAGAATAGGAACCTAAGGCACCACAAGAAAGCTCTCTACAGTTGAGCATTAATCATGAGCATAACATCAACTAACTAAGCAATGACTTGGATAATTCAGAACATGTTCTCAGAGGTATTTCCCTTGATAACCAATCATGGATAATTGATAGTCGAGCTACAGACCATGTCACCAATAACATCACTTTATTTTCATATTACACCACTATAAAACCTATTCTCATTAAGTTACCTAATAATCTAACTATCACTGCCAATCACCTAGGCACTATCAACCTTACAAAGGACTTAACCATTTACAATGTTTTATACATCCCTGGTTTTAAGTACAATATTATATCCATTCATAAATTGGCTAAAGATAACAATTGCAAGTTCATCCTTGACAAATCTTCTTGCCTTATTCAGGATATGACTTCTTTGAGGATGATTGGTCAAGCTAAAGCTCATAACAACCTCACAAAGATTGGTTGTCATGCTTATAAAACTTCTCATGATGTTAATTGTTTAGAAAGTGTTAATGTTTCTCCTCTTGATCTGTGGCATTTTAGGCTAGGTCATCATTCATACAATATTCTTAAAAATGTTGCTCATTATTTTCCTTTTGCGCACTTTGATTCTAAAAGAGTATGTGATTTCTGTCATATTGCTAAACAACCAAGACTACCTTTTAAACTTAGTTCTTCCTGCACTAATAGTCCTTTTAGTCTTGTTCATATGGATATTTGGGGACCACTTGGTGCTCCCACCATTCATGGACATAAGTATTTTTTAACTATAGTGGATGACTATGCTAGGTTTACTTGGATTCATCTCATGAACAATAAGTCGGAAACGAGAACTTTAGTTTAAAACTTCATTCAACTTGTCAATGTCCAATTTGATAAGAAAATCAAAAGTATAAGGACTGACAATGGCTTGGAATTCTTAATGCCATCCTTCTACAAAAGTCTTGGCATCATCCACCATACTTCTTGCATTGAAACACCATAGCAAAATGTAGTGGTAGAGAGAAAACATAGGCATATCCTGAATATCACTAGATTTCTCTTATTTCAAGCCAATCTACCTAAAATATTTTGGGGACATGCTGCCAAGCATGCAGTATATTTGATTAACATGCTCCCCACCCCTGTCCTACAACATAAATATCCTTTTGAGATCCTAATGAGTAGAAAACCACCCTTGGATAACCTCAAAGTATTTGGTTGTCTGGCTTATGCCTCCACCATTATCAGCCATAGAACCAAGTTAGATCCAAGGGCTAGAAAATCCTTATTTCTTGGATTCAAGTCTAGCACCAAGGGTTTCCTTCTCTTTAACTTGAAAACTAGAGAAATTTTTATCTCTAGAAATGTCATGTTTCATGAACAGATCTTTCCCTATCACACAACTGACCAGATAAAGACCTCTAATCATCACATCAATATTGATGAATTTTCCTTCCTGGAGTCTTTAAGTGATAAAAATTTAAATATTTGGTTTGGTGTCGACAAGGACAAATTCATAGAACTTCTTGGTTTATGAAGAAGTTATAAGATTGAAGTAAAAATTGAATGGAAAATTTCTAGGGAAATCATTGTTGGGGCTTGGATCCCAAATTCTATCTCCATTTGGATTATTGGCCAAAAAATTTGCTTTCGCACCTAGGACATTTTTGTTTTGGTGGGGTCATGGGATGTAAATCCATTTTAATTGGGTTGGGGAAGACAATCTTTCTATTTGTGAGTTATTTTCTTTGAGCCTTGATCTTGAAGACCCAAAAATAATGGGTAGACATGATAGACTTTGCTAGACTAGTTTTCTTTTGAGTTGATGACTTAAATGAAATGAATATGGCTTGGGTGGAAGACTCAAATTGATATTTAAGATTTTGTTTTCTTTTGGGCTAAGTTTTCACAATAAATCTTTCCTTTCCTTTATTTACCATATCTAGGATTTGCCGATTTAGGCAGCATGTAGTACCTATTTTCCCATAAAGCTCAAGGGTAAGGTAGTCAAGTAAGGTATTTGAGATGCCTTTTGAAAGACATCTTTTACTTATATATAACCAAAATTATTGAATTATCAACTCGTGACTTACATAATTGAAATATGTATTAATGTTGAATTTGGTTCTTTAAAATGTATTAATAATCTTGTTGAATTTTTTCTTTAAAATGTATCAATAATATTTTAAATAGGTTGTTTTAAAGTTAAAGACATAATGTTTACTCATTAGTTTTTCTTCTTTTGAAATTAACAATTATTTTACCTATTGCCACAATAGGTGTAAAAAGAGCATTTTCCACTATTAAAACATGGATAAAAGACTATTTAGTCACTTATATTGAGCGATAAATATTCAATAAAATTGAGAAAAGTTAATAATTCAATAATTTTAAAATATGAAATGAGATGGAGATCTATTATGAAATATATAACTTACTTAATTAGATATATTTAAAATTTGTGATTTTGATATTAATGTTTTCATCATTTTATACATATAATGATATTTATTTATTTTAATTTTTAATATATGTTACATACTATGCCCCCCGAGTCCTAGATTGGTCAATGTTACTAAGTTAAGGGAAAAAGTCTAGCAACATAATTCAGATAGCCTATGAATCTTTGGAGGTGGTTTTTCTCTCGGATTTGGTTAGGAAACCCAGACTCAATTACTCTAATGATCTAGTAATTGTTCCTTGGTGAGGCAACAATATTATTTTTCAGAATGACTTCTATGAATATAAAGATATTTTTTATTGTTACAATTAATATATTGCTTTATTTCATTCCAAAGATATTGTTGGGAATTAAACTTGTGTAGAAGGTACAAGATTTATCATGTGGTCAAAAACTTTGGCTTTAAGTTTTGACAGCTAGAAGAATACTTGTTCAACCTGGTAACTTGCCTATTACCTATTTTGATAAGATTGTCAGAAGCTATAAGCAATATTGCCACTTAAAATTTCAAAACGGTGGTGCAGTGCATATGCAACCGACATTCACTTATATAAATAGGATGTTTGCATTCATGTTATAAAATTATCAAGAAGTAAGAAAATAGATTGTGAGAGGAAAAGAGAAAAGGTTCAGGGAGCTTTGTGAGAATTTGGAAGATTGTAGTGTTATGTTAACTGTGTAAATTGGCAATAAACAAAAGGTAAAAGTGTGTGAGTGTATTATTGTATATTCAATACAAATATTTGTGTTTGTTATATTTTCTTCCCATAGTATCCTTTTCTTTTTAAAGGCAATTTTAATTGCCAACATTTGGCATCAAAACTAGTTGTATAAAAAATGGTAGCAAGTTCCAACACATGAGAAGTCAATGAAAGATCAAATTTTGCTATGTGGAAATGGTTGATAGAGCTGTATTTAACAACCAGCGGGTATGGAAAAATTATCAAGAAAGGTTTTGTTGAACCAACTGAAGGAGATAAAGGAAAAGCCGATGAACAACAAGTTGAGAAAGATTGTATGCTCAATAGAAAAGATTTTTTTTTTCTTATTTGTCAATTTGTGGAACTGTCTATTTTTGAGAAAATTTTCCATGCCAATACAACAAAAGTGGCTTGGAAAAATATGCTCAAAACTTATGAAGGTGCTGACCCAGTCAAACAGACGAGGTTACAAAGCTTAAAACATCAGTTTGAGCTTATGGAGCAAGGAAGAGATGAAAGCATTCGTGATTATTTTTCACGAATGGACAAGCTCATCAATGAAATGAAATCTAATGGTGATGACATAAAGGAGAAAGAAGTTATGGAGAAAATTATGTGCATCCTTTCATCCCGTTTTGATTATATGGTAGCAGCCATTGAGGAAGCAAAAGATCTCACCACAATGACTCTAAATGATTTGCAAGCATCTTTGGAATCACAGGATATGAGCATGAATGAGAGATCAAGTGGCACATTTGAACAAGATTTAAAAGTTCAAACAAACGTAAAAAAAATGATGTTCATGTGCAAAGAAAGGTGAATTACTTTCAAAGAGTCAGAATTTCAAAGGTAGAGGGCGAAATCCTCAATTTGATTCAAAACAAGGTTCACGAAGTAATGACTCTTTTCAAAATAAATCTAATATTCAATGCCACAAATGTCAAAAGTACGAACATTTTCAACCTGAATGCAAATCTCATATTCAATATCATAACTGTAAAAAATACAGCCACTATAGTCATGAATGCCGTACTAAAGCGTTGAATATTAGAAATAGTCATGCTCAGATTGCAGAAAATGAAGAGGAAATGAAGATGGTACTTAGAACATGTCATATTGTAGCTACTGATAAAATAAGAACCAATGGTTACTAGATACAAGTTGCAGTAATCATTTAAGTGGGAATAAAGAATTATTTTCCGACTTGCATGAAAATTTTCACGCCATAATCAAGCTTGGTTATAATTCAAAACTTGAAGTTTTGGGAAAAGAGAAAATCACCATCAAATTAAAGGATGGATCTTTGAATTATATTTCTAATGTATTCTATACACCTGATATATGTTAGAATCTTTTAGGTATGGGACAACTTGCTAAGAAAGACTATGATCTAAAATTCAACATGGAAGGTTGCACTATAAATGATGTTGAGATGGGCCTGATAGCAAAGACACACATGTCAAGAAATCGTCTATTTCCATTGAATATCAAGTATGATGCTTTTTTTTTTTTTGCAAAGCTACAATTATTGATGATAGTTGGCTTTGGCACATGCGGTAGGGACATTTCAACTTTGATAGTATCAAGTTCCTTGCAAATAAAAAATGGGTTATTGGCTTGCCTGATATCAAAGCACCTGATCAACTATGTGAAGCTTGTATAGTCAGCAAGAAGTGTAGAGATTCTTTTCCTAAAGGATGTGCTTGGAGAGCTTCTAAACCACTTGAGTTGGTGCATTCTAATTTATGCTATGTGGAAGTTCCATCAAATGGAGGTAACAAATATTTTATTATTTTCATTGATGACTTCAGCAGGAAGACATGGGTTTATATTCTAAAAAATAATTCCGATGCTTGTGATACCCTAATGAAATTTATGGCGTATGTTGAAAGGCAAAGTGACTATACTCTAAAAACCTTAAGAACTGATAGGGGAACAAAGTATATTGTTTGTAATTATTTCTTGAGGAAGCATGGAATTAAGCATAAGATGATTGCAAGATACACTCCTCAACATAATGGAGTGACAGAAAGGAAAAACAAAATTGTCATGGATATGGTTAGATGCATGCTCCATTGCAAGAAATTACCCAAGAGTTTTCGAGCTGAAGTAGTGATTTGTACAATATATCTATTGAATAGGTGTCCTGTTAAAAGTGTTCGTGATAAAACTCCAGAAGAAGCTTGGAGTAGGCAAAAGCCAAATTTGAGTCACTTAAAAGTTTTTGGTTGTTGATGAACAATATATTACACACTATTCATAACCTTAATCTAACATGATTGATGATTCTTGGCACTAATTGACTTTGTTTCATATGGTTTAGTGTTTTAGACTTTATTGGACTAATATTCCTAAAATGAGTTAATTTGGGATTATTTGATATCATTAAATCTATTATCATTTTCAAATCATATTTAGCATCAATGACATTTTGGGCATTATGGAATTGGATGATATGTGTTGAAGTGAAAATTGTATTTTTATTTTAGGAGTTTTTATTTGTAAATTCGGTTTTAGTTTTGGGCCCATGTTTTAAGCCCATTTTCATTTTATGTGTTTTGGAGGGGTTAAATTTGAATTCCCCACTCCAAACACACACACTTTTTTATTTCCCTCACTTTGAAACACTTACATTTTTGTTTTGCCCTCTTTTGGCTCTGCTAGGGTTTCTTTGCTCTTCATTTTTTGTTTTCATTTCTTCTTCATTTCGGTTTTTCTTTCATTTCCATGGAAGGCTAAACTTCTAGACTAAATTCATTTGGTAATATATCACAACTCTCGAGGTTCTGTTATTAATGCATTTTCGGTTTCTTTAGTATTGTTTTATTTATCCTATTTCTGAATGTGGTTGCTTAATTCTATTGTTTGGAAACTAGTTTGTGAGTTTATCTTCATTTAGTTAATTTACTCTCTAGTGCATGAACGCTTAGTTTGTGTGAATTTGTTAATGTTCTATGCTTATGCTAATTTCGCTTAGTTAAAGGCTTAGGTTGTGAAATTGTGCAAATTAGGAAGATGATGTTTGGAATCTAAAATTAATCTTTTGAAATCGAGGATTGGGTTGTGAATAAACGAACCAAAGGCATTTAGTCGTTTTATTACATTGCTTTACTATTTTTTGAATCTAATTTATGTTCATACCATCCAACAACAAAAACCCTTCCTTGGGTGTGGGTATAAGGTGTTTGAAGCTTTGCTTGAAAGATAATCATTGGGAAATGACCGAGGAGTCACTTCCTAGTACTACAATACTTTATTGTTTTTTTTGTATCGGGTATGACCTCGATCAGTTGTATTGCTTACGCACATGTTCCTCACTAACTAAGAGAGAAACTTGATGATAAGGCAGAAAAATGCATCTTTGTAGGATATAGTGAAGAAACCAAAGCTTACAAGTTGTACAATCTAGAAACTCAAAGATTAATCATCAGTAGAGATGTTACCTTTGATGAAGATGAAGTATGAGACATGTCAGAAAAAGACAAAGAGTTATGGCCTATACCAATTACTATAAATGAAGAAGTAGATAATAAAGTTGATGAACTACCAACTGAATCAACATTGGACTCACCAACTCAGAGATATCCATAAAGGGAGTGTCATCCACCTACTCATTTGCTAGATTATGAAGTTGGAAGAGATGATGATCTTGAAGGGAAGAAGAAGTAACTTATTATGCTTTGTTTGCTGATTGTGATCCACTAAAATATGAGGAAACAATTAACAAAGATTGTTGGATGAAAGCAATAGATGAAGAAATTCATGCCATTGAGAAGAACGATACATGGGAGTTAACAACACTTCCAAAAAGAAATAAGCCAATTGGTGTCAAATGGGTATACAAAACAATGTACAATCCAAATGGGGAGGTAGATCGCTTCAAAGCTTGATTAATAGCAAAAGGATACAAACAAAAATCTAGCATTGACTATTTTGAAGTTTTCGCTCTAATTGCTAGAATGGACACGATATGTATGATTCTTTCAATTGCTTCCCAAAATCAATGGAAGATTTCTCAAATGGATGTCAAGTCTGTTTTTCTAAATGGTGTACTTGAAGAAGAAGTTTATGAAGAGCAACCAACAGGTTATCTACAAAAGGAGAGGAAGATAAGGTTTACAAATTGAAGAAAACTCTATATGGATTGAAGCAAGCGTGTAGAGCTTCGTACACACGCATTGACACATATTTCATCAATAATGGGTTTCATATAAGTCCATATGAGCATGCTTTATATGTCAAAGTGAATTAAATTGGAGATATTATCATTGTTTGCTTGTATGTGGATGATCTAATCTTTACTGCCAACAATTCTCAATTGTTAGTTGAATTCAAGGAGAGCATGTCCATACAATTTGAGATGACAGGTATGGGCCTAATATCCTATTTTTTTAAGCATTGAAGTAAACCAAACAAATAAAGTATTTTTTTTTTCACAAAACAAGTATGCAGCTGATATTCTAAAGAAGTTCAAATTGGAATCTTCCAAACCAATGTTGACCCCGGTAGAAGAAAGATTGAAGCTTGAAAAAGAAAGTGGTGGTGAACTTGTCAACTCAACTAACTTTAGAAGGTTAGTTGGAAGCCTCAGGTGCTTGACAGCAACAAGACCTAACATAGTTTATGGAGTTGGGCTCATAAGCCGATTCATGGATTCACCACGTCAATCACATTTGCAAGTTGCAAAGCGGGTTTTGAGATATGTCAAAGGTACATTGGATGAAGATATTTTTTTTTTCTAGTTCTAACAAGCTAGAGTTTATCGAATACACAAATAGTGATTAGATAGGAGATTTTGAAACTCGAAAAAGCACTTCGGGTTTTGCTTTTCATATTGGAACATGTTTATTCTCATGGTCCTCCAAGAAACAACAAGTAGTTGTTCTGTCAACAGCGAAAGCAGAGTACATTGCATCAACAAATTGTGCTACTCAACCGGTTTGGTTACGAAAAATATTGAGTGAGTTGCAACACCAATAAGATGGAGCCACAAAAATATTTTGTGATAATAAATCAACAATTGATCTGACAAAGAATCCAATGTTTCATGGTCACAACAAACATATTGACATAAAGTGTCACTACATTCACGACTTGATCAAAGATAAAGAAATTGTAGTGGAATATTGTATGTCAGGAGTCCAAATAGCAAATATCTTTATAAAGCCGCTCAAAATAATTTTATTCTTGAAGTTAAAAAATATGCTTGGGATGATTAAGCCAAGTTTAAGGGAGGATGTTGGGAATTAAACTTGTCTAGAATGTACACGATTTATCATATAGTCAAACATTTTGGCTTGAAGTTTTGACAGCTAAAAGAATACTTGTTCAACTTAGTAACTTGTCTATTACCTATTTTGATAAGATTGACAGAAGCCATAAGTAATATTGCCACTTGAAATTTCCAAACGGTGGTGCAGTGCATGCAACCGACCTTCACTTATATAAATAGGATGTTTGTATTCATATTATAAAATTATCAAGAAGTAAGAAACATAGATTGAGAGAGGAAAAGAGAGAAGCTCTAGGGAGCTTGTGAGAATTTGGAAGATTGGAGTGTTATGTTAACTTTGTAAATTGGCAATGAACAAAATCTAAAAGTGTTATAGTTTATTATTGTATATTCAATACAAATATTTGTATATTATATTTTCTTCCCATAGCATCCTTTTCTTTCTAAAGACAATTTTAATTTCCAACAAATATTAATCTAATAGAATGTATACATCGATTATGTATTTATATAATTATTAACTAATCCACTTTAACTAAATAATTTAATAAATTAAACCTAATATGAGATTTATTGCAGATTTATATCTCAGTCCAAAACTTATTTTTAAGTTACACAAACTCTTTCTACGTTTGGCAATACATAATGGTACACGTTTTTAGTTTTTATTATATTAAGCATACATAATTGATCAATAACATTTGTAAAAAAAGAACTCATGTGTTTTGTACATATATACTGTAATAGGAAAGTACTCAGTATTAATATAAAAAATATTATCGAACAAGGATATATGTTTAACTCATCAGTACGCACATTCTGATACATCATTAATGCAAGTTCTTAATTGAGCTGTATCCGTGCATGCTAATAATACAAGACCAATACCCAAGTCACTAAATGATCCCACCAAACTTCATAATTTTAAAAAACGGCTAGTTTTTCAGTCACCAGGTTTCTATATATGGCTAAAGAATCCGACACATACATAGACTACCATACAAATCATGAACTATTGGACTGCATGGTGATAAAATGGTGTAATAGTTAAGGTATAAAGTAAAGAGGATATAGGTTCAAATTATGTATACAAAAAATATTAACGTACCAATATTTGTTTATAAAAAAACTTAATATTTTTTAAGATAATTTTTTTAGGAGTAAGTTAAGTTTTGAATGTTAAGCACTCATCAAGAAATTTGTGATTACATACTAACACTGGCGAGATTTAAATCAATTTATGCCCTACATTACCCATCAAAGAGTGCACATGAAAATATTGAATTTGTACTCTTTTCTTTCTTTCCTAAAGGAACACTGAAACTTTAGAAACAAAGATAGATAGGTCCTGCATTAAAAACTTATTATATTATTATGCTAAAGCTTAACTAACACTAGCACCAACACTAACACACATGCACCTAACATCAGTGTTTAGAGACAAGAATCATTCTCGACACATTACATTTTTATGAGATAGGTTGGATTATTGTCATTTATAACTAAAGCTACCAATGGTCAGAACACAGATGAACCAGACAGTGAATCATTCACCAAGTTAAGTATGCTATTCCAGTAATGTTTATTGTTATTCTCCTCGAGGTTCACGTTATAGATGCTTCCATAACCGTTCATGATTGCCAAGTTCTCTTCATGTTCAGCTCCTAAGTTATCGTTGCTGGAATCATAAACCATTGCATCATTACTACTCAGTTCTTCCATAGTTGTAAAGAGTACGGGTGGGACAACAATATTATCGTACCCTGAAGAAGTTCTAAATGCTTCCACAGCCACCATGATGTCATCATCTTGCAAATTTGACAATGTGTTGTTTTCCATTATTGTTCTCTTTTCACCTAGTAACTCTTCGTCAGGGTGGTTGTTATTATGATTTGTTAAACTTAAATGCCTCCATGACTCACTCTCCATATTGGTGGTGGTGTTATTATCAGTAGTGGTGAGGGGAAGTAGATTTTCGTTCAATATTGTTGTGGTGGTGGTGATTGGAAGCATGGTTCCAGGGAAATTCAATGTGGAAGTTGGAGACTCGAGATTATCATCATCGGTGGAGTGCATCATAGCATACATGCTATGTTGATACATCTTATTGTCCATGTTGGCTTTGGTTGTTGTTTGTGATGTTATTTGTTGTTGCGGCTTTGACCATGAATTTTGCCATGCCTTGAGAATGTCAAGGCATGGTGGTACTGATGGTCGAGCTGTGATTTTGTTGAGGACAAGGCACGTAGGTTGTGTGTTGGAGCATGACCCAGGTTGTAACTTTGACTCTCTCACCAACCTAGTTTCTGCTTCGAGACGAGCATTCTCCCATTGAGCCATGTGGCTTAGGTGGGATGCGTTTTTTGATTGACAGTCGCCTGAACCACCATAGGCATCCGCTTTTAGCTTATGGGTAGTTGGGTCTATTCCCAATTTAGTTAACCTTTTTTTAAGGTGTGTGTTCCAATAATTTTTGATCTCATTGTCTGTCCTCTTGGGTAGTTGAGCAGCTATTGCTGACCACCTGTGCACAACATATATAATATTGTCTTATGAACAAATAAATATATTGAGAGGAGTACAAGGATTTTCTTACTCCTGTACGTACAATCAACTTAGTTATCACCTTTGAGACAAAAAAGAACCATAAACATTATAAGAAATATTTACTTAATTCTCTAATTTTGCATTTAAAACTTGGACAACTTCTTTGCTTTTAATGAAGATATTAATTAGGAAAATAACAAGAGTAAATTACATTGACACCCCATGAGTTTTAGTGAAATTACACAAACCATCCCTCACTTTTCTACATTTACATAAACCTCCCCTATTTTTTAACTTTCATTACATTCACCACCCCTGCATAAGAAATAAGTGTAATCTTTTAAACAAAAATGTGATAAATGCAATTAAGTTAAACAAAACATGATATATTGTGGAGACACGTCAAAATAATATATGAGTCAATATTTCTTTATTATTTTTGGTTCGTTACACTATATTATAAGAGCGATTTAAACAATATTTCTTTAGAATTGTTGATACATTTTGTAACAAAAAATAATAAAGATATATTGATTTGTATATTATTTAGATTTGTCTACACAATATATCATGTTTTGTTTAACTTAATTGCATTTATCACATTTTTCACATTTTTTGTTTAAAAGATTAGACTTATTTCTTATGCATGGGTGGTCAATGTAATGAAAGTTAAAAAATAGGAAAGGTTTGTGTAGGTATAGAAAAGTGAGGGATGGTTTGTATAATTTGACTAAAACTCAGGGGATGTCAGTGTAATTTACTCAAATAACAAAAACAAAAGTCTAGAGTTCTTCGTTATTTTCTTAAAAATGTATAAGTTTGATATAAAAATTTGAGAGTATAAATAAAACTAATTAACTATTTAATTAGATACTATATAAAAAACTGCACGATACATAATATCAGTCATGTTATTTAAATATCTAGCTTTGAGCAAATAAGTATCATATCTGACATTCAATACATTTATCTTTATCTCTTCTTTACTTTTGATCGTATAGTATACATTCAATTCAAATTAAAAATATATTATAAAAAGCAAAGACAATATGCTATATTTATGTAGATGTTATATAAATAGCATGTTGCTGTAGCCATTTTCTACTTATGCAACATCCATAGCGAAAAATAAAAATATTCTAGATATTCTACTTTCCCAGCTAGGCCATGTAATCATATATACGGCAAAAAAGCCCGTTGTTTTTTTTGCTTTAAATGATCTTTACTCGGACTTTTCTGTTAGAAAAACTGACTTAGATGTCTTACTTAACCAAACAGCTTACAGAATCTATTTTTCTAAAATTAAAATGGTAACAACTTAATGCTTTTCCAATGGTCAATGACTAATTATTACAGTGTTTTTTTATCAGTTTATTAAAGTGTCTCTACTACTTACTGAAGTGCTAACCTGTTCCCAAGAAGGGCATGAAGTTGAATAATGGTTTGCTCTTCCTGCAAGCTGAACTTTCCTCTCTTTATATCAGGTCTGAGGTAGTTAGTCCACCTCAGCCTACAACTCTTTCCACATCTTTGAAGTCCTGTTCAACAAAAAAATCACCATATTAATATTAGATTCACAAGTGTATACAATACATGTTAAAGCGACAATGACTGCTAAGTATTAATATAGTGAGAATATAAAAAGTTTGTATATATTATCTAATTACCAGCTTTGGCAGGTAAAGCACGCCAACTTCCATGGCCATATTCTTCAATATAAGCCATGAGCTTTTGGTCTTCCTCAGTAGTCCATGGCCCTTTCTTTAACCCTACTTTCTCACAACAAGGTGACCTACCCATTATTTCAAGCTCTATAACCAATCAAAAGGAACGTGGAAGTTGTTTTTTTGGGACAAGTTTGGTAGAGAGAAGAAGACAAAGAAGAGAATCACAAACTAAGCAAGTTCAAGGAGGAAGGTAGGAAAGATACAGTTATATATAGATGATATGATATCTCACATATTGATTCCACTGTGCTAGTAATTATGATAGCTAGTACGTATAGTTGTGAGTGCAGTTCTATATCTTAATTTTCACACCTGTAAGGGAGTTATATTATTAGGTAGCCAGCCTAAAATATGTTTTTGTATAAATTTATTGGATAAAGACTCTTTCAAATAGTATCATAAATCATATTTGAACAAATTTTAATTAAAAAAATTAAATATTTTTATTATTTTTTATTTTTGTTTTAATATTATTAGTCTGAATCATGATTTGGGATATTATTTCAAAACTGCATATACTTATCCAAATTTATTAGTTGAACTCTCACCATTAATATTCAAGCTGGCTAGTATGTAATTGTATTATAGTGACCAGTGGTTCAACAAACTTTTTCTATACCAATAGTTTTTTTTTATGTTATATATTTAAACAGTGATACAGAGATGAAACTCCATTCATATATGCAAGTGTGTTTGAGATGTGCAAAAAAAAGAAAAAATACCCCTTATATCACATTTACTTCAATTGAGTACTTAGTAAGAGTTGAAAATCCCCATCCACAATTTCACAAGGATAAATATATATATATATATATATATAGATTATATAAAAGAGGATAAACATGGTCAATATCTCTCATATTTTTTGTTACAAAAAAACATAGCCAAATACTATGTAATAGATCATAAAGATTATAATTGTAATAGGATTAACAGAAAAAAGTTGCATCTGTTTATAATTCCCTATGCCTTTTCAAGGAAACGATATATTTGTATAAATATGCGAAGAGAATGTGCAGTATTTGTTAACAGCAAAAGAAAATTTATTCATGGAAGGAACATAAAAAATACTACAGACAAAGACAGAGTTAATATTCTTTAATACACTCCATGCGATTGATTACCCAATCTCTTTGTGGTGACATGGAAAATCTAATAGTCATTAGTTTTTGACAACAATGTTGTGTTTCATATCTTGTTTGACAGACTTTATTCTAGATTTGGGTTCTCTTTTATTATTCGTAACGAAATCAAGTCTCTATTTTCAATCCATGAAAACTTCATAAGTTGGTGAGCAAGAATCAATAATTGTGTGTGACTCTTTGATTTGTCACAATTTGAACTATTTGATACATTAGGAACATAGTTATTGTTGACAACAAGAGGTTTCATCTTGATGAGGTGATGAACCTTGTTTTTTGTACTCTTAGAACCTTCTTAATGCTCATTTTCCTTCCTTCTGTTATTTGTTTGCAGAATGAGTGAGTAACCAAAATTGTGTTTCTAGGAATTTATAGATAGAAGTACCACTTATTTTTCTAATTTATTTATCTCTTGATTAATAAAAAGTTCTTTATTGACAAAAAAAAAAGAGATACAATAATACACAATATATTCTAATTGCACAGTAGAAATAGAATATTTTGATTTTGGGAATTTACCCAGCAACAACATAATCATCATAATTGTGGCCTTAAGCCTGCATTTTGCACCACTTGCCTTAAATGAACGTAAACACAACAAGATATTGGATAAAGATAGTGACACATGTATTTAAAAAAATTAACAAGTAGATTTTAGACTAATTTTTAAATACTTTTTCTATAATTCATCAAACTCATTTTTACCTCAAATTCTATTATTGAACTCTCCAGAGAAAATCTAGACCCAATCTAAAAGATGGCCCATAACAATGTGTTAATTCTCTACACAATAGCCACTAATTGAATTGCAACACCATCACTAAAAATTATATCTTTCTTCCCTTTTCATATCTCACATAATGCCACAGACTACATAGACTAATATTGTCACCCGAAGGATATTTTTCTCATTAATCATTCTTCATTTTCATTTTCCTAATAAAGACAAACTAAAGAGGTTTAAATTTTTATACCTAGCATGACCTCTTCTTTTAGGCTACAAACCTTCTTCCACTACGTCAAAATTGATATTTAACAACATCGATTTAACAACGCTTATGTGTTGAGCGCTGTTAAATATAAGACGTAAGAGAATTAACAACACTTATTCAATAAGTAAGTTAAAGGTGTTATATTTTGTTATCTTTAACCGCGCTTATTGAAGCAAGTGCTGTTAAAGGTCATACTTCATATATTTAACACCACTTCTTTAATAAGCGATGTTAAAGATGTTATCTTTAACAATGCTTATTGAAGAAAGCGTTGTTAAATGTGTTATCTTTAACAACGCTTATTGAAGCAAGTGTTGTTAAATGTCATACTTCATATATTTAACAACACTTCTTCAATAAGTAAGTTAAAGGTGTTATCTTTAACATTGCTTATTGAAGAAAACGTTGTTAAAGAGGTCATACATTTAACGCTTGTTTTAGTCAGCGAGATCTTTTCAAATTCAAAAACAAAACCTTACACAATAATACATATCACTCAGTTTATTATTTCACTTACTTTTCTTCTTCTTCTTCTTAACTTACTTTTTTTTTCTTTTTTTAGTTTCTCTCTTCAAGCAAGTTATCGATTTATGGTTTTTTGGTTTTTCTCTTCACACATAAGGTAAATCATTATCTTATTTTAGCTCATTTATTTCTCTCTTCACTAATAGTGTGATCTTTATTTGTTGTGAAGTTATGCAGCCATGGTGAAGTTATCGATTTTTTCCTTTTCTTTTCAAGTAAGTATAAGGTAAATTGTTATCTTATTTTCGCTCATTTATTTTTCTCTTCACTAATAGCGTGATCTTTGCTTGTTGCACTACGCCAGAGCTGCCGTTCAACGACGCTTATTTTAGATGTATAACAGCGCTTTTCATGTGTTTTCTGTTTGACCGCAGTAGTATATGATCATCATTAACAACGCCTCACAAAATGATGTTGTATTTATTATATACCACAGTGCAACACATAAACAACACTGTTATGTAGTGCATCAATACAACAGCGCCTCGTCCACAAAGCGTTGTCATATAGTGTATCAATACAATAGTGCATCGTCCACAAAGCGTTGTTAATAGTCTTAAATAAATAGCGCATTTTATAGGTCTTATTAACAACGCTTATTGTTGCGTTGTTGAAGTTCATATATTTAGCAACACAATAACAGAAAAATGCTATTGTATTATTCATAAATTTTCTCAAACAACACCTTAATATAAATGTGCATCACATGCATAGCGTTGTTGTATTGATAATGTATCACAATGCTTTCTATAAAAAGCGTCGTTGTAGTTATCCTTTACAACAGCAAATGTTTGGGCTTCCCCTAGAATTCGCTGTTGATTTGTATAAATTAATACATGTATATATATTTATTAGCAGAACAAACATTCTCAACAACAGACATTTATACATTCTGAAAACACAGACACATTAAACATCAATACAATACAAAATACAAACAATGAATATCATGTCAATTATGTTTTGACAGAGTACATAATTA
Organism: Lupinus angustifolius; assembly: GCF_001865875.1. Lineage (NCBI taxonomy): Eukaryota > Viridiplantae > Streptophyta > Magnoliopsida > Fabales > Fabaceae > Lupinus > Lupinus angustifolius. The sequence goes on along the minus strand of NC_032025.1, from coordinate 9,458,291 downwards.
CAAATAAAAAAATTACACAAATTAAAAAGAAACAATATTATACAAATTACTAACAATCAAAATTATACAAAGACTATTTGCATCTATTTTTTCATTTTCTTTGATTGTTTTTGTCTTTTAGGGTCATCCTTGTGTGGATGAGCATATTGATTCACCCAAAGCCTTTCATCGTGATCACCTCTTGTATATAAATCATCATTCGTAGTTGGTCTGTCCTCACGCGACTGATATGTCCCAAAAAAGGATCATCTTCATCAATATCTTCATATTCTTGGTCATCAATATTATTGACGATTATTTTGTTAGTTAAAAGAACAATGAACCATTTCATATCAGCTGGGTCACTAACATAGAATATTTGTTGAGCTTGTGATGCTAGAATAAATGGTTCATCTTTACATTCTCGCCTATTAAGATCCACCTGCATGAACCCTAACTCATCAACTCAGAAACCATTATTGTTATCAACCCACATACAATAAAAAATCGGCATCCTAAACATTGCGTAATCCAATTCCCATATGCGTTCAATCACTCCAAAGTATGACATGTATGTATGTATTGGGTTTCTATCTTTTGCACTTGACATGTGTAAAGTTCGAGCAACAAGAGTCACACCACTATTTTGCATTTTACTTTGATCATCTTGTTTTTTTGTATAAAATGTGAACTCATTAATCAGGTAACCAGTGTAGGATAAGACATGAAGGTTTGGACCATTGGCTAACCATTTCAATCTTTTGGAAACCGAATGTGCATTTATATTTAACTTCTCATCAATGTGATTTTTCAACCACTTTATGAAATACCGATTATGCTCTTTGGAAATCCAATTTTCATTCTTACTTGGATAACACTTCCTGAGCTTCTTCTTGTATGTTTCAACATATGGCTCAACCTCGTCGGGATTATGTAAAATATATAAGTGCGTTTGCTCCAATTCGATTCTTGTTATAGTCAATATTTCATTCCCAGTAAAACCTTCACCAATTTTATTTTTTGCATATCAAGGCTTTGGAATGTCCATGAAATCACCATCGGTAAGGTATCTGGTACAAAAATCAAGAGCTTCTTCAACAACATACCGCTCGACAATACAACCATCTAGTCTTGATCGGTTCTTCACATACCCTTTTACTGTTTTCATATAACGCTCAAAGGGGTACATCCATCATATATAGGAAGGGTCACATAGTTGTGTCTCTCGAACAAGATGAATCCTGAGATGAACCATTATGTCAAAAAAAGAAGGTGGAAAATACATTTCAAGGTCACACAAAGTCAAAATAATTTGTCTTTGCAATGCAGGTAATTTCTCAGGGTCGATCATTTTGCTACAAATTGTCTTGAAGAAGAAGAATAACCTAGTTATGGTTCCTCGAACTTTTTTAGGTAGAATTGATTGTATTCCAATAGGCAAAAAATGCTCCATAAGTACATGGAAATCATGAGACTTAAGACCTTTTAACTTGAGGTCTTTCATTGATACGAAGTTCTGAATGTTGGAAGAGTATCCTTCTGGAACTTTAACACAATGAATAAATTTACAAAATTCCATTTTCTCCTATGGTGAATATTGGAGGAGAAAAAATGAACAATTTCCGTAAGATCTCATTACTCATATATTATCTTATAATATTCGAATTTGTTAAGGTTGAATGTAGTTGAAGTCGTTGGTGATTTAACAAATCTATTGTAAATGTGGTGAAGTTGGACATGCTTGTCATGTGTTTGATAGAATGTCTGTGAGATATATTATCTTATTTTGAAAGTAGACATTTAACAGTGTTTGCTTCAGTGAGCACTGCTAAATGTCTACTTTCTACGGCTCTATAAAAAACGTTTTTGAATATAACCTTATGTACTACTGCATTTACATAAAAAGCGTCACAAAAATATTGTTAAATGACAATTTTAAGCGTTGTTGTTCTGCTATTCTGGCGTAGTGTTCCAACTTAAAAAATATATTTTCCTCCTCTCCTATCTACCACCCCATGAAATCATCTTTGAATTTTAATTATTTTATTTAAAATCCAAGTGGGTGCTCTAAAAAAGAAAGGAAATAGATAAGTAGAGATGAAAGTGCCAGCTTTAGGAAAGTCACATGACCACAAGAGAAAATAAGCTTGGACTTCCCAAGATTAGTTTCTTTTTAAGGGTATTGATGATTAAAGTCCAAGTAGAGAGCCTTTTGAGGTTAGCTATGGTATTTTGAGAAATTTAAAAGGGACCAAGACAAGTTTGCAATTAAACTTCACTACCGCCTTTCTTATGTAAACATCATCATTCATCTTAAATCTTGAGATTGGTTTTATGAAAATTTAATTTTAGACCCGATGTCAATACAAAACACTTCATGATACTCTTGATCACCATGAAATTGTAATGTGACATTTCTCTATTATCAAGGTATTGTCTACATATTGAAAGTGTGAAATTATAATTTATGTTTTTCTAATCTTATATACTTTGGAAATGTTCTTCTTCATCGCTTATCTCATAATTACCAAAGCCTTCTACTAGAACAAGAAAGACGCTATGGGATCACCCTGCCTCAAGTTACACTCCGAGATGAATTCACTAGTTGGGTTTTAGCCGAGTCCCTTCATTTGATATTGAACCTCATTCCATCCATCATATGGAATATGAACCCCAATTTACTAAGTCATACGCCTTTTTATGATCTATTTTGAAGATATTGTAGTCATCCTCTTTCTTTTTTACTTGATCAATAATTTAATTTGCTACAACGACACCACATGTAATGAATCTTCTTTCAATGAAAGCATTATCATAATCTGATATATGATAGAGTTCATATATACCCCTTTTTATTCTCCATGCCATCAATTTTGATATAATTTTTTTTGATGCATCCAACAAGTGATATATGCATGTACTCCCCAAGATAATATCGTCCTTTGGTAATTTTACCATTCACATAGAAGTAATCAACCATTCTGATAATATCATATTTAAGGCAGTTCTAAATTTTTTGATAAACGTAAAATTATACTCATCGATCTTAGGGGTCTTATCACCCTCACAACTTGAAATTGTTATCTTGTTCTTCACTTCCTTAAATCTTGATGTTGTACGTTGACTCTCATTTTCAGATAAGCGTTTAAACTTAACTCTATCTAATGTAGGCCTCCTCTAGTGGCATTGTTTATATTTTGATTCAAAGAAAATGTGATATTCTCTTTAACTTTTGATGAGTCGTCAATTCATTCTCCATTGATCATTAGACTGGCCACCATGAGGAGAAGCAATATGGTTCATAATAGTGCACAAGAATTTCAATATCATTAATTTCATTGCCATGTATGGCTGAACGTTGCATGGAGCATGTACATTGAAATGAATCTAGTGGGGTTCAAACCCACCACTCTTAACAATGTTTTCACATTTGCTATTTTCCTTTCATATACTACTGTTTGGTAAAGCACATGAATGTAAGCTTTCATCTACAGGAGATACAGTAACGTGCTTGTGTGATATATGTATTTATATCGACTGACATCACTTTTCTTACAATATTTTTTTTGGTACAAACTTTTCTTACAATATTGATTTGTCGCAAAATTATCAACTCAACCTAATGTTCGTGTACTGTGTTCTTCTAGTGCATATATATAACGAGGAATTTATTAAACAAAATGAGTTGAAAATCTCACTTGATATATTTATTGAGTTTCCTATATGTGGAAAATGTTAATTGAAAAAATTATAAGTTTATTTTTTATATTACCAATGTTATTTCCTCACACTTTTTAGTAATGAATTAATCTTCTTTTGAGTGTGCGATTGTTCCTCCTAATTAAATTTGTTATTAAATTTAAGCAATTAAAAACAAATTTTAATTATATTTCCTATACCTTGTGTAAAACTGTATATTCAAACTTAGATGCACATGCCGTCATTCCAAAAGAAAAATGCTTTCATAGATGGGAATTCGTTTGTTGGCATGGAAACAAGAGCACCCATTCTCTTAGGTATTTTCATGTCATGTGTTATAAAAACGATGTCGTGTATATACACAGTGACGGTGCCATGTGGTAGTGACACACCCTGATTTTTTTAGAGAAAAAATGTATACATGAACAGTGTAAGAGTTTTATACACTGTCAGTGCACCATATTATATACCATTTATTTTTAATCATCATTGATTCTTCAAAAAAAGTAATTTAAATAAATGATGTTTGTGTATAAATCTTTTCATTGATATTATGTTCTATTTTGTAATCCTTAATATTGTACATTATTAATCCTATGAATTTAAAATATATATATATATATATATATATATATATATATATATAATGATGGCTAAACCACCCCAAGATAGGGTCCATTACCCTAAGGGGCATGCATCCAAATATTGCCTTCAAATACTATTTTATTTTTTGGCTAGTTGGTTTTTTTTATATAACCTATCAGCATTTTCAATTTCATTGTTTTTATTCTGCATTTCATTTTTTCTATTATCTTAACATCGTTTTCATTTTGTTGTTTCAATTTTATTGTTTCTATTTGTTGCATTCGAATAAAGCTATTACCTTGTTTCATTAAATTTCCAATTCATTGTTGAGATATATATTTAACATTATTTTCATTTGAGTGTTTCTATTCATTACTTCCAAATGATGTTTCGTTGTTTTTATTCTTTATTTGCTTCATTGTTTCTATTATATTTCATTGTTTCTACTCACTCTTTGAATCTTTGTAATTTGTAATTTCATTATTTCTATTATGTTTTGTTTCTATTATATTTTATTTTGTTTGCAATGATTTTAGATGTTATCACAATAATCGTAGAAAGATAGTTTTTAGCTATGAAGATTACGAAAAATAGGTTGCATATATAATTGAATGAGATATGCATGGATGAATGACTTCTTATTAATTTGTATTGAGTTATAAGTGTTTAGCAATATTGAATGTATTTTATGTTATAATTTTTTAATATTTATGATAATATCCAATTTAAAGTGGGATAGATTGTTATTGTGTTAATGATGGTTACCTATGATTATATGATCTTTTTTGAGAAATTATCAAAAAAATTAAGAGCAAAATAAAAAAATCAGAAATTAGTCCATAGTGGTAGTTAAAACATGTTTTGATTTTATATATAGTATATAGAAATATATATGATATTTATTATTTAAAATCTTAATATATATTGCACACCCTACTCCCGGATCTTAAAATCGTCACTATATATAACTTACAGTAACACAATATTCTTATGTGAGTTGATATATATAAGGTAATAAGAATGATTAACATATGTGAGAGTGATAGAAATAATTCTCAACCATCAGATTTAAATTAAGGGCTAAGATTGAAACCTCCTTTTGAAATTAAGAAGTTTCTAATCTTTCATTAATTCTTGTAACATTTCTAAAATATTTATTTTATGTCATTCAACATATGTTTATATTTTCATGTATGTTAAGTTATATAATATATGATATTTCTAATATTTCATTTGTCTTCCTTATCTATATTTCATCTTAACACAATTCCCTTGAAATGTATAAATTAGTTATGGGAGATTTTAAATTTATAAGCTAGATACAATCTAATATTCATGTACTACATTCATGTAGAGTTTCAATCTTAATATTCAACAAATTCTTTTATTTTTCATGTAGAGTTTATCATTATCGTTTCAACCAATCATATCAATATTACTCAACCAACAAAGTCATCACACATGACATACACCTACCGTCCTATTGAGACATGGTGTTAAATGTACAATCCCTACCTTGTAAGAAAAATACCTTATTGATTGAGGCAAAGTCCAATGATTTATATGCCTTAAAAGTGATTAGTCTTGACACACTAGCAAGAAGGAAGAAATGTATAGTATAACATTAATTGAGTCACTTTGGTCATGTATCAATTTGATTTCAAAAATTAAAAGTCCAAACCAGTATTCAGATCATAAATGTGAATCAAAATAGTTTCTATAAAAGGTTATAAAAATACTAAAAAATTAATTTGACACACATTCTATATTTTTTAGGCTAATTAGGATTTTTATAATTTTCAGGAACCAAATTGATATATAAAATTTTTGAAGGAATGAAATAAATGTTCCCTCTATTAAATTTTAATTTGCTATAATATGACATAAAACACTCATGCATTGCACATGTAGAGTAATAAAAAATATAAAATGACTTGTGATTAGGGATAACAATGGTGTACATTTTACTTATTTGTTCTCATACTCGTACTTAATTGTGGGTAGTGAGTATTCAAGGGTATGTAACAAGTTTTCATGATAATTATTATAAAATAATAATAAAATAGGTTATATATAATCTCAATTTTTTGTAATAATTTTGATGAATTGTCACTATAGTTCAATCACAAAGATTTATTATAAAATAATAATAACATAGACTATACATAATCTCATGGTAATGAAAAATAACATATATATAACATTTATTAAAAAATAAATATGAATATATTTTTTGGTATAACCAAGTGTATCCTATAATCTTATGGGTAAAGAATTAATCTCTTTCAGGATACCTGATTGTCCTCTAACAGGTGTCACTTCTAAGTATTGAACCTTTTACATTTTGGTATACGTGAGAACCCGAAGGAGTTTACACCACTAGAGGAATACATTATTTGTATAAATCTATGAATATCCGGACAAGACATGCACCACTACACATTATTAGATATCTTAATATTTAAATAATGTTGGAGAATCTTGCAAACAATAATGTTAACATATTTTGTGAGAAACAAATAATTAATGTTGGAGGGGGTAAAAGGAGAACATCCAAGTGGACAAGGTTTGGATAAAAAACTTATCTTAAATGAGCTCTTAATACTCATTCCATACACATTTTTTAACTTTGATAAACTTGACATTAATTATTGATATATGTTATGTTATTAAAATTATTAAAAAAGATGAATAAAAAGGCTCAAGCCAAATGTCTTTTACGCTTGAGAGAGAATTTTGAATTTGCGGCAAAACTTTTTGAATTTGAGAAGTTTTATCCACATAAATTTTGTTCAACTGATTTGCCGATGTTTGATAATTAACTTGACATTTACATCATCACACTATGCTAGAATTGAGATTTAACAATGCTCATTTAACAGCGCTTATATGTTGAACGCTGTTAAACATAAGGCGGAAGAGAATTAACAACACTTCTTGAAGAAAACGTTATTAAAGGTGTTATCTTTTGTTATCTTTAGCAACGTTTGCTTCAATAAGCGTTGTTAAAGGTCATACTTCATATATTTAACAACACTTCTTCAATAAGCGGTGTTAAATGTGTTATCTTTAAATGTGTTTAGAAAGTCTTATTTAGAAAGTCTTATTCAAAGAGATATTGTCTTATTTAGAAAGTAGACATTTAAATGTGTTTGCTTCCGTGAGCGCTGTTAAATGTCTACTTTCTACGACGCTACAAAAAGTGTTGTTGAATATAACCTTATGTACTACTGCGCTCACATAAAAAGTGCAACAAAAGCGCTGTTAAATGACAATTTTAAGCGTTGTTGTTTTGCTATTCTGGCGTGGTGTCAATATGCATAGCAATGTTAAATTTGAATTTGTGAAATGAATCAGTGATCTTTCAGAGAAGTTGATTGAAAATAGAATATATTTTATTTGCTCATTAATTTTTTTTTGAAGTTAGCAATGATTTTGTTTGTTGCCACATCAACCATTAAAGAATTCTTTTCTTTTATGAATGTGAAAATTAGGTTGCTTAATCAAATGAGGATGCATAGATGAATGTTTATCTCGTAATCTATATTCAGTGAGAAGTTTCAATAACATTGACAATAATTTGATCATTTGATGATATATATTATTTTAATTTATATATGACAATATTTATCATTTTAATTTTTATATGTTGTTACTATATGCTACAAATCTGATGGTGAGTTTTAGATCTTTTATTATATGTTGACTTATGGAAATCATAATATTAGTTCTCGCTTGTAAATTATTATTGCAGGTATTGTAGAGACTTTTACAAGTATCCAAATTTAAGTATTTTTATCCTTCCTACTTGTGATGATATGTTTGGAGTAAAATTGAGTAAGAAAAAAACTCATTGTCAACAAGAGATAAATTATAGCCCAATCATTCTTCAACAAAACCCAATCAAACTGAATCCAATAACTCTCAAACTACTTAAAATTTCCTTTTATAGAAAGTTGTTTCTTTCAGTTAGTTTTTTTTCTGTTTTTCTGGTTTACTATTTTTAGTAGTTTAAATACCCTTTCTTAGTTCCTTCTTCATAACTCAACATTTTCATTCTATTCTTTCAATAAAATCTAGAAGCATTCTTTTATCTGTTTCTTGTTCATTTTGCTATCTTGCATATCTTGCTTCAAGCTTAAGATTCAAGTTCTTAAACTCAAGGTTCATAATCACGTATTGTTCATTTCTTCATCCTCTCACCATGGAAAGTTACAACTTTCACATGGTATCAGAGCACCTTCTATGAAGGTGTCTCTGCTGTGCCACCTTGCCTTCAAATCGTACGCTAATCTTCCTTCTTTGTCCCTTCCATACCAAATGGCAAATCAAATCATCAATCCAATTTTGGATTAGGGGGCATAAAGAAAGGTATTATCAAGGTGATGTCTTTCGTATTTCAGACTTAATTGGTGAAATTTACAATATAAAACAAGGAAACTCTTCCATTGACGCTTACTTTACAAGGATAAAAAGCTTTTGGCAACAACTTGATAACTTTAGGCCAATCCCCCTTGCTTATGTCAAATTAGATGCACCTGTACCTTGATTCTCATCATTCAAAATTATAGGGAGAATGACTATGTTATATGCTTCTTGAGAGGATTAAATGAGTCTTTTTCTGCTGTTAGATCCCAAGTCATGATAATGGATCCTCTCCCTTCCATAAATAAAGTCTTATCTATCTTAATTCAACAAGAAAGACAGATGCAAATAGATGATCCTAGAACCTTAGTAAACTTTTCGAATAATGATACCAACATGAATACTTCTAGTTATGATTCTAGATCTAGAGGGAGAGGAAGAGTATATCGAGGTCAAGTCTCGAACAGACCTGGAAGGGGTGGTATCTTAGGAAGATCTATGGGAGGTAGAGGCCAAAAGATTTGTAGCTATTGCCAAAAGAGTGGTCACACCATAGACACATGCTATAAAAAGCATGGATACCCTCCCAATTACTTCACCACAAGTTCTGCAAACAGTTATATTACAACAGAAAATGATCAAACTCATGAGGAAAAAGGGTTTGTCACTGAAATTCCTCTGCAAACATCAGATGTACACAACTCAATCTCCTCCTTTACACCTGAAGAGCAACAAGCCTTAAGGAACTTGCTAAATCAGCAGAAACATTCTGCCAATTATGTCACATCCAACTCCTCCAATTCATATGCCAAAAATCCAGGTAACCATTTGATATTGTCCTATGTTACCAAAGAAGATTCCTGGATCCTGAACAGTGGGGCAACAGATCATGTATGTTACTCCCTGTCTCAATTTCAGTCCTACAAGCAAATCAAACCAATATCAATTACTCTACCAATTGGGAGCCATGTTGTTGCCCATTATTCAAGAACTGTGATGTTTTATGCCCCTCTATGTCTCACTGATGTTTTATACATTCCTAGCTTTAATTTCAACATTATATCAATCTCTAAACTCACTTATTCCTTGCCTTGTAATCTAATTTTTTCAAAAAATGGCTGCACAATTTAGGATCCTCACTCATTGAAGATGATTGGTGCAGCTGATATGAAAGGAGGATTGTATGCTATGGTATCATCCATCTTGACTCAGCCAAAGCCTCACAATGTTAATGCATATGCTAGCTATATTGATTGTAACTTTTGGCAATCTAGGCTAGGCCATTTATCTCATGATAAGCTAGTAACTATGCAGAACACTTATCCCTTTATACATTGCAATAAAACTAATGATCCTTGTGACATTTGCCATAAAGCTAAACAAAAAAGCCTTCCCTATGCTGATAGTGTTACTAAATCTGCATGTATTTTTGATCTTTTACATATGGATATATGGGGACCTGTTTCAAACATGTCTACTTTTGGTCATAAGTATTTCTTGACTATTGTTGATGATAAAAGTAGGTTTACTTGGGTTCACTTCGTGAAGTATAAATTTGAAACATGCCATCTCATAAAATGCTTCATACAATATGTTCAAACTCAATTTTCTTATAAAGTTAAAGCCATTAGGAGTGATAATGGGAATGAATTCCTAATGCCTGAATTTTACTCATCTAAAGGAATCCAACACCAAACTTCTTGTGTTGAAACCACTCAACAAAATGGAATTGTTGAGAGGAAACATCAACACATTCTTGCTGTTGCAAGAGCCTTAATTTTTCAATCTAATCTGCCTTTATGCTTTTGGAATTTTGCAATCTCACATGTTGTCCATTTAATAAATAGACAGTCAACTCTCTTTTTGTCCAATAACTCACCTTATCAAGAATTGCATAACTGTCTGCCTAACATTAAGAACCTAAAGGTATTTGGTAGCCTTTGCTTTGCTTCTACTATTGTTTCTCGCAAGACCAAATTTGATCCAAGATCAAGAAGATGCATATTTTTAGGATTCAAGCAAGGGACAAAAGGATACATTCTGCTAGACTACAAAACAAATGAAATTTTTGTCTCTAGAAACACAATCTTCTATGAGCACATATTTCCATTCCATCATTGTGCAAGTGACTCTACAAGCTCAACACCTATTCTACCTACCCATCAAAGTGATCCTTTCAACTATCATCCTGCTGATTTACAACCAGTTTCTACTCCTTCTCTTCCTGTCAATGAAGGTGAAAACCAGAGCTACATCAACACTGATCCAAACCAACATACTGAAAACACAAATCCTGCTCCAATGCCTACCAACAGACATTCTACTAGGCCTAGAAGACCACCTCACTACCTGCAGGATTATCGTTGCACCCTCATGACCAACTCCACCTATCTCCAATATTGTGTCATATGACAAACTGTCTTCAGCTCACAAACACTTCTCTTTATCCATCTCTACTACTCATACACCAACACAATATCATGATGCTATTCAACACAAATGTTGGACTGATGCCATGAAAACAAAACTGGATGCTCTAGCAAAGAACAACACTTGGACCCTAACACCTTTGCCTCTCAATGCCAAAGCCATAGGTTGCAAATGGGTCTATAAAATCAAACATAAAGCATATGGTTTAGTTGAAAGACACAAAGCTAGATTGGTTGCAAAAGTTACAACCAAACAGAAGGCATTGACTACTTGGATACCTTCAGTCCAGTGGTAAAAATGACTAAAATAAGGGTTCTCCTCTCCCTTGCTGCTGCTCACAATTGGCACTTACACCAGTTAGATGTAAACACAGCCTTCTTGCACGGAGAATTGAAAGAAAAGGTTTACATGAAATCCCTCCTGGGATGCATGTCCCTCACCCAAACCTTGTTTGCAAGTTACAAAAGTCCATTTATGGATTCAAGCAAGTTAGTAGGCAATGGCATGCCAAATTAACCATCACTTTACTCAAATCTGGCTACCAGAAATCTCATTCAGATCACTCTCTCTTCATCAAATCCAACCACTTAGGTTTCACTGCAATTTTGATCTATGTAGACGACTTGGTTCTTGCTGGCAACAATCTTCAAGAGATCATGCAAACCAAACTCCTTCTAGACAAAGAATTCAGCATAAAAGACCTTGGAACCCTTAAGTTTTTTTTGGGCATGGAGATATCCAGATCCACTCAGGGAATTGCCCTTTACCAGTGAAAATACACTCTGGACTTACTACAGGAAGCTGGATTTCTTGGATCAAAATCTGTGTCCACACCAATGGAGTATAATACTAATCTTCATTCTCATTCAGGTGACCTCCTCCCTGATGGATCATCCTAAAGAAGATTAATAGGCAAACTTCTCTACCTCACACACACTCGTCCAGACATCTCAAATTCTGTTGGTATTCTAAGTTAATACCTCATTGCTCCTACTCAACTTCACAAACAAGTGCACATAGAATTTTAAGGTACCTCAAGAATTCACCAGGAAAAGGCCTCTTCTTTCCTTCTTCAAACACAACAACGATCAAAGGGTTTTCTGATTCAGATTGGGGAGCATGCTTGGATACAAGAAAGTTGATAACAGGTTGGTGTTTTTATCTAGGAGCTTCGTTGATTTCATGGAAAAGTAAAAAGCAAAATACAGTTTCAAGGTCCTCCGCAGAAGCATAATATAGAGCCTTAGCAATGGCCTCTTATGAAGCTCAATGACTTATCTTTCTCCTAAGAGATTTTGGCATTTCTCACCCTACTCCCGTCAGCATTTACTGTGGTAATAAATCAGCTTCCTATTACTTCTTCTTCCCAAATTGCAGATGTTTTCACCAAATCCTTATCACCAACACCATTCCATACTTTGGTTTCCAAGCTTGGCATGTTAGATATCCACATACCAGCTTGTGGGGGACTGTCAACAAGAGATAAATTACAGCCCAATCATTCTTCAACAAAAGCCCAATCAAACTGAATCCAATAACTCTCAAACTACTTAAAATTTCCTTTTATAGAAAGTTGTTACTTTCAGTTAGTTTTTTTTCTTCTGTTTTTCTGGTTTACTATTTTTAGTAGTTTAAATACCCTTTCTTAGTTCCTTCTTCATAATTCAAGATTTTCATTCTATTCTTTCAATAAAATCCAGAAGCATTCTTTTATCTGTTTCTTGTTCATTTTGCTATCTTGCATATCT
>NC_032025.1:9434429-9445385 GCF_001865875.1 Lupinus angustifolius | reverse complement strand
TCACGTATTGTTCATTTCTTCATCCTCTCACCATGGAAAGTTACAACTTTCACACTCATCAACCTGTACTCCCCCCATTTAGGTTTATTAATGTGAAACCAGTTGATATATTAAATACACCATGTATCATTTAACACTTGTCAGATATTCTATTTTTTTATTTTGATCAATAAAAATCATGGTTTTAGGCATATTGGATTCCATGTGCGTATTTGTTTTGCTTCTACATCCTAAAATAAATACTGTTGGTTACGTACACTGCACTGGTACCATGGTACCTGTCGCCCCCAAAGATTCCCCCAATGAAAGTCTGTTTTTTTTTCCTTCAACATTGTGCTTCACAAATTTGAGTTTTTACATGAAACATTTATATATATTTATACGTGTCTGTGTATATAACTGTAAACATGTCTCGTGCTTGAATTCGATGTAAATAGTATGGTAAGTTGGTTGGATAGTTAAGATGCAATTTATAGTAACAGAAACTAGAGGTTGTAAATTGAAGGCAAAGAGTTAAAGACTTCATACAGTTGCCTAAGTGAATAAAGTTTCATGTTTGTACCCAAAAATAAAGTTTCATGCCCCTTATTTTATCAATGTAATATTTATGTATTACCGATCTAAAATTTTATATAGTTAATATATCATTTATTATTTATTATATTACTTTTTGAACATTCAATAATAATTAAAAATAAATAATACATGATAGATTGATAATATATAATTTTTTTATGCTATTAGTTTATATATTTTTTCTCTTCTTTTATATGATCATTCTCATTTAATATGTTTATGAGTTTAATATCTCTATGATAATTGTATATGAATTTTTTAGAATATCACCTCATTATCAAGTATTAATGTGTTATTTATCCTTAATTATTAAATAAAAGTAATAGATGCATGATAAACTCACCATCTAAAAAACTTTATACATAGAAAGTATATTTTCTATATTTTATATAAATCTCACATTTTGCTCCTACCATTCTATAAAGAACCTTAAAATAATGTTGGGAAATATGCTTCAATTGATTTATCGTTGGAGCTATACACAACTAATATTATGTTGAAATTCAAAATCTTAAAGAACATTACTTTATAAGTTGTCACGTTATCTTCATTTTTTATAATTGAACACTTCACTTATAGTGAGTTATAAGGTGGTCTAATGATGAAGAGAGTGATCATAAAGAATGGAGTGCGAGAGTTTGTGGGTTCGAGTTCCACCATCAACAAAAATGCATAGGTAGGAGGTTGGTAGAGTGTAGGAGGTTGAAAGTGGAGTCTCACTCACAACAAAAATACTAACAATTACCTATAAAAAAAACATTTTACTTATACCTTCATCTTCGACTCACTCTCTATTGTGATGACAAATGCATAGGTAATATAATTTATGGAAATATTAACAAGTGGTAAAAGATAATTAAATAATTAAAAACGATAATTGTATATTGTAAATATTGTATTCCACACACTAAAAGATAACATACTTATGCATTTCTTAATCGATGCTTTAGAGTTGGTTAACATGACCCATAAATAATTTGTATTTATATTTCCAAATGTTTCTAATACTGGATACATTATTTATTTTTATTTTTCTGCCATTAAATATTTTCATCTTAACTTCGTTTTAAGTGAATACTCATTTACTAGTATTTGATAATTCTATTGATTTACAATTGAGACCATATCGTTACTGAAACATCTGTTAAAACATCAAGGTGGAAACTTTATTCACCTTTTACTAAAGGTACTATTGTTATTTGACAAATATTTTTTAATATTTTTATAATTCATATATAATTATAATCTAATATCACATTACAGTTTAGTCGTTTGATATATATTACTGATATGAAGCTATTTTACTCATACTCTTTCAAGAATTCAATTTTTTATATCTAAACTACAGATATATTTATTCATTGGATGAAATCATGTTCAAACTATTACAACACTTAATGTTACTAGTTTATGAATATAAATTTTCGGTTGGAAAAATATTACAATCACTCATAGTTTTATAATATGTTTGTATTTACATTAGTCAAAGTTAATACTCCACATGAAAATATATTTTGCCAATCACATTGGAAAAAAGAATAGTACTATTTGAAAGAATTTATTATTATAGAACTAAATTTTAAAATTCTATTTTTAAAATCATTATTTTTATTTGAGTAATTACATTAAGTTTAGCAGACATGTATATCTTATGAAAGTGAAAATTTTAGTTGAAATACTAATAACCATATTATGACCCATCATATTTTTGACAATATTACTGCTTTAATTAATGAAAATGTCTTACATTGGAATGAGTGACTAACATAAAGAACATACAATTGGATGAGTGATTCATATATTTAATATCTTAAGTTTTTTTACAAAATGTGAGGTAAAATCTACTTATATACACAGTTGGTTCACCTAGTTCATGGAATAATACTTTAACCGGTGGAAGAAGAATCATTTAATGTTTTGGTCTCCTCAACCTTAAAAAATAATATCAAAGTTAATATTTAATTGTTGAGAAGAGTATTTAAACAACAAGTGATCAATAGATTCATTTGATATCCTTTTACAGCATGTCATCCTAAAGATATAAGATTAAGGATTATATTTGATGATAGACAAGTTAATAATAATATAAGCAGTGACAATGCTATGTAGTGTTGAGGGTGTGCAAATATGCACACCCTAAAACTTTTTTTGGAAGAAAAATCTATATTACTTATAGAGACAAAATATATATTGAGAATGTAAGAATTCTATACATTATTATTGCATTATCCAGTATCCATATTTAATCATCATTTACTCTTAAAATAAAAGTAATTCAAATAATTGATAGATTATCTAGTAACTATAAATATTTAAACATTGAATATATATTACACTCTTACTTAAAATTCTATAAGTCCAAAATTTATTCTTTTGTAAATGACATGACATGCTTCGTGAAAAATAAATAATCGTTATTATATTGAATTATTTTATAATATTATAGATATGCAACTCGAGGAACTTCATAATCGAATATCCAAGACAAATACTCAGTTGCTTCTTTGTATGTCTTGTTTGAGTCTAGCTAACTTCTTCTCTAGTTTTGATATGACAAAACTGATTGAATTTGTAAAGTTTTATCCACAAAATTTTTTGTTCAACTGATTTTATGATGTTTGATAATCAACTTGAGACGTATATCATTGATATACATAAAACTGTGGAATTTGATTCTTTGAAATGAATAAATAATCTTAAGATAAGTTGATCGGAGGTAGAAGACACATTATTTCTCATTAATTTATCTTCTTTTGAAGTTAACAATACAATTTTAAAAAGAGTTTTTTCAACTATGAAAATTGTAAAAGATAGATTGTGTAATAAAATGGAATATGCATGAATGAATAACTATCTAGTGACTTATAATTGATTAGAAGTGTTCAACATTGGCAATGAAGTAAATATATTTCAACAATTTCAAAATGTGAAATCACATAGAGATTAGTTATGAAATATATATTTTATTTAATTAAATATATTTAAATTTTGTAATTTTGACATCAATATTTTCATTTTTTTTAATTGATGATATTTATTATTTTAATTTTAACCTATGTTGCACACCCTGCCTCTAGATCTTAAAATCGTCAATGAATATAAGTATAAGAAGAGTTAAGCATTAGTGTTTTCAATACACATGAATAGAAAGACTGTGGTTTAATGGGAAGTGGCCATATGTAAAAGCCTCACAGGGAAGTTTGTTAGGCAGTCTAAGTGTTAGAAAGTTAGTGATCAGTAAGTCTCATGTTGAGCACGATCGAATGAATAAATGAGTTAAAGAAGAAATAAATGAATGAAATCATAAATTTAATGTCTTAACAATTTTAGTAAGATATAGGACTCACTTGTTTTGGCTTCAGAAAAACGATTCTATTGAAACTTTTTGGCAAAAATGATTTTTGCAGCATTAAAAACTATTTTGTGTTTGAGTAAATGTTTGTAGAGCAAATTTACTTTTGTAAGTGATTTTGAATTGTTTGGTTGTAGTATTACAAAAACGATTTTTTGTGTGAAATTATCACAAAACTTTTAAAAATCATTTTAGATAAATAAATGTGTTTTTTTAACAATATTAAAAAAATACTAATGTAATTTACATTCACTATATTTATAATTTCATTTAAAAAGGAAAATAATTTTTTTGGGCAAATTTAATTGTAACATTTGTTTGATTGGTGAAAGTATAGTAATAATTATAGTGAACCAAATTTGGAAATGCGTGTAAAAACTAAATTGAAGTCTAACATTCCAAGGAAGAAAAAGTTTTTGAAGAATGGTATAACTAATAATCGAAAAATTAAGTAAATATGCAGGAGTTGATGACACAAATATTAATTACGGCAAAATGTGCGTACAAACATGGAATATAAATAGGGAATGAAATATCTTCTGGTATAAGGAAATAAATTATTTTCTCTTGTTAGCGAAATTATAACATATGTCATGTTTCATCATTTTCTATAAAAATATTTTTAAAAATAAACAAAATAGCATATATGACATATTTTTACTGGCTAGAGGAGATAAGTTATCTCCCTGATACGAGGAGATAAAGAAACGTCAGAACATATATAGATGGAGGTTGTATCCTTTAACTGCAGAAAAATGCAATTCTATCTACTACGTAAATGTGCGCTCCTGCGATAATTAAATAAGAGTTAAAGAACATTAACGTTACGTGTAATTACGTAGCTGTATTATTAGTTCACTACAACTGTTACACCAATAACAATTAACACGACATATTATGTCACGCGTGATTGGGTTTGGTGTTATTAACTTATTATCCGATGGGGGTTGAAGATTATTATTTTCTGAAACTAATTTCTGTTCTGCCAAGTTTTATTTAATAATCCCAACATCATATATCGTGACCCACATGATTAGATTTGGTATTAGAATATGAAGACTGAAAATCATGTGTCTCAAAAAGCATGTCCTTAAATCTGTTTTATTTGAATAAAATTGTCACATAATGAAAATTAATATGTGTTTCTCACATTCAAATTTTTTAGTATGTGTCATAATTTTATTAAATTGAGATATGGTTAGGAACAACGTTTGAGATATCTGATATGCATTTAAATATGAGGAAGATATGTTTTTGTTTTGCTTTTTACCATGTAACCTATAAAAAATATTACATTATTTCAAGTAGATTTGTCAATACGAGATATCAGGATTGGTTCGGGGCTAGCCAACTTTTGGTTTGGGTTAACACGAGTTAGGTTAAAAAGTCTCGTTAGATTTTGTCTCTTAAATCATAGCTCAAACCTATCTAAAGTGGGTTGCTGGGTTGTGGTAGACTGTCCCAGATACCAATGAAAGTCAATTTTTTAATACAAAAAGTAATTTTCTAAAATATTTTATTATGCTAAAAATGAATTCTATAAGGTAAACCCTCACTTTGTTGGGGAGTGTTTGCTTTCATTTTGCCATACAATGTTTTCTTTCACACATTTTGTAGTGCAATATATGCTTTCATCTTCATAATTTATATTATTTTATTCACTACTATTTCCTTTGTTCTCATCTTGCCTTAGTGTTTGAAATTCATGTAAAAATAACACTAAGAATTGGACTTGATATCTTGTTGTTTCAGGAAAAAAAAATACTCTCGCATTTACTATAGAAGGAGAAGGGGAAAATGAAAGAGGAGGGGAATTAGTGCTTAGTAGATAAGAAAATATATGGTTGACCAATTTGAAAGGACATTTAAATTCTTATTCATGTAGCAAAAAATTTATAATAATCCAAACATAGTTTAAGCAAAATATTTAAAATTTAATACATAAACCCTATATCTTTTTCGGCTTTGACAGCTGGCCCACTACACCCGACCCATTTTCATAAGTTTCAAGTGGAATTTTATAGAGATCTTTATTTATCTATTTATTACTATGTAACAAAAATTGTTTTGCCACATCAGCTAGGGACACATGTCAACACCTCATGCAAAGTTTACTCTTGCCATATTAGCTAGGGACACGTGTCAACACCTCATCTAACAAAATTTTTTTTGCCACATCAGCTAGGGACACATGTAAACACCTCATGCAGAGTTTACTCTTGTCACATTAGCTAGGGACACATGTCAACACCTCATGCAAGGTTTTCCCTCTAAAAACTCTTTATCTCTTACTATACAACCTTACACACAAGATCAACGCTACCCTTTGCTATTTGTTTAAAAAATCTGAACATAATAACTCATTAAATAAATAATAAAGGAGAGACAAAACGTTGTGCATTTTTCTCACATTTGTTCCGGTTTCCGTTTTGTTAGGGTGTCTCTTCCTTCCTCAACACATCTACCATCTTCAACTCTCAAACTCACTCGTAGCTATGATTTTCTATTATTCTCACATGTATGATTTTCTATTCTTTTAATTTCTGTCTTTTTTAGTAAATATACTTTATACTATTTTTCAAATTGTGTTCAACAAATTTATGATCTTCAACTCTCAAACCAACTCAGAGGTATGATTTTATTTTTATGCTCTTTCAATTTTTTTCATTTGTGGTAGATATAATTTCTTCATTATATAAATTTTACATATTTTATTTAATAAATATATCATCTTTGACTCTCAAACTCACTCACATGTATGATTTCCTATTCTTTTAATTATTTTCTTTGTCGGTAGATATACTTTATACTATTTCAATTTTTCATTTCACATGTATGATTTTCTATTCTTTTAATTTATGTTTTTGTTGGTAGTCGATAGATATGCTTTATACTATTTCTCAAATTGTGATCAACAAATTTAACATCATCAACTCTCAAAACCAACTCATAGGCATGATTTTATTTTTATACTCTTCCAATTTTTTCTTTATTTGAGGTAGATATAATTTCTTCATCATATAAATTTCACATATTTTATTCAACAAATCTATAATCTTCTACTCTCAAATTCACTCAATGATTTTTTATTCTTTTAATTATTGTCTTTGTTGGTAGATATATTATATACTTTTTCAATTTTTAATTTCTTTGTAGTCTCTTTCAATTTTTCTTTTGTTGATAGATATAATTTTTTCATCATATAAATTTTTGCATCATAATCATTTTTGTCAATGATGTACATTAAATTTTCTCCCGAGTGTGTTTATTTTCATCACATATTTTGTTCAACAAATCTGTCATCTTCAACTCTCAAACTCACTCACACGTATAATTTTATTTTTATACTCTTTCAATGTTTCCTTTGTATACTCTTTCAATTTTTCTTTTGTTGATAAATATAATTTATTCATCATATAAATTTTTGCATCATGGTTGTTTTTCTCACATGATGTATGTTAGTTTTTTCCTGACGTGTATATTTTTCTCAACTAAAATATGGATTGGTCATTGTCTTTGTTTCAACATTTACACAGGAGAAAACTCACATCATCGAACATAATTATTAGAGATTGTAATTACTATGTGAGTTTATAAGAATTATGAATCAATCATGTTATTTGTTTCAACATTTGTAGAAGAGAAAACGCACCTCCTAAAATATAATGATTAGAGGTTATCATAACTATATGAATGTAGAAAAATAATGTCTTTATTTTTATATTGTGTTTGTCGTAATTCATTATTAATGTAAAATTGTTTTGGATTTTTGACATTTTCATATATAGACAAGAATAATGTCATAATTTTGTGTATCTGTAGTTCGTTTAAATTATTTGCGATTTCCCAATTTTATGTCATTCTCATTATGAGATAAACCATTTTAATAGTTTTTGAACATATATTAGTTACTATAATAATTTATTACCTACAAATGACACTAATGAATCCATCCTTAAATAATATAACGGTGAGATCCTTATTTTTTGAATATATATTACTTACTATCATTGTATTATTTAAATATACAAAGCAAACATATTTACAAAAAAACAATCAATTGTGAGTATATTCTTATATTAGATTAATAATGGCTAACAAATCTGGTGGAAAAGTAGAAACTATTACGTCCGTTATAATTGTGGCAGTAAATTTGAATTTAATGGGTGAGA
This sequence comes from Lupinus angustifolius, assembly GCF_001865875.1. Lineage (NCBI taxonomy): Eukaryota > Viridiplantae > Streptophyta > Magnoliopsida > Fabales > Fabaceae > Lupinus > Lupinus angustifolius. Next base: position 9,437,285 of record NC_032025.1, on the reverse strand, counting down.
AAAAATGGCAAGTATTTTGTTCAAGAGTCATTGTAGGTTTATGGCAAGTATTTGGCCAAGAAAATAATTTAGTTTTAACTTTAATGCCTAATTTTAAGGTGACCCACGAAAAAAATCTAGGCAACCAAAATCATGTTACCAAGAAGGGTATTATTAACATTAATAACAATAACTATAATTCTCATAAAAATTCTATTATTAATTCTCGTGGGAACCAGGAGCATACCGTTAATATCACCATGATTGAATGAAATATTTACTCTTCTATCATTAAGGAATTTGGGGCATTAATAACGAACTAAGGAATTTGGAGCAATAATAACAATGTTTGAGAATCGTAAGATGATCTGATGGTTAAGGTGAAAGAGTTTAAGGAATGAAGTGGATAATGTTGTGGGTTCGAGCTTCACCTATAACAAATTGAAAACAATAAAAAGCGAGTTACAAGGTGGTTTGATTGTTAGGGGTGGAGTGAAGGAGATTTAATGTTCGGTTATCACCCACAACAAATACTAATATATTAACAATTTCCAATCAAAAATAAAAACAACGATGATTTTGTTTCTACTTGAAAATTATGTTTTAAAGTTGTTATGAAACTTTGAAAAAATATTTTAAAAATATGAGGTAATTACGCATTTGAATAGATCTTAAAATGTCTCGATTAATATCATTCAATCATTTTTCTAAAACTTAAATTGTAGGAATTTAATTTTTTTATTAAATGAAAGAATGTGTTACCATGTTACAATTAATAAGGAAATCTATTGTTATTCTGTCTCGCATAAAAATGATAAACAATGAATTTATTTATTAAAAATAATAATTTTTAATACTAATTATTTAAATAGATTTTAAAATATTCTCATTTAATTATTTATAAAAAAATTAAAATCAGATATCCAATCTTATTATTAATAGAGGGAACTATGATATTAGAATTAATAAGGAGATCGATTGATATTTAATTTATTTCATAAAAATAATTATTTTTAATATTAATGAGAAGTAAAGTTGATAATTCCTAAATGTTTCATTTCCTATAATTAAGGAATTTGGGGCATTAATTATGGAGTGTGGACCCACTTATTCCAATAGTAAGTTTTTTACATTTACTCCTCATGTTAGTCATCAATTTTATGGATAACTAATGGTTTAGATCTACTCACTAATTCAAACCATTGGATTTCCCTAGAATTGATGGCTAGGATGTGGAATAAGTGGATTCCTCCTCTTAATTGTAATGATTTAATTTCCACTTTAAAATTATATGGTAAAGTTGTTAGGATACTTTGAAAGCATATTTTAAATATAGTAAATGGAATATGTAGTAATTACATGTTTAAATAGATCTTAAAACATTCTCAATTAATATCATTTAATTATTTTATGTGTTATCTATCATTCCTTGTATATCATTAAAATATTATTGTATAAAAATTATATGAATGAAGACATATAATCAAGACAATGATACAATTTTAAAATATTATAATAAACTATTGTAATTGTACATAACCGCTAGCACAAAAAATATAATATCATGTATTTGTATTAGTTAAATTATATTATTTATTTGTTCTTTACAATTATCATAATTACGTTATTCCATACATGATGATATATACATTTGTTAATTTTTATAACCAATAAATGTCATAGTTCAAAGTACTTATCCAAATCTATAAGATTGCTAAAAAAGTGAAGAGTTTTATAACCAAGCACAATACTTGCATCAACTATTGAAATTATTGAACAAATAGATGACTTTTTTTAGTTTAATTTTAAAATGAATACAATAGTTCTAATTCTTTTGATATGTGTAATACTAATTAGGGCCAAATTCAACCATTTAACTCATCAATTTTTAAATGCATTTACAATTTTTGGTCTTCCGGGTGATAAAATTAAGTTTTTTGACACTATGATATTGTATATATTTAATATTTGCCAGGTTGAACATTGAAGGATATTGAATTTTGATAATATATCAATTCCAAAAGAACAAAATTTGAAGTTATTCCTTATGCTTAAAGAAACAATATAAATATAATATGTATGTTCTTAATCATGTGGTAAAAAAATATCACTCATACATTCACACGGGTAACTTGCTAGTTATAAATTATATTATTATTAATATAGTGTGTTATTAGGATTGGGAACCAAAAGCATTTAGGATATCTTTCTTATATTGGGTTAAAGCATTTCCCATTTGTTATATGAAGAAACCATGGTGATAAGTTTGACGATAGCATATATTTTGTTTCATAATATATGTTACTCAATATATTATAAGTTATGATTGTCTAGAAAAATATTTAATAATTAAATATTTAATTTAAATATATTTTTTAACCAATCATAGCTCACAATAAATCACGATAAATGGAGTGACACATAAAATATGTTCCCAAGTTTTACACTATGAGTGCTTTAGTTGAGCTTATTTTTTTAAATAAGCACTTTTATTTTGAAAATATATTTTTTTGATATTTTTAGAACATTTTTATTTAGCTTATGGACAAACTAACTATGAAAAAAAAACTTTTATTTGAGAATTTAAAATAGTAGAACCCACTATACCTTATTATTTTGACAATATCCTTTTAATTTTTACTAAATAACCATAGTCATCCTCATATTCTTTCTATGTTTTAGTTTGTACAATTGTGTTTGCTACATACATATAAGCAAAAATTAATCAATAAAATTACAAAAAAAATATATGCAACGATTTAACTATTAATGCATGCTATGGAATCTGTAAGTATCAGAGTGCAACTAAGAGGGGGGATGAATTAGTTGTCTTAAAATAATGGCCGCTTTTTCTGCAAAATCAAAGTTAAAGTGCAG